>NC_061510.1:31726706-31744490 GCF_022539505.1 Lolium rigidum
GATGATTGTAATAATATGTGAATGAGTTATGGACCCTGCTATGTTCTGTTGTACTACTCTGAGGGATGTAATATTTGCGGAATGGTACTTCGCGAATGTTATATCAACGACTGGCATACTACAACATGCAGTGGTATGCAGGGTCACCACAAGATCCATGATCAAGAAAAACCTGAAGGAGTGGGAAGAGTGTTTGCCGCATGTGGAGTTTGCTTACAACAGGGCGGTACATTCTACCACGGAGCTGTGTCCTTTTGAGGTGGTGTATGGTTTCAAACCCATTACTCCACTTGACTTGTTGCCTTTGCCCATACATGAGAGAGTTAATATGGAGGCATCCAAGAGGGCAGATTTTGTGAAGAAGATTCATGTGAAGACTAAATAGTTGATCGAGAAGAAAGGCAAGAGCAATGCTGTAAGGATGAATAAGAAGCGCAAGGAGATGTTGTTCAAACCTGGTGATTTGGTCTGGGTACATTTTCGCAAGGATAGGTTCCCGAAGCTGAGGAAGTCTAAGTTGAAGCCTCGTGGTGATGGTCCTTACAAAGTGCTTGCCAAGATCAATGATAATGCATACTCGATAGATCTTCCAGAGGATGAGTTTGGTGTCGAGTAATTCTTTCAATGTTGCTGATTTGACACCATATGACGGAGAAGACCTTGGAGCGTCGGGGTCGACGCCTTTTGAAGGGGGAGATGATGAGGACATCCCTACCTCACTACTACCTCCGTCATTACCAAGCGAAGATGAACCTGCTTGTGAAGCTCAAGTCCAATGAAGTCAGGATTGGACCAATGACACGAGCTCGTGCGAAGCTACTTAAACAACAGGTGAACTTGTTCCTAAACGATACCTTGATTGATGAGAACTTTATAATACCTAAGTCCTGATACGTCTCCAACGTATCGATAATTTCTTATGTTCCATGCTACTTTATTGATGATACCTACATGTTTTATGCACATTATATGTCATATTTATGCATTTTCTGGAACTAACCTATTAACAAGATGCCGAAGAGCCGATTCTTGTTTCTACGCTGTTTTTGGTTTCGAAATCCTAGTAAGGAAATATTCTCGGAATTGGACGAAACTTTCGCCCGGGGTCCTATTTTTGCACGAAGCTTCCGGAAGACCGAAGAGTCAACGAAGTGGGGCCACGAGGCAGCCGAGGGGACAGGGCGGCGCGGCCCGGGCCCTGGCCGCGCGGCCCTACCCCCGGGCACCTCGTGTGGCCCCCCGACCTACCCTTCCGCCTACTTAAAGCCTCCGTCGCGAAACCCCCGCATCGAGAGCCACGATGCGGAAAACCTTCCGGAGACGCCGCCGCCGCGAATCCCATCTCGGGGGATTCAGGAGATCGCCTCCGGCACCTCGCCGGAGAGGGGATTCATCTCCCGGAGGACTCTTCATCGCCATGATCGCCTCCGGAGTGATGAGTGAGTAGTTCACCCCTGGACCATGGGTCCATAGCAGTAGCTAGATGGTCGTCTTCTCCTAATTGTGCTTCATTGTTGGATCTTGTGAGCTGCCTAACATGATCAAGATCATCTATCCGTAATTCTATATGTTGTGTTTGTCGGGATCCGATGGATAGAGAATACTATGTTATGGTGATTATCAATCTATTGTTTATGTGTTGTTTATGATCTTGCATGCTCTCCGTTATTAGTAGAGGCTCTGGCCAAGTTTGTACTCTTAACTCCAAGAGGGAGTATTTATGCTCGATAGTGGGTTCATGCCTCCATTGAATCGGGACAAGTGACGAAAGTTCTAAGGTTGTGGATGTGCTTGTTGCCACTAGGGATAAAACATTGATTCTATGTCTAAGGATGTAGTTATTGATTACATTACGCACCATACTTAATGCAATTGTACTGTTGCTTAGCAACTTAATACTGAATGGGGTTCGGACGATAACTTCGAAGGTGGACTTTTTAGGCATAGATGCGGTTGGATGGCGGTCTATGTACTTTGTCGTAATGCCCAATTAAATCTCACTATATTTATCATATCATGTATATGCATTGTTATGCCTTTCTCTATTTGTCAATTGCCCGACTGTAATTTGTTCACCCAACATGCTTTTATCTTATGGGAGAGACACCTCTAGTGAACTCGTGGACCCCGGTCCTATTCTTTACATAGCATACATTTTACCTGCAATACTTGTGTTTTATTATTTTCTTGCAAACATCTTCCACTCGATACGTTTAATCCTTTGTTACAGCAAGCCGGTGAGATTGACAACCTCAGCTGTTACGTTGGGGCAAAGTACTTTGGTTTTGTTGTGCGGATTCCACGTTGGCGCCGGAATCCCTGTTGTTGCGCCGCATCACATTTCGCCACCATCAACCTTCAACGTGCTTCTTGACTCCTACTGGTCCGATTAAACCTTGGTTTCTTACTGAGGGAAACTTGCCACTGTGCGCATCATACCTTCCTCTTGGGGTTCCCAACGGACGTGTACATCTACGCGCATCAAGTCCTATTACTTATGTATCATCAGATATGAAGAGGAGACAAGCATCGCACGAGGAGGAGAGGAGCAGCTGGACGTGAAGATGGACGTGAAGCTGGACATGGAGCTGGACATGAAGATATCTCATGGACGCGCGAGGAAGGAGCGGGAGGCATGCGCGAGAGGAGAAGAAGAAGTCCAGGCCGGTCCAGAACCCGGTCAGACCGGCCCCCACGCCGGGCCGCCCGGTCCCTGGCCCGGTCGACCGGCCGCCAACCGGCCGCCAACCGGAGGGATTGCATCGTACCGGGCAGAAACCGGAAACTTCGCGGTTTCCGGTTGCCGCCGGTTGACCGGACCACCCGACTCGGACCGGCCGGTCCACGCCCGGTCGACCGGATTCCGGACCGGACCCGGTCCGAGTCTGTTTCGACCAGATCTATTGCAGGTCGGTTATTTTTGTACTTTTTGGACCTGAGGTCATCCCAGACGCCTATATAAGTCCCTGGGACGCCCCACAAGTTGCTTTAGACCACGTTTAAGATAAACCCTAGTTCTTAGTTGTTTGCTCTGCAAAACTATTGAATTCCCTACACCATATTGCTTGGATATTGTGTAGATCCCGTTTAAGTCTTGTGTGATCTGTCTGTTCCATTGGGAATTAGACGGTTGCAACTTACCGCTTCGTGGTCGGCGGCTACGTGCGCAAGTGTGTGGAGTTGCGAATATCTTGCAGGGTTGAGAGCTGTTGCATTGGCGACAGGGACCAATCGAGAGATCTCGTTGCGTCATACAAGTTATCATCCACTACATCGTCGTGTTTCTCCGCTGCCATCACCCCGTGTTCATCATCACCACCGTTGCTTACTGAGAAGATCGGGCCACCCTTTTATCAACAAATAAGGCTAGTTTCTAGCTCATCGGTGACCTCCTTCTTTCAGCTGCTTTTGGGCATCTTCTTCCTCTTCTGGCCGGCCGTGGAGGTGAGGGGATGAAGAAGGGGAGCCTAACATCCAATGGATATAGAGGTGGATGGGGACATCTTGCGCTACGGTGCTTCGACACGACACCAGGCGCATACCAACAAGGACTCCCTTCGTCTTTTCAAGGAGGAAACAAACAAAGCTCCCCTCTAAGGCAAATCCCCTCAATAAGTGTCTTCTCCATCATCTTCTACCTTGTATCGGTGCTCTCTCTGCTATCGTCCTACCGTGACGGAGAGGGAGAGTGGGGAGGCAGCCTCACATGTCTAGGTTCTGGGTGATGGAGTTAGGAAGCTGAAGCACATGGTTCCACTTGTGCTTCCAAAGTTGGATTTTACGACGGAGTTCATTAGTAAAGTCCAAGATCTGCCGATGTTATCCATGGCCAAGGGAGGCCCTCCTAGTCGTTGCTTGTATTTCCTGGGATCCTTCTTCCTTAATTGGAAGATCTCTGATCTTGGTGTTGGAATCATCACCGCCAACACCACAAGTGGTTTCGTCCCCGGTGGTGATTCTGGTGCCCGTACCTAGAGGTCAGCGGAGTTGTGCAGTGAAGATTTTTTTGGGAATATATCAGTATCGCGAAGATACCATTACACCCATGCCACAAAAAAGATGTCATGAAGACATTACAGATGCACACAACTTTACTACAAAGAGAAGAAGAAGAAACAACAAAAGATCCTGCTACGGTGATCAAAACATTGAAGCTGCAACACAAACCACTTTAGCACTCAGCGTCCACACTCCTAAAACAATGCCTTCAACAAGGCCATTTCTAGGCATAACCAATTAAGGTAAGACCTTCGATTTTCACCCTCGCGGAAGTCCGCGCTCTCAACAGATTGCCTTCAAGAAGGCCATGGCGAGATACAACTAATTAAGGACCTTGGATTTTCACCGTCAATGATAAAACTATGTACTACTCCTATGTTGCCGCCCCCTCGTTCCGATGCCACTGTTCCAAGTCTAAAAACACCAAGCAAAGTTCTCATCGCCTCGAAGACATAGTCTGGCATTACTAGACCCCAAATCTCAGCCACCACACCACTGTCTTCTCTATGGAAATCGAAAATCGACATGTCCCATGATGAAAACAGACAGCGATGCTTCACGACACTCCCACCTGTAGCCGCATGGGAAGCGACCGGGTTCCATCTGATCCAGTAATCTACATGCATTAGGCCAAAAAGATATGGTTGGCAGAGCCTTTTGGAACTCGTCACCAGCCAGATCATTGAGATCAGATATCAAGCTAAACACCATCTTAATTTGAGAAGAATTCAATTACCGCCTCCTTTATTAGGCAGATCAACAAGTCCACACACTGCCACCCGATAGCTCCCAACAATAGACCGGGGGTACTTGTCGCTACCAACCACACCATGCAAAGGTTAGCGCCCGAGCTGCACCAAGTTCCCCGATACAGGCGTCATGCCACCCTTGCGAGCACATCGGTTGCCAAAAGGGTGTGATGCTAGTTTGAGAGGAGAGAGTTAATAGCATAAAACCACCACATTGATGGCGAAATTTACCATATACTACCAGTTTACATTTGCGGGACAGAAAACCACCACATTTTGCTCGGTTTTTTGCGGAATGCCCTAAATGATGAATTGATCCGGAATTAACACAGTTTCTGACCGGTGGGGTCTGCTGTAAGTGATGACGTGGCAGGAATCTGTGAGATGGAGAGGGACCCATATAATAGTTCAATTAAAAAAATCCAAAAAATCTGTAAAAAAAATCCCAAATCGTCCCGCACCCGCACGCCTGGCCGCCTGGCCGAGCCCGCACGTCGCCGCCTGGCCGTGCCCGTCCGCCGCCGCGGACCTCGCCGTGCCCGCCCGCTGCCGCTCGCTGTGCCCTTCCGCCGCCGGACCTCGCCGAGCCCGCCCGCCGCCGCCTCGCTGTGCCCATCCGCCGCCCCCTCGCCGTGCCCTCCCGTCAGGCCGCCGCCGCGAGCTCCTCCGGCTAGGCCGCCGAAGCTCACCACCTCCCCTGCTCCACTCGTGTGAGGGCGCCGCAGAGCGCCGCCGCCGCAGGCCCTCTCAGCGTCATGGCGGAGCTCCCCGACGGGGCTGGGGAGGGGGGGGGGGGCGCGGCCACGGGCCATGGCACGCCGGCGGGAATGGGGTAGGCGGCCGAGCCGTCGGTGAGCTGAGGCGTCCTGGACGGAGAAGCGCGCGACGGCGTCCTGGCCGGAGAAGCGTGCGGCGGCGTCCTGGCCGGAGAAGCGCGCGGCGGCGGCGGCCTGAGAAGCACGGTCGGGAAGCATATGATCTCTCCTTTTTTTGATTTTTCATACTTTTTTTTAATATTGCCTGACAGGTGGGACCAAGGTCCACGTCAGCAGTTTCACTAACTGTGATGCCACCTCAGCCCTGACTAGTCAAATTCCCTGTCAATTCGTGTTTAATTTGGGTTTAGGGCATTCCGCAAAAAACCGAGCAAAATGTGGTGGTTTTCTGTCCCGCAAACATAAAATGATAGTAGACGGTAAATTTCGCCATCGATGTGGTGGTGGTTTTATGCTATTCACTCGAGAGGAGAAGACAAAAGATGGCTTCCTGGGCGTTTTGCACCGGATCTGAAGCTAGTATAGGATGCTGACAAATGGGAGGCACAACCACGTAGTAGTTGCCAAGACACATCTTCAGGCTCTAATTTCCAGCACCACTCGCACATGAAGTGAAGTAGGGCTTCACCAACTGGCGGTCGACCTCAGTTTAGCTCTCTCTTCCAAAAGAATGATTAACGCCCGGCCGCGACAAATGAGCACGGGTGCGTACTTCCCATTTGGGGAAGATGAGGGAAAAGTAGTGAAGCTTGAAGCTTTGAGAGGAAAAGGATCAGGGGGAAGGAGTGAAACTTGAATGAACTCGCCAACGGTCACGTAATCTTGTCGGAAAAGGGCTATGTCCCGTGAGCTTGCCCTTCAAATCCCTGAGCTCGTCGCGATCACGATTTCATGATCTCGTCTCCATGGACCATATTTCCCGCCTTGTGCAACAGGAGCCAGCGCTTCACGGGGCGCTGTGCCTATGCGTTCGTAGCTACTGATCCTGAATCATGTGACTGACACGGGGGAATTCAGATTGCAATTGGCCGGCCGAGTGAGCACGTCTACGTCGTCTAATCTACCCATCTGTGGACAGAGAAAAATGGAGGGAAGGAGGCGCAATTTCTGAAGAGTTACAGGATGGGCCGGGGTACAGCACCAGAACCCGCCGAAACATCAGCTACGGTAGAGGACACGCGTCGCGCATCGGGAGTCCCTAGCTCCCCGCTCCGACCCCGACGTGGCCGCGCGCGCCGCCCGCGCTCAACACGTCGCCGTCCCCACACGACGCTTCGAGGCCGGTTCACGCGTCGCCGTCCATTTTCCGGTGCCCCCGCTCGCGCGCGCCACCACCTCACGTTCCCCTCACCGGCGGAGCACGCGCCACGTCCACCGCCCCGGCCACCCTTATTTAAACCTCCCGCCCCCGCCCTCCCTCCACTCCCCCATTGTTTCCCTCCGTTCGAGGTAGCGCGAATAAACCCCATTAGGTCCGAGATCGAAGCCGTTCCTCTCATTCCCAAACCCATTTTGAGGAACGACATTGCTCGATCTTTCCGCCGGTGATCCCAGGATCCGTTCCAGCCGGCAGCCACCCGGACGTCCATCCACCCTTCGTCAAAAGCTCATCCCGCACGTGATCCGGCGCATCCACCGACGTCCATGGCGCTGAACCTGACCCACCAGACCGGCGCGGCGGCCATCACGGCCACCCCGCCGACCGGCGCGCGCGCGGCCGTCTTCGCGGCCTCCGCCACCGGCACCGCCACCTCCGGCGCCACCATGGTGCGCAGCGGCAGCGCGCAGAGCCTGCGGCTGCAGACCCAGACGGTGGAGCCGGCGCAGCCGCAGCCGTCCGACTTCCACCAGGCCATGGCGGCCCCGGGCCGGGAGGCGCAGCACGGGGACCCGGCGGCCGAGGAGGCGCGCAAGGTGGGCGTGCCGGTGTTCGTCATGATGCCGCTCGACACCGTGCGCAAGGACGGCAGCGCGCTCAACCGCCGCAAGGCCGTGCAGGCGTCGCTGGCCGCGCTCAAGAGCGCCGGCGCCGCGGGGATCATGGTCGACGTATGGTGGGGCATTGCCGAGGCCGAGGGGCCCGGACAGTACAACTTCGCCGGCTACATCGAGCTCATGGAGATGGCCAAGAAGGCCGGCCTCAAGGTGCAGGCCGTCATGTCCTTCCACCAGTGCGGCGGCAACGTCGGAGACTCGGTCAAGTACGTACTGCTCCATCTCCATTCATCTCTTCTTTCCCTTTTTTCTAGCTGGTGCGTATATTCTTGTAGTATTCCTTCATGATTGGATGAACTGCATATATGGAATGGATATAGTAGATCGCATCGGCTCCATTAGAGGGAGAAACTTGAAATTAGCTTCAGTGGACAACTCAAGGCACGTACATCTTTAGTTAGACTCCCTCCGTTCCTTTCTATAATGCCTATAGATTTTTGGAATTTGTTTCAGAATATAAGGTTGTAGCTTGGCTCTTTTTCAATTATCTCCTCTACATGTGTGAAAAAAATCCATACAAAAAGGAAACAATTGATTGAGATTCCTAATGCATGACCCCAACGATTCCTTAGATTTAGAAAGCAATATTTTATTTCCTTAATATAACCTGGCTGCACATATATGGAGGGTCAACCAGAGAGATTTGTGGGATTTGTTATGTTAATTTGGGAAGTTACCGATTTCCCTCATTTTACTCTGATCTCAATCATTAATCTAGGGGGTTTTATGTAAAGAACACTCTTGTGTTAATTTCCGTGCAGAAAAACTATAGGCACTATAGAATGGAACGGAGGGAGTAACACTTAAAATTTGTATTTCAAAATTTTAAAAAACAGAAACAAAAATGACAACATCAGAAATTTTTGTACTACCTAGGGTAGTTATTTTGAACCGGACGGAGTAGTATATTACAATATAAAATTTGTTGTAGTATATTACGCTATAAAATTTGTTAGATTTTGTTATTTTTTTAGCCTAGAATAGAAAGTATTTTTTATTAAGATTTTTCACAATTGTAATATTATCATTGGCTATCTTTAGAATTTTGTTTAACATTTTTTGAAATTTTGAAATACAAATTCTGCTTGTTTAAAAATAAGTTCCCTAGTCAGTTTCATTTGCATTTATTGGATGCATGGGCTTGCCATGTGCTGGCCACCGCCCATTCCATGGAAGGAAGCACATCCCATGATACGATCAATATCCTCTAGTAGAAAAACATTTCTATGGTCATGGCTATGATGTTCTTGCCGGCATCAGGAAATATGCATGCATATGGGCTAGATTATGTTCTTCACGAGGCCATCAACGGACAACTCGTGACGGAGAAGTCATCGTCTCATTTCCTACACAAGCGGATCGAGCTTTCTCGAACTGTGTGATGTGGACGGTCACAGTTTTTTTTGGGCCATGATCTTCGAAGGAGAAAAAAATGAAAGAAAATGAGCCTCAAGTCAGCCGACACGTAGCTTAGATAAGAAAAAGAGATCATTTTCCGTACGTTGGACGTGATCCATCACTTGTGGACGGTGGCGCTGCCCCCGGAGTCCGAGATTTCTTACCAGAAGTATTTTACACGCGCGCATTGATAATGTAACTTTCTGACTGACGAAACTGTTGCACTACAGCATCCCACTTCCTCGATGGGCAACGGAGGAGATTGACAAGGACCAGGACCTGGCGTACACTGACCGGTGCGGCCGCCGCAACTACGAGTACATCTCTCTGGGCGCCGACGCGCTGCCGGCGCTCAAGGGCCGCACCCCCATCCAGTGCTACGCCGACTTCATGCGCGCCTTCCGCGACCACATGGCGCCCTACATGGGCAGCACCATCTGCGAGATCCAGGTCGGCATGGGCCCCGCCGGCGAGCTCCGCTACCCCTCCTACCCGGAGAGCAACGGCACCTGGTCCTTCCCGGGCATCGGCGAGTTCCAGTGCTACGACCGCTACATGCTCGCCAGCCTCAGGGCCGCCGCCGACGCCGTCGGCAAGCCCGAGTGGGGCTGCGCCGGGCCGGGAGACTCCGGCAGCTACAACCAGTGGCCCGAGGACACCAACTTCTTCCGCCGCGAGGGAGGCTGGAACACCGAGTACGGCAAATTCTTCATGAGCTGGTACTCGCAGATGCTGCTCGAGCACGGCGACCGCATCCTCTCCGCCGCCTCATCCGTCTACACCGGCGTCCCCGGCGTCAAGGTCTCCGTCAAGGTGGCTGGCATCCACTGGCACTACGGCACCAGGTCACACGCCCCTGAGCTCACGGCCGGGTACTACAACACCAGGAATCACGACGGGTACCAGCCCATCGCGCGCATGCTGGGCCGCCACGGCGCCGTGCTCAACTTCACCTGCGTCGAGATGCGCGACCACGAGCAGCCGCAGGACGCGCAGTGCCTCCCCGAGGCGCTCGTGCGGCAGGTGGCCAACGCCGCCAAGGAGGCCGGCATCGGGCTCGCCGGCGAGAACGCACTGCCCAGGTACGACGAGACGGCGCACGACCAGGTGATCGCCACTGCCGCCGAGAAGGCCGAGGAGGAGCGCATGGTGGCATTCACCTACCTCCGCATGGGGCCCGACCTCTTCCAGCCCGACAACTGGCGCCGCTTCGCCGCCTTCGTCAAGCGGATGACGGAGACCGGCGTCAGGGACGTGTGCCGGGAGCAGGTCGAGCGGGAGGCGCAGGGCGTCGCGCACGCCACGCAGCCGCTCGTCCACGAGGCCGCCGCCGCCCTCGCCAACTAACCAGTTCGCCGACCACCCATCGCCGGCCGGCAGTCTGGCAGACCGCGCGCCGTAGAGAAGGGTAAACCACAGCTATACGTACTACGTATTTTGATGATTTGTAATCCGCGCCGTGGTGTGTACCGAAGAAGGGGGGAAACATACGTAGGGGGATCGATCCGATCGGGTAACTTGGTACCGCGGGCGTTCCAAGCTTTGATGCTGGTTTTGGCGACGCTCGAAGCTTTGCACTGAACTCAATGTACTTACTACACTACGTATGTACGTACGTACTATGCTGCCGCAGTACTACTGCTTGTAAGATCGATAACTCGAAAATGTTGTGTACGCCTGTATCTGTTCCTGTGAAATGAATGAAGAACAGGAGTTGGCGATTCAGTCTGTCCCTTCGTTTTTTTAACTAGACAAGTGGCGGTATAGACCGAGGCTGATTCGATCTTTTTTTTTACTACATACAAGCTCGGAGATACAGGTTCTCGCCTAAAGAAGGTTATGATATTAGGTTTATCGAGCTAAAGTAAAACTAGTCATTCATTCCAATGAATAACGCTTATTTAATAAAATTAACTACATAAGCTTTGAGCAAGTTCTTAGAGAAAATAGTACCATACATAAATAATTAGATCCACCACAGAAATATATTTTCATACCTACATAATGTTATAGTTCTTAATATTTTTTCTTACGATTTAATCAACTTTTATGAAGTTTCAATTCGCATGAAAATATAAGCTTTATTCACTAGTATAGATCGCGCCGTCGCACACGACTGAAATGGGCAGTTACACACGATAAATCTAACCATCGCTATGTTGGATATGCGATACACCAAAAAAGCAAACACGGTTTCCGTAACCGTGTGCGATAGGGTGATATTCTTCGTTTTTTCTTGCAGTCTGCATGTTCTGGATAGTCCTTGGAAAAATGGCTAACCTCATCATAGGTAAAGTAGCTTAATTCTACATTGTTTATCATCATCTTCTTCTTAAATGTTGTAGTCTTTATAGACTTATTGTAGGAGGGCTTGTTATTCCGTTTGTTTTTGTTGTAGGTTTTTTCTGCACCATGTTGACACTAGAATGATCCTCTTCTTTCTCAGTAGTATCATTCGTCCAAGCTTTCTTCACAACTCTCGTGTGTTTGAGAGTTGTCGCAAAGTTACTCCATAAACGAAGCAACTTTGCAATAATGCATCAGGCCATAGACTTATGAGGTAAGACACACCTAAGAAGTTAATGCTTTTTCGCAATGCACTGTATTTTATGAGCTGTTCAACCACATAACGGTTGTTAAGCATCCCGAAGTTATGGAAGCTCTACATGATTACAGTTTATTGATTGCATCGGTTGCACCAAATTTAGCATTTAGTGCATTCGAGAGCTCTTTTTGTCTCTTATGTGCATGTACAAATCACACAAACAATCAACAAGAATATTTGGAACGCATCCAACGAAGAGAGTATTGGTTTTCTTGAACTTTTTCTGATTTTCGTAAGACACATAGTTCCTTTAGGTATGCTTTTATTAACTTCGAACACTTTCAGATGAGTAAACTAGAGCGTCTTAATCTGCCACCTCTTAAAGTACACATCGGCAACCTTATTCAGCCTCAATCAGCGCATCAGCAAGATCAACCATAGTTAAATCTGGAAACTGGCTACATTTATATTTTTGAATTGTTCGATAATTAGATAAATTTTCATGATTAATTTTAGAATATGAAACATGACTACAACAAATACTACCGTATAAAACTCGAACATACTAGATGTATTTATCAACATGAACAGTATGAGAGCATATAGTATGATACAGTAGGAGAGCAAACAGATTGGATCACGGGACACGTTTCCCATTTAGGCAAACCAGCCATGGTACCTTGTGAGAAACCTTGAGCTTTGTACAAGTTTCCCATTTAGGCAAATTAATTCAGGGGTGTTAAGCACAAACCCATAATCTAAGCTATTATTAAACATACAACCTATAATTACATTAACTACATCTTCGAAGTTATTATTGTCTTATTAGAGTGAGACAGAGCAAACCTTAAGATAATTTATAACTTTTCAGCTACACAATTCGAACCCTAATTCATAGTATCAATTCCCACTTATGCTTTATTTGGTGAACACAAGAAAATCCTAATAGTATGCCCTACAATCAGATCCAACTGATGTAATCAATTGATCATTCTTAGAATTAAATCTTATCTTATGAATCAAAGTGAAGAAATTAACAAGTGATAAAACCACAAGTGTTATCTTCGTTCCCAATCATAAGCCTCCACCACTTTCTTATAAGAAAATAAGAATTTAGTTCCCAAATCAAAAGTTCCAAAGACAACACCAATGGCATTGGAGTAGCCCTAAGTATTTTCCATGCCACTATAAAAAGGTGGTGCATATAAATAATATCCAAATCAACACATTCCCAAATAAAGAAGCCAAGTACTCATTCCAAACCTTAGAAATCACGCTGTTACACTTCAATACAAAACAAACCTCTGACATATCACTGTATCAATGGTTTCAAAAAGTAATTTGAGCTCGAAATTGTTGAAATTTGAAAACTATTTCTATTAAGATCCCATTTGAAGTACTAGCTATATTTAAAATACAAAAGCAGAAATACACATCAAAATTTTCTTCAGAGCTAACCATGTCCTAGGTATGAATTTAAGGAGTCACAGATTTGAAATCATTCAAATTACCTTAGAAATTAAAAACGGAAAAGAGAAAAGAAAAAAAGAAAAGAGAAGAGAAGAGAGGGAAACAGCTGGACCAAGCCAGCCGCACAAGCTAGCCGAAAAACCAACCACCCGCACAAACAAGCCAACCCACCCTGATACCGCTTCGCAGCGACGTGGTTGGGCAAAACCTATATACCCACTAGGTCGGTGTGTGTGCCGCACGCAGCACACCTGCGAGCGGTAGAAGCTGGCTTGGTTAGGTGCGGGCTTCCTCTTTTTTCATTTTTTCTTTTCTTTTTCTGTTTATTTTATCCTTGTTTTTGTTTTTTGTTTTCTTTTGTTCCTTTTTATATTTATATTTATTGTTGTTTCATTTTATTTTTGAGATTTGACATGTCTCAAAAATTTTAAAAAGTTGAAACTAAAATTTCAAATTCCAAAATTGTTCAAGCTAAAAAATGTTCAGTTTACTAAAATATAAACATTGAAAAATGTTCATTTTAAGTTTGTTCAAATTTTAAAAAATCATTTTAAAATTTGATTAAATAAAAAATGTTCATTTTAATTTTTTTAATTTTAAAAATATTCAAATATAAAAATTCAAATTTTTGAAAACTCATTTTTGGTATTTTCCAGATGTTTAAAATATTTAGATTAAAAACCTATTTGTAAAATATATTTTCAAAAATAAATTTAAGAAAAAACAGAAAAACAAAACAAGTAAAATGGGCCGGCCTGACCACTGTCTAGGTGTGCGGCATGTCCAAGCCGCCGACCATGTCAGGGCATAGGACCTTTCGTCGTCTTTGGGAGGTGCTATACACAATCCTATGCGGCACGCGGGTATTTTGGGCTGACCCAAGATGTCTTCTCGCTTTTCTTTATTTTCTTGGTTGTTTTTTTTGTCATTTTACGTTTTTTACAAACCTAAGTATTTGAAACCTTATGTTTAAAATCTGAATGCTTTTAAAAATATTATTGTTAAAAAATCTGTTTTCAAATAGAATACGTTTAATCTAATATTTTAAAATTTGAGCATTTTTCGAACTTGAGCATTTACCAAGATTGAACATTTTTAAATTTTAAATTTCAACATTTGAGCAAATTTAAAGATGTTTATTTTTCACATAGGAACATTTTTATATTTGAATATTTTTTAGTTTGAACATTTTTCTAAAACTACACATTTTTAAAATTTGAACATTTTGTTAAAAATTTGAAGATTTTAATTTTTTTTAACATTTTTGGAATCTCAAAGAAAAGATGGAGTAAATAAAAATAAACAGACGAGAAAAACAGAAAATAACATGATTAAAAAAAGGGCAAGCACCGGACCGTACCCCGTGCGGGGGAGTGCGGCGTACCCCCTTGGTCCGTTTATAGGAACAAGTGGTTGGGGCTCCCCTTGGTGCGTCTCCTCACTGATCATCTGCGGTCCCAATATTTCACATGCATAATGTCATTCTAACGTCCAACATATATCGTGATTTAATGTTTGCGTTCAACAAATGGTCCACTGTTCACAACGAAAGCTCTACACGGCCAAAGCACACCAAATGATTTAATACATGTACACTGCTGATACGTCTCCAACGTATCTATAATTTCGGATGTTCCATGGTAGTTTTATGACAATACCTATATATTTTGCTCACACTTTATAATGATTTTATGCATTTTCCCGGACTAACCTATTAACAAGATGCCGAAGTGCCAGTTCCTGTTTTCTACTGTTTTTGGTTCCAGAAAAGTTGTTCGGGCAATGTTCTCGAAATTCGACGAAACAAAAGCCAGACATCTTATTTCACCGAGACGGACCAGAACACCGAAGGGGAGCCGGAGAGGAGGCCCAGGGCCCCAAACCACACAGGGGCGCGGCCTAGGAGGGGGGCGCGCCGCCCTATGGGGTGGGCCCCCTAGGCACCCACTTGCGCCATCTCTTCGCCTATAAAATCCCTAGCGACCTAAAAACCCGATACCAATTGACGAAACTCCAAAAAGACTCCAGGGGCGCCGCCGCCATCGCAAAACTCCGTTTGGGGGGACAGAATCTCTGTTCCGGCACGCCGCCGGGACGGGGAAATGCCCCCGGAAGCCATCTCCATCGACGCCACCGCCTCCATCATGCTCCGTGAGTAGTTCCCCCATGGACTACGGGTTCTAGTTGTAGCTAGTTGGTACTCTCTCTCCCATGTACTTCAATACAATGATCTCATGAGCTGCCTTACATGATTGAGATCCATCTGATGTAATCGGTGTTGTGTTTGTTGGGATCCGATGAATTATTACATTATGTTCAGTCTATCTATATAAGTTTGTGAAGTTATTGTTGCTGCAATCTTGTTGTGTTTAATGCTTGTCACTAGTGCACGAGTGGCATGATCTTAGATTTTAGATCTATAATTATTACTTAGATTGTATCTACAAGTTGTTTGCACATGTCTATGTCCGGAACCCGAGGCCCCAGAGTGACAGCAACTGGGATAACTGGAGGGCAAGGCTTAGATATGAGGATCACATGTTTTCACCAAGTGTTAATGCTTTGCTCCGGTGCTCTATTAAAAGGAATACCTTAATTACCAGTAGATTCCCTTGAGGCCCGGCTACCACCGGCTGGTAGGACAAAAGATGTTATGCAAGTTTCTTATTGCGAGCACGTATGACTATATATGGAAAACATGCCTACATGATTAATAGACTTGATATTCTGTGTTAATGCTATTTCAATCCTATCAATTGCCCAACTGTAATTTGTTCACCCAACACTTGTTATTGGAGAGTTATCACTAGTGTAGATAGCTGGGAACCCCGGTTCATCTCTTATCATCCTATACTCGTTCTATATGTCATTGGAAGTAGTACCAACTATTTTCTGGTGCCATCGCCTCTGTGTTACTGTATTCTTGCTGCTCGTGTTACTCGTTACTATTGCTCTCATATTCATCGTTGCTTTCACATCACCACTCGTTACTAGTGCTTTTTCGAGTGCAGCTGAATTGACAACTCGAGTTGTTAAGGCTTATAAGTATTCTTTACTTCCCCTTGTGTCAAATCAATAAATTTGGGTTTTACTTCCCTCGAAGACTCGTTGCAATCCCCTATACTTGTGGGTTATCAAGACTATTTTCCAGGCGCTCGTTGTCGTGAGGCATAGCTCTACTCATAAGTTCACACTGGGAGTACACTCTACCTCTATCTCTCTATTTTTATTTTATTTTGTTTTGCTTAGTTTACTTTTGTCTAGTTTATTTGTGCTTAGTTTATTTCTGTCTAGTATTATTTTGCTTAGTTTACTTTTGTCTAGTTTATTTTCGTCTTGTTTTATTTTTCTTATATACCCAAAAATCCATAAAAATTTGAAAAACCAAAAAATTAAAAACTGTTGTTATGGGAGAACCCATAACCTGTATGGAGCTTATAGAATTATATATGAATTATAGAGAATCAAGAAAAGGTAAAGTTATGAGTGCCGTGTTAGAAAAATTGAATACAATTGCTAAAATCTTGCTTAAACGCCATGATATAAATTGTTGCTCTAAACAGGATACTAAACATCTTAAATTTCAATGTGGCTTTAGTGAAGAAGTTTTAATTGTGAACTATCATTGGAATAACTATATTCATCTTGGGTTCGAAGAAGTAGAACAATTTGTTTTATTTATGGGAGCTTCTGAAATAGAATCCTTCATGTCTAAAAACTATGAAACCTGTGTTGCTTGTAAGGACCTTAAAGATTATGTCTCTTCTATCCTTGATTTTTGCGTAGAACATTACATCAATAATCCTTATATCATTGATTATAAAGAGAGACTCATTCATGCACAAGAATGCACTCACAATTTGCAGGAACCTGTGGAAGAAAAAATTGATGAACCTGAAAGCTCATTGGATGAAAAGGAGGAGGAGAGTGATGAACAAAAGGAGGAAGAATGGATTAGCTACCCATGCCAACGTTCTAATGAGAGTAACTCTTTATCTCTTACACTATTTGATTGTCCTCCATGCTTACCAAAGGAGGATGAATGTTATGTTCCTGTGGATTCTCTTGAAATATTCCCTATGAGTAAAACTTGTGAGAGTGATTATGATACTGTTATCTATGATAATCCATGCTATTTTGATAAATCTTATGATAATGCTTTGTTTGTGCCTGATATCGAAATGCATGGTACTAAAGAGTTTTGCTTAGCAAATGTTTATGATAAAGCTCTAGATGACGATCCTATGTTACTTGATAATATTAATTGTACTACTAATGAAAATGAGATTGGAGAGGTCTTGATTTTATCTAGGAGTCTCATATCTTTTGAGATTGATCAATCATCTTGTTATATTATTGATAAAAGTGGGTTTGAAAGTTTTAATCCCACTATTTTTGAGCTTGATAAAAATTATGTGTTTGTAGATCATAAAAAGCATGCTGTATGTGATAGTTATATTGTTGAGTTTATTCATGATGCTACTGAAAATTATTATGAGAGAGGAAAATATGGTTGTAGAAATTTGCATGTACTAAAACACCTCTCTATATGCTGAAACTTTTGAAGTTACTTTTGTTTTATCTTCCTATGCTTGTCACTTTGTTCTTCATGAATTTATTTGTGTACAAGATTCCTATGCATAGGAAGTGGGTTAGACTTAAATGTTTTTTGAACTTGCTTTTTGATGCTCTCTTTTGCTTCAACTCTCATCCTTATGTGAGCATCATTAAAATTGTTGAGCCCATCTTAATGGCTATAAAGAAAGCACTTCTTGGGAGATAACCCATGTCTTTATTTTGCTACTGTTTTGTTGTGTCTTGGAAGTTGTTACTACTGTAGCAACCTCTCTTT
>NC_061510.1:31744590-31795862 GCF_022539505.1 Lolium rigidum
GCAAGCCGGTGAGATTGACAACCTCAGCTGTTTCGTTGGGGCAAAGTACTTTGGTTTTGTTGTGCGGATTCCACGTTGGCGCCGGAATCCCCGGTGTTGCGCCGCATCACATTTCGCGACCATCAACCTTCAACGTGCTTCTTGGCTCCTCCTGGTTCGATTAAACCTTGGTTTCTTTCTGAGGGAAAACTTGCCACTGTGCGCATCATACCTTCCTCTTGGGGTTCCCAACGGACGTGTACATTTACGCGCATCAGGGACCCACCTGTGTTTTTGGCCCGGCCCACTTGCTTCTTGGGCCGGTCCAGTTGCTGTAATGTGGACCCCACATGTTAAATGGGCCGGCCCTTTTAAGTTTTGACCAGTCAACCTTAGAGGTTAGGCCCGGCCCACGTAACTAATGGACCAGCCCAGCTATATATTTGACCGGTCAAACTATGTCATCCGGCCCGGCCCGCTTAAGACGTGGCGGGCCTCGTGTGGGCCTACCATCTACCACGGGGTTTCGGCCGGTTAACGCCGTTAGCTGCCGGTTAACGGCGTACGCCACGTGTCGGTTGCATGACGTCGGCGGTCAACGGGCTCCAGAAACACTTCCGCAACGGTCCGATTTTCCGTGGCGGAAGGGCGCCCAAACGCGACGGACCGAAAAAAACATCGTAGGACTTTGCCTGACGCAGTTTCGACAACGGAACCCATATCGTCGGGTTAGGCCCATAGGCGACGAAAAATGCCCCTTAGTTGACGATTTTGGGACGTTGTCTATCAGAACTTTTCTTGTAGTGTGCACCATGTAGTTTAAACCTATTAGTGGAGAACTACCGTAGAGCTTGTTGAAATTTGGTTTGCATGATTGGTCTCTCTAAGGTCTAGATATTTTCTGGTAAAAGTGTTTGAGCAACAAGGAAGACAGTGTAGAGTCTTATAAGGCTTGCAATATGTTCTTATGTAAGGTTTGCTGTACCGTTTCATACTTGTGTTTGCTTCAAACAACCTTGCTAGCCAAAGCCTTGTATCGAGAGGAATGCTTCTCGTGCATCCAAAACCTTGAGCCAAAACCTATGCCATTTGTGTCCACCATATCTACCTACTATGTGGTATTTCCTGCCATTCCAAGTAAATACTTCATGTGCTATCTTTAAACAATTCAAAAGCTATTATCTCTTATTTGTGTCAATGTTTTATAGCTCATGAGGAAGTATGTGGTGTTTTATCTTTCGATCTTGTCATTTACTTTTGGTAGACTCTCACCAATGGACTAGTGGCTCATCCGCTTATCCAATAATTTTGCAAAAAGAGCTGGCAACGGGGTTCCCATCCCCAATTAATTAACTTTCATTAATAATTCTCTTCACATGTTTTGCCCTGATCTATCAGTGAGCAACTTAATTTTGCAAATAGACACTCCTCCATGGTATGTGAATGTTGGAAGGCACCCGAGGATTCGGTTAGCCATGGCTTGTGTAAGCAAAAGGTTGGGAGGAGTGTCATCAATAATGAAACTAAAATACATGTGTAAACAAAAGATTAGAGGGATGATCTACCTTGCTGGTAGAGATAACGTCCTTCATGGGAGCCGCTCTTGAAAGTCTGGTTGATAAGGTAGTTAGAGTGCCCACTACCATTAGTTGACAACAACAAACACCTCTCAAAACTTTACTTTTATGCTCTCTATATAATTTCAAAACTTAAAAAGCTCTAGCACATGATTTAATCCCTGCTTCCCTCTGCGAAGGGCCTATCTTTTACTTTATGTTGAGTCAGTTTATGTAACATCCCAAAAAAAATTCAATAAAGAGATAAATAGAGAGATTCCCAAAACTCAAAATTGAGAACCAACAAAAACTTTTTCACAACACAAGTGCTATGCATATACTCATATTTATTTTGTGCTAAGTGTGCATATTGCCATGATGATATCTTGTGTGTGTGCTCATGTGCCAAAACCCTAATTCCATTATCACTTGGTCAATCAAATTCAAGAAAAAATAAAAATAAGAAAGAAGGGAGAAAAACCCCACACACACCCTCACATATGATTTTGGCCAATTATGCAAATACTTGATCTAGGCCATAATGGCTTGCACCATTAGTTGTAATTGGGTACTAAACACATAATATCACTCTTAGAAACAAATAAACTCAAATTGAACCAAGTTTGAATTCAAAAACCACTCACATAAAATTATGGTCACATTTGACAATTATAACCTGATGCCTACTTTGAGCCCTGTGATTTCAAGATTTCTAAACTAAACTTTGTCAACTCTTTGCACCTCTTCCAAGACAACATCAAGTTGAACAACTTTGCCCAAAACCATCACCACAAATTCTTTCTCAATTTCAAATGGTGATCAAGCAAAGTAGAGACTTTGAAACAAATTTAAGATAATGTGCATTTTGAATTTTTGCAAACCATTTCAAATTTGACCACCACCACCACCATTCTACTGCAAATAATATATGATTGCAACCCACCAAAATTCATTCAAAAATTCAAAATTTTTGTTCTTGCGGCCATTTCATCAAACAGGTTGTGAGCACCAATCTGCCAACTCCACACATCAAACAAACCAGCAGTTCTTAGCCTCCCTCTTCAACCCTAGGTCACCACCAGTACCTCTCTGACCTCACTAAGCTTTGCCAAATAGAAGAGACAAGGTTTGGTACAAGTTTTCACCACCATTTGTACCAGAGCATGTCATGTCGTGGCATGGCATGGATGTGATCATGCCATTCTCTCCTCTGGTCAACTCTAGCATGCACCACCATGTCATACGTGTGCTCCACACTCCCCTGATCAACCTGGACACCAGCCTCGACGAATTCGTGCGCCGCACTAGCCAGAAAACGTGACGCCCAGACGTGCCCAGGCGTGCACGCGCGCGCCAGAGCATGCACGGCGAGCGCCACGGGCACGCCCAGAGCACACGTCGCCCCACCAGCTCACGTCACCTCCGCCCTTGCTCTCTGCGCCAACTGCTTCACGACGTCACCGTGCACCGCCCAGACACCACCATTGGCCCGCGGGAACACCGTAGACGACGCCCACTTCGCCGACGTCCGCCACGGCCCTGCAAGCTCCCGTCAAGCTCACGCACGCGCCAGTCCCTCGTTTTCAACGCAATCACGCTTCACGTCATCGCCAGGACGTCGCCTATCCGCGTGCATCATCGCCAGTGCCCCTGCGCCGCTGTAGCACCGTCGTCGACGATGAGATCATCCATGCGCCCCGGCCACCTCCAGACGCTATAAAAGGAGACCTCCCCGTGCCCAACTCTCCACACCAATCTTGCTCTCCTCCCTCTTCTCAAGCTCCTCGACCTCACCCCTTGCTCGACTCACCACCGTAGCCAGTCAATTCGATCACCGGAGCCGCGGCGGTGCTGAGAAGGGCGCCGTCGATCTAGGCCGTCGTTGGAGCCGCCACTGCTACCAGCTGCTTCCTCTACCTCGACAACATCTTCTCCGCGCCTCGCCGACCCTCGCCGCGCCGCCGGTGAGCCGTCGACCCCCTACTTCCGCCGCCAGTGCTCGCCCTTCTCGCCGGAGACGACGACGCCTGTCGTCCGTTCGATCTCGCTCTGATCCTACGGCTCACCGTCCACGTACCGTTTCGCTGGGTGAAAACTCACTGACGCGTGGCCCCCACGCTGTCAGGCGGCCCACTCACGCGAGACGTGCAGCTGGGCCGGCCCAAGTCTTTTCCTCTGTGCAGCCCATTAGCGTTTCCCGCCTAAGCCCACCGATTCAAATTTGAAATTTCGAATTTACTTAATTATTCCCTGATGCTGTTTTCAAAATTGAATAGAATAAAATCCACTAAACCAAATTTGACAAATTTTATATATTTGGAAACCTTGTTAAATTATATACAAGACTACACTGGTCCCAACCCTAGATTCGTTGTAGAATAAATGTGACAAAATAAACAAGGCAGGGCCTTTTTCCACTTCAATTAATTATTAAAAATTAAATAAAAATGCTTTTAAGTTGAAACCAACTCTCAAAAATCATATTTCACCATATCTATTTAAATATGTAAAAATATTGCATAATTGTTTGTGTGATCATGGCTTTGTTTATAAATTGGCCCTATGGCTATTTCTAGTTCTTTTTAAATAAACCTATCATTTATTAATATGTATGAGAGCTTCTCTCTCATTTAAATATTGTCTCAACTAAGTTAATATGAGGTAGAGACCATGGTCAATTTAAACTCATATTAAATTAGTTGATGATATTAAATCATTAATCATTGAGTTATTAAAAGGCATGAGGTGATTTACCTCATTTAAATCATTTTCCCAAATAATACTTATGAAGAGGTTGACCTTGGTCAACCTAGGTCATATGATATTAATTGAGGAAATTAAATCTTAGTAAGATTCAATGAGAGGAAATTATTTTTCTCTCAAGAAATAAATAGAAACTCTAAATAATATTTACAATGAGAGGAAATTATTTTTCTTAAGAATAAACTTAAGCCAACTCACATAATAAGCATGTTGTGATGATAGCTTAGTAGGAGTGATTCATGTGTGTGCTTAGTCTAGTACTTAAGCTTTGTGTGATGATTGTGTGTATTATATTCGTATTTAGACGCTAGCACCGAGGAGTACACCGAGGAGGAGGAGGTCTACTTCCAAGGAGAGGAAGACCACTTTGACCAGTACACCACCCAAGGCAAGCTAATACTCTTGCAAGTGCAAAGCTCTCCAAGAGCAAAGCACCCCCACACTTCACTTTATGTTTACTAAGCCTATCCCAGTTTTTATTACAAGCTTTTGCTTTCAAGTTTTATTGCTTTATTTTATCAAAGTACTTTTTGATTCATGATTCACTTGATTTAGAGTAGAACAATATCATCAAAGTTAGCCTATGGCAATCAAAGCTAGTTAGCACCCCTCATGACTAGTGGCTAGTGCTAAAGAACTAAAATTGACTACTCTAGATGGGAACATTTTGAAATGAAATGACTTGGAAGATTTTGAAGGTGATTATGACTGGAATGAAATGAATGACTTGGTGAAATTGCTAAAAACTAATGGTTGGGTTCGGATGCGATACCTTTCCAATATACAAGTACCCCCACAATACCTGATTATGGGTAGGGTCTAACTAGAAGTTTATATGTCTTAGTATGGGTTCCCTCTAAACAAGCGTCATAGGGGTTATGCTGAGGCGGCTGATACGTCTCCAACGTATCTATAATTTCTGATGTTCCATGCTTGTTTTATGACAATACCTACATGGTTTGCTTGCACTTTATATCATATTATGACATTTATTGGACTAACCTATTAACAAGATGCCACGGTGCCGATGTCTGTTTATTATGTCTGTTTATTGCAGAAAAGGCCCAAAAACCAAAGTGCTCGGAAAAATCCAGAAAAATTACAGAAATTCTATTTCGTCGGAAGACTCACGGAGCCAGAAGGGCAAGCCAGGGGGAGGCCCAGGGGCTCCTCCCAATAGGCCGGTGCGGCCTGGAGGGTGGTCACCCCACCCTGGTGTGTGGGCCCCTCGGGACTCTTCCGACTCCGACTCTTCGCCTATTTAAGCCGTCGTGACCTAAAACTTTGACACGGATTGACGAAACTCCAGAAAGACTCCAGGGGCGCCGCCACATCGCGAAATTCCAATTCGGGGGGGCAGAAGTCTCTGTTCCGGCACCCTGCCGGGACGGGGAATTGCCCCCGGAGTCATCTCCACCGCCGTCTCCACCGCCATCTTCACCGCCATCGCTGTCTCCATGATGAGGAGGGAGTAATTCACCCCCGGGGTGAGGGCTCCGCTGTAGCTATGTGGTTCATCTCTCTCTTTATGTGATCTAGTTGAATATCATCTATGTGCTACTCTAGTGATGTTATTAAAGTACTCTATTCCTCCTCGCACGGTGTAATGGTGACGAGTGTGTGCATCGTGTAGTACTTGGCGTAGGCTATGATTGTAATCTCTTGTAGATTATGAAGTTAACTATTGCTATGATAGTATTGATGTGATCTATGCCTCCTTCATAGTGTGATGGTGACGAGTGTGCATGCTATGTTAGTTCTCGATGTAATTGTGTTGATCTATCTTGCACTCTAAGGTTATTTAAATATGAATATCGAATATTGTGGAGCTTGTTAACTCCGGCATTGAGGGTTCGTGTAATCCTACACAATTAGTGGTGTTCATCATCCAACAAAAGGGTGTAGAGTAGTCCTATTATGTTATCATTGTTGAGAGTGTCCACTAGTGAAAGCAGGATCCCTAGGCCTTGCTTCCAAGCATCGAATCACCGTTTGTTTACTGTTTTGTTGCATGTTTACTCGCTGCCATATTTTATTCAGATTGCTATTACCACTCATACTCATCCATATTACTTGTATTTCACTATCTCTTCGCCGAACTAGTGCACCTATACATCTGACAAGTGTATTAGGTGTGTTGGGGACACAAGAGACTTCTTGTATCGTGATTGCAGGGTTGCTTGAGAGGGATATCTTTGACCTCTTCCTCCCTGAGTTCGATAAACCTTGGGTGATCCACTTAAGGGAAAACTTGCTGTTGTTCTACAAACCTCTGCTCTTGGAGGCCCAACACTGTCTACAAGAAAAGAAGCGTGAGTAGACATCAAGCTATTTTCTGGCGCCGTTGCCGGGGAGGACAGGTAAAAGGCACTCATACTTCGGTTCCAGGTAACAGTACTTTTCTGGCGCCATTGTGTGTGTGCTCGAAGCTATTTACTTTAGATCCTGCAATTGCATCTTTTTGTTTCTTGTTTTACACTAGTTAGGCATAATGGACAACAATGAGCTTCTTATTTTATTTCCTGAGTTAAGAAAAGAATTGTGTGATGCGAAAATTAAAGAACCTATGGAGCCTCAATTGCATGCTAGTAGCAATATTATTAGTATGAACGCAATCACTGCTAATGCTATGGATAAGTCTAAGCTTGGGGAAGCTAGTTTACATAAAAATAATCTTTTTTGCTCCTCCGCTTTGGAAGAAATATTTTGCTCTGATAATGCTTTATCTCCCATATGCGATAACTCTAATGATGCTTCGATATTTTAAATCCACATGCTGAAAGTATTCCGTATAAAATACCTATGAAAATTATTGAACGTGTTATGGATAACCGCTATGAAGGGGATGGAACTGTCCATCCTGGAAATCATTTACTGTTTTTGCATGAATTATGCGGGTTATTCAAGTGTGCAGGTATCTCTATGGATGAAGTGAGGAAGAAGCTATTCTCTATTTCGCTGTCTGGTAAAGCGGCGCATTGGTATAAATTGTTGAAGAATAGTCATTCTCTTGGTTGGGAGGAAATTGTATCTCTCTTTTACTCTAAATTTTATCCTCCTCATGAAGTGCATATTGATAGGAATTACATTTATAACTTTTATCCTCGTAATGGAGAGAGTATCTCTCAAGCGTGGGGGAGATTGAAGTCACTAATGCTCAAATGTCCCATCCATGAGCTCCCCCATAATGTTATTGTTAACAATTTTTATGCGAGGATTTCAGGACAACACAAGGACTATCTGGATGCCTGTTCGGAGGGATCTTTCACAAGCAAGGAGGTTGAAGCTAGGTGGGATCTTCTTGATCGGATTGAGGAGAACGCGTCGAAGGATGGGAGAACAACAAAGGTGAAGAGTCAGGTATAAATTATGATTATGAATGCATTGAAACTTTTATGGATACTGATAAATTTCGAGATATGAGTGCTACTTATGGTCTTGACTCTCAAGTTGCTGCGAATCTTTATAAAGCCTTTGCTTCTCATTTTGAATTGCCTAAAATGAATTTTGATAAGTATCATGAACCTTTTAAAGAGGCTTGCATGAAGAATGAAATTGTTGTTAATGATTGCAATAAGCATGCTCAAACTCCTAAGAATGCTATTTCCTATAAGCATGTTAATTTTTGTGGAATGCATAGACCTTGTGGAATTAATCAAATCGAAGATGAATATTGTATCCACCATATTAATGAAAAAACTAGAAAGTGGGCTAGGGCTCTAGATGATCTAGGTAAAAAAATGTGTGCCCTCTATCCTTTTATTTGTGAAGTTTGCCATGAAGTGGGTCATTTTAATTTTCAATGCTCCTCCAATGATAATTTGAACCCAATGAGTGCTGCAAATTTGTATTGTGATGATGAAATTTCTCCTAATCAGCATGATGAACTTACTTTATTTTTGTGGTGTGAAGAGCTCTCAAGAAAAATCTCTTTGTTACATATGAGTGATCTTGATATTGATGATGTCCTGCATGGGTGTTTTTCTTATTGCATTGATAATAGCCATACAAACACTTACATACAAAATATTTTAGAAGATGACACCTTGCCAAAATATGATAGGACCGCTGTGTGTTTTCAATTAATTAATGAAAAGGAGGGATCCTCCCAAGTTTCTTCTATTGTTTCTGAAAGTAAATCAGGTTATGCGGACAAGCTACCCTTCAAGCCTCTTCCTCCTAAAGAAGGGAACGAGGAGAAGGAAAAGAAGAAGAAGAAGGGAACGAAGAAGAAGAAGAAGAAGAAGAAGAAGAAGAAGGAGAATAAAGAGAAAGAGGCAATGGCATATCCCCGCGTGTATGAGGTAACAATAGGTAACTTTAAGTATGTTGCGCCTAATGATTATTATGATAATAAATCTGAGTACGATGATCTTCCTATGCCCTGTACCCATGTTAGTGATCATGATTTGGATGAGCACACTACCTTTGATATTGGAAATCTCTTTGGTACTGATTATGAAAGTAATGATGATAGCATTATTCATGTCCCCTTAAACGATGATATTGAAAGCTCTAAGCTTGGGGATGTTGTGCTTGAAAATCCTATATTTGAGACCTCTACTTTTAGTGAAAATGATGATATTACATATTCTGGTTTAGATAATCGCTATAGAGATGGATATGACATATGTTACAATTATCCTTATGAAACTTGTCATAGTTATGATGGGCTTGCCAAAAACCACTCCCCTAGTATGCAACTTGTTTATCATGTTCAAATTCTTAATAATGATCCTGCTCCAATTACTATTAATGAGAAGAGTTTCTCTTATATCAAAAATAATGATACCTTTATGCATATGAACCATGATAATAATGTTTTAAGTGATGGTTATATTGTAGATTTCATCAATGATGCTACTGAAAGTTATTATGAGAGAGGGAAACACGGTTGTATGCATCTTAATAATATTCAGTTTCCCCTCTTTATGTTGAGAATTTTGAAGTTACTTGTGTTTTATCCTCTTTTGCTTGTCACCTTGTTCTTCATGAATTCATTTGTGTACAAGATTCCTATGCATAGGAAGCATGCTAGGCTTAAATTTGTTTTGAATTTGTCTCTTGATGCTCCTTTTTGCTCCAAATACTATTTCTTGCGAGTACGTCATTAAAACTGCTACGCCCATCTTAATGGCTATAAAGAAAGAACTTCTTGGGAGATAACCCATGTGTTTATTTTGCTACAGTACTTTTGTTTTATATTTGTGTCTTGGAAGTTGTTACTACTGTAGCAACCTCTCCTTATCTTAGTTTTGTTGCATTGTTGTGCCAAGTAAAGTCTTTGATAGTAAGGTTCATACTAGATTTGGATTACTGCGCAGAAACAGATTTCTTGCTGTCACGAATCTGGGCCTAATTCTCTGCAGGTAACTCAGAAAATTATGCCAATTTACGTGAGTGATCCTCAGATATGTACGCAAATTTCATTAAATTTGAGCATTTTCATCTGAGCAAGTCTGGTGCCATTTTAAAATTCGTCTTTACGGACTCGTTCGTTTTGACATGATTCTGCCTTTTATTTCGCATTGCCTCTTTTTCTGTGTTGGATGGATTTCTTTGTTCCATTAACTTTCAGAAGCTTTGTGCAATGTCCAGAAGTGTTGAGAATGATTGTGTCACCTCTGAACATGTGAGTCTTTGATTATGCACTAACCCTCTAATGAGTTGTTTTGAGTTTGGTGTGGAGGAAGTTTTCAAGGGTCAAGAGAGGAGGATGATATACTACGATCAAGAAGAGTGAAAAGTCTAAGCTTGGGGATGCCCCGGTGGTTCATCCCTGCATATTTCAAGAAGACTCAAGCTGTCTAAGCTTGGGGATGCCCAAGGCATCCCCTTCTTCATCGACAATTTATCAAGTTTCTTCTCTTGAAACTATATTTTTATTCGGTCACATCTTATGTACTTTACTTGGAGCGTCTGTTTGTTTTTGTTTCTGTTTTTGTTTGAATAAATGCTTGTGTGGGAGAGAGACACGCTCCGCTGGTTCGTATGAACACATGTGTTCTTAGCTTTTAATGTTCATGGCGAAGGTTGAAACTGCTTCGTTAATTGTTATATGGTTGGAAACGGGAAATGCTACATGTAGTAATGGTATAATGTCCTGGATAATGTGATACTTGGCAATTGTTGTGCTCATGTTTAAGCTCTTGCATCATATACTTTGCACCTATTAATGAAGAAATGCATAAGAGCTTGCTAAAATTTGGTTTGCATAATTGGTCTCTCTAAGGTCTAGATAATTTCTAGTAAAGAGTTCGAACAACAAGGAAGACGGTGTAGAGTCTTATAATGTTTACAATATGTCTTTTATGTGAGTTTTGCTGCACCGCTTCATACTTGTGTTTGTTTCAAATAACCTTGCTAGCCTAAGCCTTGTATCGAGAGGGAATACTTCTCATGCATCCAAAATCATTGAGCCAACCACTATGCCATTTGTGTCCACCATACCTACCTACTACATGGTATTTCTCCGCCATTCAAAAGTAAATTGCTTGAGTGCTACCTTTAAACAATTCAAAATTTATCACCTCCGATTTGTGTCAATGTTTTATAGCTCATGAGGAAGTATGTGGTGTTTATCTTTCAATCTTGTTGGGCAACTTTCACCAATGGACTAGTGGCTTCATCCGCTTATCCAATAATTTTGCAAAAAGAGCTGGCAATGGGATTCCCAGTCCCAAATTAATTAACCTTAATAATATTACAAAAATAGACACTCCTCCATGGTATGTGATTGTTGGACGGCACCCGAAGGATTCGGTTAGCCATGGCTTGAGAAAGCAAAGGTGGGGAGGAGTGTCATCATAATAAAACTGAAATAAAAAGGCACTCCTTCATGGTATGAGATTGTTGGCAGGCACCCGAGGATTCGGTTAGCCATGGTTTGTGAAAGAAAGGTTGGAAGGAGTGCCACCCAAAAATAAAATAAAATGGGAGCTGCTCTTTGAAGGTTTGTCTGGCAAGGGGGTTAGAGTACCCGCTACCATTCGTTGACAACAACAAACACCTCTCAAAACCTTATTTTTATGCTCTCTTCATGTTTTCAAAATAAAAGCTCTAGCACAAATATAACAATCGATGCTTCCCTCGTCAAAGGGCCATTCTTCTACTTTTATGTTGAGTCAGTCTACCTATTTCCTCCCATCTCAAGAAGCAAACACTTGTGTTAACTGTGCATTGATTCTTACATACTCGCATATTGCACTGGTTATATTGCTTTGCATTGACAACTGTCCATGAGATATACATGTTACAAGTTGAAAGCAACCGCTGAAACTTAATCTTCCATTGTGTTGCTTCAATTCCTTTACTTTGAATTTATTGCTTTATGAGTTAACTCTTATGCAAGACTTATTGATGCTTGTCTTGAAAGTACTATTCATGAAAAGTCTTTGCTATATGATTCAATTGTTTACTCATTGCATTAACATTGCTTCGAATCGCTGCATTCATCTCATATGTTTTACAATAGTATGATTAAGATTATGTTGGTAGCATGTCACTTCAGAAATTATCTTTTTATCGTTTACCTACTCGAGGACGAGTAGGAACTAAGCTTGGGGATGCTGATACGTCTCCAACGTATCTATAATTTCTGATGTTCCATGCTTGTTTTATGACAATACCTACATGGTTTGCTTGCACTTTATATCATATTATGGCATTTATTGGACTAACCTACTAACAAGATGCCACAGTGCCAGTGTCTGTTTATTATGTCTGTTTATTGCAGAAAAGGCCCAAAAACCAAAGTGCTCGGAAAAATCCAGAAAAATTACAGAAATTCTATTTCGTCGGAAGACTCACGGAGCCAGAAGGGCAAGCCAGGGGGAGGCCCAGGGCCTCCTCCCAATAGGCCGGCGCGACGTGGAGGGTGGTCACCCCACCCTGGTGTGTGGGCCCCTCGGGACTCTTCCGACTCCGACTCTTCGCCTATTTAAGCCGTCGTGACCTAAAACTTCGACACGGATTGACGAAACTCCAGAAAGACTCCAGGGGCGCCGCCACATCGCGAAACTCCAATTCGGGGGACAGAAGTCTCTGTTCCGGCACCCTGCCGGGACGGGGAATTGCCCCCGGAGTCATCTCCACTGCCGTCTCCACCGCCATCTTCACCGCCATCGCTTGTCTCCATGATGAGGAGGGAGTAATTCACCCCGGGGCTGAGGGCTCCGCTGTAGCTATGTGGTTCATCTCTCTCTTTATGTGATCTAGTTGAATATCATCTATGTGCTACTCTAGTGATGTTATTAAAGTACTCTATTCCTCCTGCACGGTGTAATGGTGACAGTGTGTGCATCGTGTAGTACTTGGCGTAGGCTATGATTGTAATCTCTTGTAGATTATGAAGTTAACTATTGCTATGATAGTATTGATGTGATCTATGCCTCCTTCATAGTGTGATGGTGACAGTGTGCATGCTATGTTAGTTCTCGGTGTAATTGTGTTGATCTATCTTGCACTCTAAGGTTATTTAAATATGAATATCGAATATTGTGGAGCTTGTTAACTCCGGCATTGAGGGTTCGTGTAATCCTACACAATTAGTGGTGTTCATCATCCAACAAAAGGGTGTAGAGTAGTCCTATTATGTTATCATTGTTGAGAGTGTCCACTAGTGAAAGCGAGGATCCCTAGGCCTTGCTTTCAAGCATCGAATCACCGTTTGTTTACTGTTTTGTTGCATGTTTACTCGCTGCCATATTTTATTCAGATTGCTATTACCACTCATACTCATCCATATTACTTGTATTTCACTATCTCTTCGCCGAACTAGTGCACCTATACATCTGACAAGTGTATTAGGTGTGTTGGGGACACAAGAGACTTCTTGTATCGTGATTGCAGGGTTGCTTGAGAGGGATATCTTTGACCTCTTCCTCCCTAAGTTCGATAAACCTTGGGTGATCCACTTAAGGGAAAACTTGTTGTTGTTCTACAAACCTCTGCTCTTGGAGGCCCAACACTGTCTACAAGAAAAGAAGCGTGAGTAGACATCAGCGGCCTCCGAGAAATGTGAAATGACGTGAATGAGGTGAATTGTCCGGCCCAAGCCCTGTGCAGTTCCCGGGTTGACGGTTTGTTTTCACCGGGAGGCCAAGCTCATGGGGAGAGGTGCCTATACTAGGATGTGTAAGTGAACGGTTAGAGTTGATGATCCGCGTACTGAGTTACGATTATTCAGAGTTATCTCTGACGGATGTAATCAAATGTTGTGGCACAAGTGTGCAACCTCTGCAGAGTGTAAAATTATTCGAATAGCTGTGTCCACGGTTACGGACAATTGGAAAGGCCATACTGTTCCGTCATTAGAATTTTACTTGAAAAGGATGGTTGAATTTGAAGTGGTGACTTGAATTTGAAACACAACTCCGTTATGGGAATGACACTAATGTTCCCATTTGAGCTAGTCAACTTATGCTTAGTCTTTATGAAATGCTTATGAACTAAAACTGGCTTTATGCAAATACAACTAGAGCTTAGCACCCCATTATCCAAGTTGATCATAGTTACCTTAGTATTAGTTTGCGAGTACTTTGAAGTACTCACGGCTGTGTCCCTGGCTATTCAAATGGCCAGAATATGAAGAGGAGCAGCAATATGAGGATGACGGTCAGCAGGACGTCTACAACAACTAGGAGTCGCCTAACGTCAAGCGTTGGCCTGTGGAACTAGATAGTCCACTTCTATTACGCTTCCGCTACTATGTTGTTCGTTGATCAATAGATCAACTATTTGTGTAATATTGGATCATGTGATCCCCTTTTGTAAGAAAATGACGGTTTGTAATGAATGATGACTTATGGTATCAACTGTTATGTCTCGCAACAACAATATTCCTGGAATTGCGATGAATGACATAATAGGCATCCGGACTTAAAAACCCGGGTGTTGACAGTTTACCTACTTCTTTCTATCTTGGAAGCAAACACTTGTGTCAACTGTGCATTGATTCTTACATGCTTACTTATTGCACTTATTATATTACTTTGTGTTGACAATTATCCATGAGATATGCATGTTGAAAGTTGAAAGCAATTGCTGAAACTTAATCATCCTTTGTGTTGCTTCAATGCCTTTACTTTGAATTTATTGCTTTATGAGCTAACTCTTATGCAAGACTTTTTGATGCTTGTCTTGAAAGTACTATTCATGAAAAGTTTTGCTATATGTTATCTATTTGTTAGCAAACTATAGATCGTTGCCTTGAGTCACTTCGCTCATCTCATATGCTTTACAATAGTATGATCAAGATTATGTAAGTAGCATGTCACTACAGAAATTTTTTTTTTATCGTTTACCTACTCGAGGGCGAGTAGGAACTAAGCTTGGGGATGCTTGATACGTCTCCAACGTATCTATAATTTCTGATGTTCCTTGCTAGTTTTATGACAATACCTACATGTTTTGCTCACACTTTATAATGATTTTATGCATTTTCACGGACTAACCTATTAACAAGATGCCGAAGTGCCAGTTCCTGTTTTCTACTGTTTTTGGTTCCAGAAAGGCTGTTTGGGCAATGTTCTCGGAATTCGACGAAACAAAAGCCAGACATCTTATTTCACCGAGACGGACCAGAACACCGAAGGGGAGCCGGAGAGGAGGCCCAGGGCCCCCACACCACACAGGGGTGCGGCCTAGGAGGGGGCGCGCCGCCCTATGGGGTGGGCCCCCCCAGGCACCCCCTTGCGCCGCCTCTTCGCCTATAAAATCCCTCGCGACCTTAAAACCCGATACCAATTGACAAAACTCCAAAAAGACTTCAGGGGCGCCGCCGCCATCGCGAAACTCCGTATCGGGGGACATAATCTCTGTTCCGGCACGCCGCCGGGACGGGGAAGTGCCCCCGGAAGCCATCTCCATCGACGCCACCACCTCCATCATGCTCCGTGAGTAGTTCCCCCATGGACTACGGGTTCTAGCTGTAGCTAGTTGGTACTCTCTCTCCCATGTACTTCAATACAATGATCTCATGAGTTGCCTTACATGATTGAGATCCATCTGATGTAATCGGTGTTGTGTTTGTTGGGATCCGATGAATTGTTACATTATGATCGGTCTATCTATATAAGTTTGTGAAGTTATTGTTGCTGCAATCTTGTTGTGTTTAATGCTTGTCACTAGTGCACGAGTGGCATGATCTTAGATTTGAGCTCTATAATTATTGCTTAGATTGTATCTACAAGTTATTTGCACATGTCTATGTCCGGAACCCGAGGCCCGTAGTGACAAGAATCGGGATAACTGGAGGGGAAGGCTTAGATATGAGGATCACATGTTTTCACCAAGTGTTAATGCTTTGCTCCGGTGCTCTATTAAAAGGAGTATCTTAATTACCAGTAGATTCCCTTGAGGCCCGGCTGCCACCCGCTGGTAGGACAAAAGATGTTATGCAAGTTTCTCATTGCGAGCACGTATGACTATATAGGAAAAACATGCCTACATGATTAATAGACTTGATATTCTGTGCTAATGCTATTTCAATCCTATCAATTGCCCAACTGTAATTTGTTCACCCAACACTTGTTATTGGAGAGTTACCACTAGTGTAGATAGCTGGGAACCCCGGTCCATCTCTTATCATCCTATACTCGTTTTATATGTCATTGGAAGTAGTATCAACTATTTTCTGGTGCCATCGCCTACGTATTCTTATACTATCTGTCTTTGTGTTATTGTTACTATTGCTCTCATATTACTGCTGCTTTCACATCACCCATGTTACTAGTGCTTTTTCAGGTGCAGCTGAATTGACAACGCAGTTGTTAAGACTTATAAGTATTCTTTGCTTCCCCTTGTGTCGAATCAATAAATTTGGGTTTTACTTCCCTCGAAGACTGTTGCGATCCCCTATACTTGTGGGTTATCAACTGCCATTTCAAAGTAATGAATGATATATGTTATATCTTCATGACAATTTTTTCGGCATGCACTTTACTTTATCACCAGTAACAGAATCAATAAAAGTTAGCATCCAACAAACTATCAAAAGACTAAAGAGGTCTGTATTTATTAAATTCAAAAGGAGGTATATATCTGCAGGCTAATTCCAAGGTTCGGTCACCAACTACTTGATGGGCCTTACACAGCATGATAAAGTGTTGCTGGAATTTTCTTGGCCATCTTTTATCCTTGCAACTTTCTTGGCGGTGTTGTTGAAAACTCCTTGCTAGTTTGTACCGAGTCTATGAGAATGGTGAAACCTAGGATCTGATGTGGTTTAATCTGCATCGGAAAGAGTTTCTAGAGCAGTAACTTGAATCTCTAGGAAGAAAATAGTAAAAACCTTTCAACTGTCAAACCAAGCTTATAACGTTTTTAGAGGATTCTGTAAACCACTTAATCGGATAAAAATTAGAAGTTTAAATCCGAATGTCCAGAATTCATTACTATCAACTCTTTGTACGAATCAGAAATTCAGAATGCATAGCTCTCTCATGAAGTGGAAAACCCTCATAGTTAATTAGTTCTAGCAATGTGGTAACTGTATCAGCAACATGAAGATAGATATTGTTTATGCGGAACATAAAACAAAAATGCTTTAAAGTAGATTCCTGATTGTAAGAGACGATTCATACTCTAGAAAAAATAACCTAAACTCCATGTGTTACTATATCAACAATAAAATAAAGTTAGTTCAAAATCAATCAAGATTTCGAGAACGATAAGAACTTGATATTTATATGGTCATTAGCCCCAGCTTAAAATGAGGTAGAAGATCGATAATCAATCTCTTGCAAATAAAAATGTAAAATCACAACAGTACAAAATTGGAAGGGTAAGATAATATTCTGGACCTGGTTTGCCTAGTATTTATTTTAACTACAAAAGGCAAAACCATCTTTCTGCAGATTGACAAAGGGATGTATTATAAGAAAACTAGTATGCATGCTCCAGATGAAAAGTTGAGCACAACTTCCCTCTCAGCCCAGTATGACAGGATGAACTGACAGAAAATAAGCATACACAGCAATAAGCAAAAATATCTCAACATGTAAAAATAGGTGTAATATATGAAGTCATAAGGAATCTCTATTTGGCTACCTCAGCGAAGAAAAACTCGATACTTAAATATACCTTTAACTTTACCATACAAAGGCAACTGCACTATAAAGTAATGCTAGTCATACTATCTGCAAACTGGTGGTGCATCTTCTTCTCTGCACCTTCACCGCATTTGTAAGGACAAACAATGGTTTTCATTTGTACAAGCACCAAAGAGCTTACAGGATTTCTAAAGTCATAAATAAGAGGAGGTCTTGTGCAAGATTAATCAATATATAGCACTATAGCAGCTGATGTACCAGAAAAGTGTTCAACTAACGAAAGTTAGATAATAATGTGAGACATATGCTTACAAATTGATAGCTCAAAATTACGTTCTTGACGAAAATACAAAATTTTATAAATGGTGACATTACAGAATCTGATTCAGGACAGCAACTTTCTCAAATTTTACTTTCTTCCTATTGAAGGCTATTTTTGGCACAAAAACAAAGTAAAAATGATAATAAGAGGTTATTACATAGGTAATAACATCCAATACTCAACAAAAAAATTACAGAAATAAAACATAGGTTATCTCACAAGAGTGCTTTTCTTTAACGTCTTTCAGCTAGGCTCGGTAATTTGAGAAGATGCTCACATAAAAAATATGAATTGAACTAAAAGAGAGCATTAAGGAGCAAATATGAAACACATTTAAGTCTAACCCACTTCCTATGCAGAGGAAACTTGTAAGAAAATAAATCAAAGAAGCACATAGTAACAAGCATGGGTAGGTAAAACAAGATCAACTTAGAAACTTTTAATATAAAGAGAGGTGTTTTAGTAACATAAAAAAAATTTAACAACCATATTTTCCTCTGTCATAATAATTTTTAGTAGCATCATGAACAAACTCAACAATATAAATATCACATAAAACATTCTTATCATGAGCCACATGAATAAAATAATTACTACTCTCCACATAAGCATATTCATTCTTATTAATTGTAGTGGGAGCAAATTCAACAAAATAGCTATCATTATTATTCTCATCACCAAAATCATCAGATATAGGAGACATATTATAATTACAATTAATTTTCTCCTCAATAGTAGGTGGACTGATTCATCATCGTAATCATCATAGCAAAATTTCTCCTCTAAAGCTGGGAAACTAAAAAGATCATTTTCATAAAAACTAGTTTCCCCAAGCTTAGACTTTTCCATAGCATTACCAATAATGGTGTCCAAAGAATTCGTACTAATAACATTACTATTAGCATGCAAATAAAGTTCCATAGGTTTTTTAATTATCTCTTCAAACACTTATGTTCTAGCTCAAGATAAATACTATAAAGCTCTCTAATTTTGTTGTTATTTTCCATCAAGCCTAACTAGTGAAAAACAAGAAACATCAACATGAGAGGTGAGCATGGAATAAACTAAGTAAAACAATAGCAAAGTAAAGAGATTGGAGATGAGAGACTCCCCTTGCAGAAATTCTCTTTCTCCTCGGCAACGGCACCAGAAAAGTAGCTTGATGAGTGCAGATTGCACACCGTTGAGAACCCCAAGAGGAAGGTATGATGAGCACAGCAGCAAGTTTTCCCTCAGTAAGAAACCAAGGTTTAATCGATTAGTAGGATAAATGCGTGACTTCTGAAGGTGTTCCTAGCTGACTTGTTGCAGGGCGCACTACCGGCGTCAGCAACAACGTGGAACCTGCACACAACACAACCAAAGTACTTTGCCCCAACTTACAGTGAGGTTCTTAATCTCACCGGTTTTGCTGAACACAAAGGATTAAACGTATAGTGTGAAAAGAGATGTTTGTTTGTAGTGGAATTAAAGAGAGCAGTGCTTGCAGTAAGTAAACAGAACAGGATGATTGTATCAGTGTAAAAGAAAGCACCGGGGTTCATAGTTCACTAGAGGTGTCTCTCCATAAACATAAATAACATGCTGGGTGAATAAATTAAAGCTGGACAATTGACAGAATAAATACCATACATGACAGGATGATTACTATGAGATTCGTTTGGGCATTACAACATAATACATAGACCGTAATCCAACTGCATCTATGTCAAATAATTCACCTTGAGGTTATCGTCCGAACCCCTTCCAGTATTAAGTTGCAAGCAATGTGTGTAAAATAAACAATAGAATTATCCTTAGACAAAACTTTGTTGTTTTCTCCCTATTAGCAACATCACACTACAATCTTAGAAGTTATTGTCACTCTTCCAGAAAACTAGAGGCATGAACCCACTATTGAGCATAAATACCCCCTCTTGAAGTTACAAGCATATAATTGGCCAAAACATTTACTAGTAACGGAGAGCATGCAAGATCACAAATAACATATGACAAGTATATAATCGATCTCAACCATAGTATTTAATATTCATCGGATCCCAGCAAACACAACATGTAGCATTACATATAGATGATCTTGATCATGATAGGCAGCTCACAAGATCTAAACATGAGGCACAAATTGGAGAAGACAACCATCTAGCTACTGCTATGGACCCGTAGTCCGGGGATGAACTACTCACGCATCACTTCGGAGGCAGGCATGGCTATGTAGAGTTCTCCGGTGATGATCTCCCTCTCCGGCAGGGTGCCAAGAAGAGCATCTCGTGGATGGAGGCTCGGATGTTTAGGTTTTTCCCGAGATCGTGAATAAATAGGCGGAAGGGCGAGGTCGGTGGACGCCTGGGGGCCCACACCACCCCTTGGCGCGGGGCACCCCCTAGCCATGCCAAGGCCTGGTGTGGCTGCTCTGTGGCGCATATTCGTCTCTCCTCTAGACTCCGTCTTCGTTACGGTAAAATAAGAACTTCGGTTTTTGTTTCGTCCAATTCTTAGAATATTTCTGGTATAACTTTTCTGAAATACAAAACATCAGAAAACAGGGAACTGGCACTGTGGCATCTTGTCAATAGGTTAGTGCCGGAAAATGTATAAAAATGCAACGAAGTGTAAACAAAACATATAGAAATTGGTGTAAAACAAGCATGGAGCATCAAAATTTATAGATACGTTTTCGACGTATCATTCATCCATCGGAGAAAATACGCCTACCACCAGGTGGTCGATGGTCGGCCTCAGCCTGACTGCTTGAACTTTTGACTGAAGGGTGCTCGAATCGAGCATCAGTGCTTTACCGGGACACCTCTTTCGTCGAGGCCATTGTAGCAAACACAAGTAGTTCTTGTTCCTTGAAGTGGCCGTCCCACTGTTCGGGAGGCTTCACCTCGCGAAGGCCGCAATGTGGTGGCAACCGTTGCATTGTGTCCCAAGTAGCTCATCCCCAGCGACACTATGGTCAAGCTGTCGAGGAAGAACTTGGGGACCGGACCGCGTATCTTTTTGTTGGCCTCAGGTCCTCTCCGCAGTTTGGCAAGACTAGATTGTAATTTGATCTTTCTTTTGAGCCTAGTTGTAAATTGTACTTGGTCTTATGATCATAATATAAGTTGAATGTTGTTAATTGGGGACCCTTCTGCTAAAAAAAATGAATGAATTTCCATGAAGAGTCTTGAACTTATTCACGGACTCTCATTTTCTCATGAAGGTTTTCTCCCTCCTTAGCTCAGCCCCTATTTAGAGTCGTGTCAGCTCGCCTGACTCGCTCTGTTGCCCTCTTTGGCGATGGTGTCGGACGACATATTGTGAATGGGGTGCAGAGCGCGGGTTCCCCTATAGATAGTGGACATAGGTTAGTTCTAGGATTAGTTGCTAAGGCTAGGTTTGGCTTTATGCTGGTGTCTCGGGAGGTCTCGATCTGGCCCATGCGACTTAGGAACCGACATGCGGCGGCATGGGTAGCTCCAGGGCAACGAGAGGGCGGCGAGGGGAGGACGGAAGGCGCCATGGAAATCAAATCAACACCGGCTATGGCGAGGGAGCGAGAAAGCGCTGGCTGAAATCTCCCTTCCGGCAAGCTCGTGTTGGCTTTGTCATAAACATAAAATGGTGGCTCGTAACGCGTATATTCAAGGTTTGGCCGTCGTTTTAAGGTTTCCCGCCGAAAATTGCCATACGGGCCATTTGTTTTGTCTGAAATGGACCGTTTCTCACCCAAAATGGTAAAATAATAGGTATTTTACGGTAGCGGATTTGCAGGATTGCCTGTTGGAGAGTGACCTGTCGCTCATTCATGTGGATTTACCCTAGAATTTTCAATGCAAGACTCTGCTACTTCCAAAAGAAAGAGAACAAGAGATAGAGGAGCAAACCAACTGTCGGCATCTCGTCGTCTGATGACACAAAGTCGTGTTAAAGTAATGTTGGTGTTTCGGATATTACCTTTCTCCCAGCAAGAATATATATAACCTCAATTGCATCGACCCTCCTTGTCTTCTGACGTTCTCTAGTTGCTTGACGCGGTGAAGTCTATGACTTAATGCCGAAGGACACGTATAGAAGTACTACCAGTTCTGGGAAATTCAGCAAGTAGCATTATTTGGGCATCTGAGTCGGGGTCAAGCACGACGCGGCATCCACGACGATAATAAACATTGATATTACTTGCTTCCACAGGAAGCATCAGGCTCATTTTATGTCACTGCTACCCTGCTAACTTGTTCATATCAATTTCCCTCAAAAAGAGAAAGAAACATCTTGTTCGTATCAATTTCCATCAAGAATCTTGCAGCCATGGAAGGCCCTGACCAGGTAAAGGAATTCTTCGTTTCTCCCTTTCAATCTGCTACTGGTAGGAAATAGATATCGGTAAACTCGATTCAGTTACACCTTGCTAGGTAGAAATAACCCGAGATATTTCTACTTGTTTGGTGCCAAAGTTAGAAAATCACCTCTCTTGTGTGTGTATGTATTTGTTCATCATGTATTCCACATTTCGCTCCTGAACTGAAGAAGCATACTGATTTGTTGGTGCTTAGACAAATCCTTGCGCCATCTGCCTCGGCAGCATGCGCGCCGGCGGTGGGCAGGCCACCTTCACGGCGGAGTGCTCCCACACCTTCCACTTCAGCTGCATCTCCACCAGCGTCGCGCACGGCAACCTCGTCTGCCCGCTCTGCAACGCGCAGTGGCGTGACTTGCCGTTCGTGCGGCCGACATCGGTGCCGCAACCGCCGCCTGGGCATATCATGCAGCATCGGCAACCGCCGCCCGCGCATATCATGCAGCATCGGCAACCGCCGCCCGCGCATATCCTGCAGCGTCGGCAACTGCCCAACCCGACGTCGGATCCGGTCGTCGTCTTCGATGACGACGAGCAGGTGGAGCCGGCCGCTGGGCCGACGGGGAACCGGCAGACAGCTCCAGCCGGTGCAGCGCCCAACGGAGCCGTGGTCGTCAATACGCACACCGAGTGCTCGGCCATTGCCAGGGACTCGTCCAGCGACAACTTCGCGGTGCTGGTGCACGTCAGGGCTCCCGGGATGATCGAAAACGACGCGGCGCCGCGCGCGCCGCTGGACCTTGTGACGGTGCTCGACGTGAGCGGCAGCATGAGCGGGCAGAAGCTGGCGCTGCTGAAGCAGGCGATGCGGTTCGTCGTCGACAACCTAGGCCCCAACGACCGCCTATCCGTCGTGTCCTTCTCCTCCGACGCGCGCCGCGTGACCAGGCTCGCGCGCATGACGGACGCCGGGAAGGCTTCTTGCATCAGCGCCGTGGAGTCCCTAGCGGCGCGTGGCGGCACCAACATCGCCGAGGGGCTCCGGACGGCCGCCAAGGTGCTCGACCAGCGCCGGCACAGGAACCCCGTCTCCAGCGTCGTGCTCCTCTCCGACGGCCAGGACACCTACACCTCGGTGACACGACGGGGTGCTGGGGCCAACTACGAGGCGCTCGTCCCACCCTCCTTTCTGCGTACCGACGGCGAGTGGTCGGCGCCGATCCACACGTTCGGCTTCGGCAATGACCACGACGCCGCGGCGATGCACGTGATCGCCGAGGCGACGGGCGGCACGTTCTCGTTCATCGAAAATGAGGCGGTGATCCAGGACGCGTTCGCGCAGTGCATCGGGGGGCTGCTCTCCGTCGTGGTCCAAGAGGCGCGTATCGCCGTCACATGCTTGCATCCGGGGGTCCGTGTCATTTCGGTCAGGTCAGGCCGCTACGAGAGCCACGTTGAGGAAGATGGCCGCGCCGCCTCGGTCCGGGTCGGGGAGCTGTACGCGGACGAGGAGAGGCGTTTCCTGCTGTTCCTTGCGGTGCCAAGAGCCGAAGCGACGGACGGCAACAACACTATGTGTCTGGTGAAAGTGGTCTGCAGCTACAGAGACGCGGCGACCGGCGGGGACGTGAGCGTGACGGCGGAGGACGTGGTGGTGGCGAGGCCGGAGGAAGCAGGCGACGCGGAGCGGTCGGCGGAGGTGGAGCGGGAGCGCGTGCGGGTGGAGGCGGCGGAGGACATCGCTGCGGCGAGGGCGGCGGCGGAGCGGGGCGCGCACGAGGAGGCGGTAGGGATACTCGAGAACCGGCAGCGCGTGGTGGCGCAGTCGGGGGACAGCGACGCCGTGATCGTGGCGCTGGGCGCCGAGCTGCTGGAGATGCGGGAGCGTGTGTCGACCCGGCACAGCTACATGCGCTCGGGGCGGGCGTACATGCTCGCCGGCATGAGCGCGCACGCGCAGCAGCGCGCCAACTCGAGGCAGATGATGCAGGACCCGGTTAATCAATCTGGGAACTCGGATGGTCTTCCCAGAATGGTGTCATTTCGCGCGGTCGGCTCGGCGGCGGTGCAGGACGAGGCGACCTTGTCGTACGCGACGCCGGCCATGCGCGCCATGCTTCTGCGCTCCAGGAATGCGTCCGCCGCGCAAGGGCAGCAGGAGAAGCAGCCCACGGCTGGAGACGACGCGCACAGCTCCGAACCGGAAGTCCATATATGATGTAACCAGCATGCAACATCCATGTTTACGAATGGAGTACGATTACGAGTCATCATGTTGAAAATGGACACCGTATTTTCATTTTACTGAATTTTTTTTTGGAGTTTGTTTCTCTTGTATCGATGCCCTCAATTTTTAGTAGCCTGTGTCACTTCGAATTCACTTTCCCACACTTGAGATATGTGATCTCATATTATAAGTCTACCTGAGATTTTGCGGTGTATTTGGTAGCTTGTGTAGTTGAGAGACGCCCTTTGCATTGAACCGGAGGGAGTATATGTGTATGGGAGAAGCTCCACATCGGGTGGTTACAGACTAGCCATCTGATCAACCGTGATCTCATAACCGTTGCAATGTAAAATCCTAAATGGCATGCCATACATCACTATTAAGGGTTCCGCTAGGATCTCATGGATATGGATGTACACTCTATGAGTCTTCTCTTATCCCCCCTTGACCACATGATAGATGATGAGGGTGTCAGTTGATGTGTGTTCTCTACCACATGTTCAAAGGTAGTCCCCTCTCTTGTCCTTAAAGGCAAGTGATGCATGGTCGACTTCATACAACATCACGGGAGATAATTAACACACAATGATGAAGGAATGAATAAAACATTTTTATTTCATCTCAAGTCCATAACTAGGGTTTCACCATATCCCCCAAAAACAAAGAGACTACTCAAAATAGAGGTAGGAGACCGTCACCATGACAATAAAATGAATCAATTACATAGGGGGAGGGGGACGAATACTTGTTCAAATCCACAACAAGATATGGGACATACAACAAGATGGGAATGGATGATGGTGTTCATGCAAAGGTTGGTGATGGAGATGATGCCCACGCATCCCTCTCCTAAGTATCCTCTTCTTCTCCCTTCAATGGTGTTGCGGTGATGGTGGAGATCACTGTGGTGGCGGCTATGGAGGTGGTGGAGCGGCAGAACTCCATCGTGGGGGTGCGGATGGGTCTCTTGTTCTCCCTTCACTCTCCGCTCCTTTATAGATACCTAGGAGGGTCCTCCTAGCCCCCAATACCAACCCAATGACCTAGGGAGTACAGGGTGGATTCTGTGAAGAAACGTGGAAGTTCGCGAGGTTTCCATCGCCTGGAACCCGCAGTATGGTTGGGCAATACGGGCGGAGAAACTCGGAAGTTCACGAGGTTTCTGTCGCCTGGAACCTGCAGTATGACAGGGTGGTACGGCCAGGCTAATGATCACCAAACTCTCTGGTTGCTTCGGTATTTTGGCCGATGTTTCCTCATACAAACTCTGATTGATGTGTTCTTTGGCTTGTTAGACTCTTGTGGACGAGGACTACAAGACCATGGTTTTGGATATTTAATTTCAGATGATGGAAATATCATCCTTTTGCCACTCCTCAAATGGCTAAGTATGGTGCGTGTAGCTCCTCCATATTATGTCCTCTTTGCCCCTATTGCATTTGTCTATCCATAATCTCCCATAACACCTACACATATATCAAAGACAAGGAAAAGTGATAAAATTCCACCTAAACTACTAGTGGTGCAAAACTCATATGAAAATAAATGGAAACCAGTAATCATGTATAATAGCTAGATTAAGCATGGGATGAGTGGTAACTACGCATAAAGTATGCTCTAGAAGTTTACATAAATTCCACTATCGGCTTCCAAGGAGGAAGATGGAAGATGATTTCGGTACAAGCTCTTTCAGTAATCGCATCCATCCCTCCTTTTGAGGCTTCATTGCGGTACATATCTATTGGTCGACCATGTTGGCGAGGGGAAGATGTAGTGTAACGCAATGGCCTCTAGAGGTAAAGGATGGAGGGAAGGATTGTTGGTGCAACTAGTTGGAGTTCATCATGGTGACCTTTGCTCTCTCCCATGATCCCGGGCTGATGAGGCAGCCACTCCTGATGCCATCGAATGCATTTATTTAACCTCGAAGACGGAGGCCCTCGAAGGGATTCCCAGCGTCATGCAACTCTCTCTCTCTCTCTCTCTCTCTCTCTCTCTCTCTCTCTCTCTCCCTCCCTCCAGTTATTTTGCTAGAGGCAAAGAGGACCTGATCGCCTTTTCTTACTATTTGTTAGGGTCCTTTATGCTAATGTTCAGGGTTGCTCTATAGTTTTTGGTTTTTCTTTCGTCATGTACTCAAGTTGTAACCCATTGTTGAAGCAATGCAGCTCGAGGCCCTTTCGGGCTTTTCCTCTCTTAAAAAAAGAGAGTATAATCTTAATTTCATTGACCATCCTTGTCGTTTTAACTCCAATAAGTGTACTTAGCTTCTATGTTTGTTTAAATCAAACTCATTTAATTTTAATCAACTTTATAGGAAAAATGTAGTAACATCTGTGTTACTAAATTAATATCAGTACATAGTTCTATAATATATACCAATTTGGCATCATATATGTAGGTATTTATTTCTACAAAGTTAATCAAACACCGATAAGGTTAATTTGTGTCAGAGGTAGAAATGCACTTATTGACTAACAGAGGAAGTAGTCTTTAATGTGGTAACTAGGAAGCAAAGGCGCGACGGCACGCCGCGCCCGTGGAGCTACCATTTGAGTATGCATGGTTGATATTAGTTGCAGAGGAGTCTTATGACTGAGAAATACATCTCTTTCAAGGTTGCTACGTACTGAAAGAAAGAATCGACTTAGTTACATAGTAGAAGCACGATAAGGTAAATAATTTAATCGATGACATTGTGAAAGTTGCTCCATACTTGGGACCTCACATTAGTTGACAGCGCTAGCTGATGTCTACACGGCGCTGGTACGTATTTTTTCTGCTGGACTGAGCCGGGCGGCAACGATGTATATTCCCGTTGGATTATAAGGATTATATAATCAACGGATCTTTATTCCAGAGGGGCTGAATTATCTAGCTGTTCTAATCTACACTACTGGTAACATAGATAACTTCGGTGGAGTGGTGTTCATCTACCACATTGTTGGCGCTGAGTCTCAGTGGCATGGTGCTGCAGGGTATCGACGACAGATGCGGGATGATGTATACGTGCAGGAGGGTGGAGCCGTCTGGCGTCATGGTGGCATCGACGGCAGGTCTTGCAAGGTTAATGCGTTGATCTCTCTTGAAGATGGAGTCGAGGAAGACGGCGGGAGCAACTCCTGTGGCGTGTGCGTTGGCGTGCGCTGAGAGTCTGCTTGACTGGATGTGTTTCTCACCTGCTATTGGGCGGTCTGAGAAGGCATTTAGTTTTGGATGATTTGAGTTGGTGTATTGTCACCCTCTTCATCCCACTGTAGGTATAGTAAGGTTGCTTCAAGTTTGATCTTTTGTATTTTTTCTTGTAAGGTTTCGTGAATAATCTAATAAAAAAAGCCGTGTGCATCCTTTGGATGCAGAAGCTGGGGCGATATTTCCCCCATTTCGAAAAAAAAAACTACTGGTAACATAGATAACTGATGGCATGCTAAAGGTAGCTGCCATAGCTGCTGAGGCACAAGAGGCGAGATATAGTCTGTTGGGTAACAGGTGATAGATAGTTCGTGGGAACAATATAAACTGAGTATATGTATATAGAGTAGATGACGCACAACTGTAGTCTATTTCACTCAGAATGCAAGGTGAAAGGTAAGGATAATATGTCCGGTTGCTTCAATGCAAAATGGGGATTCCAAATAAAGGGAAAATGACTGTAAATTGTTGCGTGATAAGCAAAAAAAGATACAAACATTGACTGATATTATGTCCTCCTAGACCTATGAATGAGTTTGCCAGTCAATAATACCTAGAAAGAAACACGCTTCAAGGCAATGGAAAGAAGGGAAGCAGAAATGGGCGGACTGCATCAGGAAAGCCCTCTAAAGAACATGTCATTCCCTAGTTTCATTTGCTCATAAAGGCGTACACACCAGGCCATGCATCTCCTCATTCAGATAAATCCCACTTCGCAGCTGAAACAATCACATAAATATATCACGACGTGTACCCTGAAGCACACCAAAATTGAATCTCAAATATACAAAATAACTGAACAAATGGTGCAGCATACTTGGTTTACCTTGATCAATATATAATACAGTACCATATACATAGGGCTAGTTCTCCCAATCTTATTCAATTCCTGTACAATGTCCAAGGAATCCTCCAGGCAAACCGGTGAACATATTTTAGCTTCCAAAAGAGAATCAAGTATACATTTATAGCAAAACAGGAAGGAAAGACTTCTTACCTCTGGTTTAGTCTTGTCTTCGAGATACCGAAATAATTGTTAGCAGTAACCTCTTTCAACACACTCATCACCCACGGTTTAGTATTCCCATCATCTCTTTTTGATATTTTGAGTAACTTCCTTAACAACAGTCTGCATATTATTTGTTTTAGATCTTGCATGAAGCCATCAAGTTCTCCAAGATAATTTTGCAAAACCTTATCTCCTTGTTTTGTCTCTAATCTGTTGACTAACTTTTCAGTTCCACAACCTGTAGTCGCTTTCTCTAACTCAACAGGACGTTCCTCATTATGAGATTTAATAAGACTAAAGAAATACCGTGCCATCGGAACATGAGAAACTTGACAATTTAAACTTTCATGTTTGTTCCATCCTAGAATGCTTACTGTGGAGGTATTACATTTTTCACCGTTGATTTTTACGGATGTATAAAAATTGTATCATCAACCATGAAAAATCATTGTATTAGATTTTTAGGGGTTGCTAAGCTCTAGGGTTTATTTGCATAAAGCCAAGTTTAGTTCATAAACCTTTAATAAAGATGCTTGAATTGCTAACTAACTCAAGGGGAAACATTAGTGTCATTCCCACAACATCAGTTGTGTTTTCAAAATTCAAGTCACATTCAATTCCCCATTCCTTTTTAAGACAAGTTCTGACAACGGAACAGTATGGCCTTTCCAATTGTCCGTAACCGTGGACACGGCTATTCGAATAGGTTTAACACTCTGCAGAGGTTGTACTCTTGTGCCACAACTTTTGATTACATCCGTCGGGGATAACCCCGAATCATCGTAACTCAGTACGCGGATCATCAACCATAACCTTTCACTTAAATAACCTAGTATAGGCACCTCTCCCCATGAGCTTGGCCTCCCGGTGAAAACAAACCGTCAACCCGGGAACTGCACAGGGCTTGGGTCGTACATTCACCTCATATTCACATCATTTCACTTTCAACGGAGGCAGCCTTGGCATAACCCTATGATGCTTGTTCAGAGGGAACCCATACTAAACCACATAAGTTTCTAGTTAAGCCCTACCCATAATCAGGTATTGTGGGGGTACTTGTATAATTGGAAGGGTATCGCATCCGAACCCAATCATCAGTTTTCACAAACTTTCACCAAGTCATTTAATTCACATTCATCTTCAAAAGCTTTCAAAGTCATTTCATTTCACATTGTTCCCACCTAGAGTAGGCAATTTTAATTACTTAGCAATGGCAACTACTCATGATGGGGTGCTATCTAGCTTTGCTTGCTTAGGCTAAAGTTGATGCTCTTGTTCCATGGCGAGCCCGATCCCTACCCTCCTGCCCACCTTGGTGCTCGACACAACGACTGGCCAAGCAAGGCAAAGCGAGAGCAGCACTTCCCAGTGCGAGTTCCAGCCAGTTTCGTTGCCACTGGAAGCGACGTCATCACGAAGGCGGAGGGGCGGCGGAGCATGCTGAAGCTTGCAGAGCGGATGGTGACGAGGTGACGGTGTCGACGACACACCAATGGACCACACTTTCTTGTGAGATGTGTACATGAGGTGCTCAGCACAAAATGTCCAGTAGGGATAGCACAGGTGAGCCATAGAGCACGACCAAGCACATTCAGCGGCACTTTGCATGCACACTAACAAAACCTTGCAGTCTTGCACGGCGGACCTTTGTATGACACGCTGCGCAGAGCAGATCTTATGTTTTTGAAGAGCTTGAACTATGAAAAAAGGATAGAAGAGTGTATAGGAAAGTGTACTACTTGGACTGGTGTTCTAAATCCATACCATTACTAGAGCAAATCCCTCAAAAAAACATGAAGGTGTAAATCCCTAAAAAGATGAAGAAAACTGCTACTCAAACACCTAGCTATGTTAATACAAACGCAAATGACAGTGAAGAATTTCCTATTAAGATGGTACAAATGGAGAGAATAGTAATAAGCAGAACAAGGTGATGCAAGAAGTAAAGCGGGCCTCCTGCGAGACGACTAAACAAAGAAGATATGAAAGCACAAGATGATAAGTTGACAACAGAACAAATTAGTCTTGAATATTTCACAGCAACAAACCATTGGGACGTCTATCTCTACTAGGAGGACAATACAAAATCAAGCCTACTTCAATCAACCGACTCCAACTTAATTATTTTGGTATATAGAGTTTTATGTCATATACCAAAGTGAACTAAATAAATTGTATAGTTGCAAGATGTGTTCGAGCTTATGTGATGTTACTGGTTACACTACATGATCTCACGATGGAAAATTGTGCTTGTGGAGTAATCATATACCATACAATTCAGCATCTTGACACTCATATGATCTATTTTTCATGCTCCTACTCAACATATAAGAAACTCAATGAACTGCAGCCATCGTCATTGCGAAAATAATTTATTTTCATGCTCCTATGCAAGAAATAAGAAGCTCAATGAACTGCAGCCAATGCTGAGCGGCTCCCTTGGCGATGGACAAAGACACCGCGACCACGACGACTTCATTGGTTCATTGCCACTAGCAAGATTTGTCTGAGTTCATATGAAAGCTAGCTACATGATACTTGTATGTCTTCAGAAGTTCAGATAAAATAAGCACTCCAACATTATCAGCAGTTCATCACATTTTCTCATTACTTTCATTACCATCATATCAGCATTGAGAAATGACGATGTCTAATTGAAAAGTTTCTAAGATAGAAGAACACGGCAAAGTTAATTCAGCAGATTGTTTCAGAGAATGGAGCAGAGCATGTCAATCGTCACATGTGCAGGAGAAGGAAGAAAAGATGATCATGGGGATTGAGTACGGACTGACCTTGGACTTGCAAGAAGCCGTTCCTCCTTGGCCTCTCCAAGTAGGCCTGGAGCGCCAACACGCTCGGGTGCCGGACACGCCCAAGCACTTCCGTGTGTTTCCCGCGGTCCCGAACTCTGCCGCCCAACACCTAATCCTCCGGCCGCCGGCGAAAACGGCTGCGCCACCTGGGATCTGCCGCGCGCCGTCTGCAGGTACGGGATGCGCGCTAGCCAGCTGAAGCAGCTGCGCCACGCGCGAAGCACCTCTCCTAGGTCCGTCCTTCCACTCCCGAGTAATCGATGCAGCTGCGCCCACCCGGACCCGGGATCCACCTCCTCCGGGTTCAGCCTACTGCGCTTGAGCCAGTGACCTCCTGCCTGTCGGTCGAGAGAAGAACAGTGACAATGTAGGGCCAAACAGCGGTGCGCGAGAGAGTACGGGGGTGGAAGGAATGGGACTGTGGCAGAAGACATGGCGATTTGATCGGCTCCAAGGCAATGGCCATGCGCACCGCCGCCTTCACCGCCTCCCCCATGACCTCCAGGTAGCCTGTAGAGCTCGTTCTCGCGGGCGACACGCTCTGTTCGGATCTTTCGGATGCGGGCGCGGGACATGGCGGTAACGCGGCTCCAGGTACTTTCGTTGTCGTCCATGACGATTGTAGATAGGTTTTGCCGTAGTCGTGGCAGAGACATCCATTATATAGGCGTGACAGGACGGATCCATTGCGCGGTTTCTCCTCGCGCGTGAAACGGCGGTCAAGCGCGGAACCAGTAATCATCGTCGGTATGGTTTGATGGGACGTTAATCACCACTAAAAGAGCAATCCGGAAAAAATTCTGCGGGGCCGCTGGGAACACTCCAGATGAAAATAACACTCGGCCTTCCCTTTTCAGCCGAATTTCGTGTCCACAACACTGGCCCAAAAAGATACAGATCGGACAATCGCTACTTTTAATGATCGAAATGCGTGAGAGGGGATGGCTAGAGGCTCGCTACAAATTGGTGATATAATATTTCTATATTTATACGTTTCCTATAAACTGTTATATTTGCAAAATAATATATGATATTGCTTTTATTTTGCTCTAGGTTACTCTAAACGAAAAAAAAAGAGAAAGAAAAGGATAGAGAGGTGAGACCAATTGCTGGTACTACTAGGATCGAGAGCAATCTCCTAAAAAAAAGGATCCAGAGCAATTGCACCTGCTACTTCGAGTGAATCTGACTTTTCAAAAATACATTGACATTGATCAGTAAATCGGTGATTATTAAACAATACAGAATAATTACTATAAATCAATAAATAAAAATCTGAGTGACAATTCAGCTTTTACTTATGTGCCGTGCTTGTTAATGTGGGATTACCAAAAAAAAAGAAATTTAAGACACTAGAAGAAATAAGAAATATTCTCCTTTTATTTACATATCACTAAAAAATAACTTTTTATATTTTAAAAAATAGTAGTTCCTCCGTTCAGTAATGTAAGACCGTTTAGATATTTTGAATTGCACTAGACTCGGATCAAAATAAGTGAATTTACACAGTAAAAATAGACTAGATATAGACCAAAATAACTAAATATACAAAAAGCTAAAATGTTTTACATTAGTGAACTCAGTTGGAGTATAATAATATAACACCTCACGTAAAGGATGATATGTCACCATACTGATAATTGTGTTATACTTATACATAATCAATCTCAAAGCGCCCCAAAAAAAAGTTAGAATACAATATAACCAAGAAAAATAGTTATTAGAGTACAACCACGAAAAACAGTTAGAATTAATATTATGGCAAACAAGTGCAATCTTCCACCATCAACTACAGAGTGTTAAAACGAATCCATAAACTGTACACAGTACAACGCCCTATACCAAATATTCGAAAGGATCGTGCTGAGGATCCTTTGGAGGATAATTACCTCCGAGCCTCTGAGTCCCCTGAACGACACGTGTCCCGGGACCAGTACATGACAACTCATCTCTCCCGCACTCATCTCTTTCCCCGCATAGAAAAAAAACATGAAAAACACGGAAAATCCCTCGCGCAGTCGCGCAGAGACAACACGTCCTCCTCCCCGCACCATCCTCCCTGAAGAAGTACTGCGAGGGACCTTGCCGGCACACATCAACTCCGGTTGAAAGCACCGCCGTCTCTCCTTGCAGCACCGCCTACCACCGATGGTAGCGCCGCAGCCCCCGCTGGCAGCACCGTCGCCCGGCTTTTGCAGCTCCGGCGATGGGAGGTTGCAGCAGCGGTGGCCGACCTTTGCAGCTCCGGCGATGGGGGTTTGGAGCAGCGGCAGACGGCCTTTGTAGCTCCGGCAACGAGAGGTTGCAGCAGCGGGCCAGCCTTTGCAGCTCCGGCGACGGGAGGTTGCAGCAGCGGCGGCCAGCCTTTGAAGCTCCGGAGAGAGGAGGTTGCAGCACCGGCGGCCGGCCTTTGCAGCTCCGGCGGCGGGAGGCTGCAGCAGCTCCGGCCGGCCTTTGCAGCTCCGACCATAGCGGTTTGCAGCATCGGCGGCCAAAGAATGCAGAAGCTCCGGACGGCCTTTGCAGCTCCGGCCACGGCGGGTTGCAGCACCGGCGGCCGGCTTTTGCGGCTCCGGTGATGGGGTTGCAGCTCCGCCCTCTAGATGTCGCATGGATGCCCGCCTCGGTTCCATCGACCCCTTGCTGCAGCTGCGTCGTAGCACTGCCGCGGCGCCAACAAGTTGCCCGCCTCAGCGCCGGCGCCGCCCCCTTGTTGTAGCAGCGTCATAGCGCTGCAGTGGCACACCCGCCTTGGCGCCTCCGCCGCCCCCTTGCTGCTGATGCTGCGTCACAGCGCGCCATGGCACCGACAAGCTCGGACAACAGCAACACAGGATGGGATCTCGATCTCCAGCCGGCGCGCCTATGGGACAGGGCGGCAGCTAGCCGGCGTGGTGAGGTTTCTACGGAGAGAGAGAGGAAGAACGGGTGGGGGAGAGAAGACTTCGTAAGAGATAAGGCAGCATGGTGGGCCCCTCACCTGTCGTTGTCCACCACGCAGGAGCACCCGTGTCACACGCACGATGAAAAGGATCCAACGATGCGCTGTTCGGAGGTTGCAAAGGCACGCAGCTTCCGAAGGAAACAAAGCATTTTCCTATTCGAAATAATAACACGGGCGCGTCATGTGGACGCGCCAAGCCTACTACTAGTATGTGTAGATGCGCCGTTAAATTGGTTTCATTTTGGATCAATGGAGGTAGGGCCTCCACTTGATGCTATCCAGGCTTCTTCGTGGCCCACGTTTTCCACGATGATGAATCATGCATGTGCGGCGGCGGGGGCGAATCCTATACACCGACTAGGTCGGTGCTTACCCAGCACCGCACACCCTGGTCGGGTATAGGGCCCGGCCCATTTGCGTTTTTTCATTTTATTTTCGTTTTCTGTTTATTCGTTTTCTTTTCTTTTTTGTTTGTTTTTCTGTTTTCTTTTCTTTTCTTTTCTGTTTCTTTTTATTTTCTTTTTTTAAAAAAGTTCCAAAAAAATAAATTAATTTTCTTAAATTTTTTAAAAATGTTAAAATTTATAACTTGTTCAAATTTGAAAATTGTAAAAAAATAAAAAATGTTCATATTAGAAAATTTGTTTAAACTTAAAATTGTTCAAACTTAAAATTGTTCAAAATTAAAATTGTTCAAACTTAAAATTGTTCAAAATTAAAATTGTTCAAACTTAAAATTTGTTCAAACTTAAAATTATTCAAACTTAAAATTGTTCAAAATTAAAATTTGTTCAAATTTAAAAAAAGAAAAATTTTATAAAATTGTCAAATCAGAAATTCTCGATTTTAAAATTAAAGTTCAGATTTTAAAATTTTCATTTTTTAAATATTCAAATTATAAAAAATGAACAGAAAGAAAAGAAACGAAAAAAGAAAACGTTTACCTGATGCTGTTGGGCCGGCCCAGCAAGCCACATCGGACCACCTGAAATGAAAACAGCCAGCCGGGTTCGTGGGCCGGGCCCAACAACGGCCGGGGGGTGTGCGGCTCCTCGCTTTGCCACCGACCAGGTCGGTGTAAAGCAACACCCGCGGCGGGCCTTTGTGGAGAGCACAATTTTCTTGGTCAACCGTCTTCGTTTGGCGGCCGCGATCCCTATTCTCCGCTCAAGGTGGGAGTTATCAGGCGCTCCGCATACCCTGCGCTGTATGGGCCTGGCCCATTTCTTGTACTTGTTCGATGTTTCTATTCCTCGTGTGTGATGTGGATTCAGTTTCGTCAGCTTTTTACTGTACACATGAACATGAGCTAGAATTCCAGGACCAAGACACAGACCGAGATTCCTTTCTTAAGAAATGCTGGTCGGCTGGTTCGTGACAAAAAAATTATATTTCCTCTTTCCTTTTTTATTTCATTTTATTCTTTACTTATTTCTTCTGCTCGGTTTTTTTTTCTTATTCATGGCTTCTTATTTTGTATTTTCAATAATTTTTATTTAACAATTTATTAATATTATTTTTATTTTAACGAGTTTCACCTTTATTGGATTTTCTATTTTTCGACCAACACATGATGTTTTTAAATTACGCGGATTTATTTTCTACATGTACAAATACCTTTTCTTTTCATATACAAAAAATATAAAAATATACGTAAACATTTCTTTTCATTTTTTGGTTCCCTGATTTTTTTTCCAAGGAGTTCAAAGACTGTTCAATGGTCTGATCAATATACGTCCATGGATTGAAAACGGGGTTACGGGGGTTAATAGCGTACATTTACAGAAAAATGTTATAGAGATGGGCCAAACGGGGTTGGGGGTTCAAACTAACATTATTGTTCGAGTAGGAAACCGTTCTTTGTTTTTCATAATATGTTCAAGGTGAAAACCGTCCTAGGTAGAAATTTTTCACAACTGTTACAACGTGCAAAACCGTTCAAGTAAATACAATGTTCAATATGCAAACCCGTTCACAAATTGAACCGTTCGAATTTTCAATAATGTTCAACGTGGAAAACCGATTGGAATTCATTAATGTTTAAGCTTTCAAAACTGAAATTTCAATAATTGTTCAAGATCCAAATATGATTTGCAAAATGTAACTGTTCAATTTTCATAAATGTTCAACGTGAAAAATCGTTCTATTTTTTCATAAATGTTTATGCTTAGAAAGTCGTTCAATTTCCATATATGTTCAAGTTAGAAATTCGTTCAAGATTGAATTTCTGTTCAAGTATCATATTTGTTACTTGGTAGGAACCGTTCATGTTTTTCCACAAATATTCAAGGTGAAAACCGTTCAAGTAGAAAAATCATAATATTTCAAGGTGCAAATCTTTTGAAATAATAAAAATGTTCAACGTGAAAAATCGTTCAATTTTCATAAATTTTTATGTTTGGAGAATCATTCAATTTACATATATGTACAAGGTAGAGATTCGTTCAAAATGAAATTTCCGTTCAAGTAACAAATTTGTTCGAGGTGAAAACCGTTCATGTTTTCAAAAACGTTCAAGGTGAAAACCGTTCAAAGAGAAATTTTTCATAATTGTTCTAGGTGAATAAGAAAAATGTTCAACATGAACAGTTCACATAGTGAACAGTTCACTAGTTCACATAGTGAACTGTTCGAAATTCATTTAGGTTTCAAGGTGGAAAACCGTTCGTAACTGAGAAATTCAATTCGGAACATGGGAGCATATGCTCCTGCCACCGGAAAAATATTTTGAAATGTTCAAAAAATTCGAACAAAAAATTTCTTGCTTACGTATCAACATCTTACGTGCGCAGACCAAGTCTTGCGAAAAACCGACATTTTTTGTGACTTGTGCGAAAAAGATAAACAAAACGTCTCATACACAACCATTTTTTACAGAAAAATTTGTCTTCTTTACAGATGACACTCAAAATGTCGGTTTTCTGTGGAACCACTTTGTGAACGTGTAGAATTTCGAGATGTATCTATTAAATTTTGTGTTCAAATTTTTCAACATTTTAAAAGTGCATTTAAAATGAAGTTTAAAAACCGGGAGCATATGCTCCCGGGTGCCAAAACGCCACTCTCGTACTCATAAATTTGTAAGGTGTGATACTATAATTTTCCAAAATTGTTCAATTTACATATATGTATAAGGTAGAAATTCATTCAAAATGGAATTTCCATTCAAGTAACAAATTTGTTCGACGTGGAAACCGTTCATGCTTTTTCAAAAGTAATAAAGGTGAAAATTGTTTAAGTGTAAAAAGATCATAATTGTTCAGCGTGCAAATTCGTTCAAGTAAGGGAAATGTTCAAGATGCAAACCATTCAAAAACTAAACCATTCGAATTTCAATAATGTTTCAAAGTGGAAATTCGTTCAAATTCCATAACTGTTCAAGATTCAAATATGATTGCAATATGTCTAAGGTGGAGAACCGTTCATAAATGTTTTATGGTTGGAGAACTGTTCAATTTCCATATATTTCAAGGTAGAGATTCGTTCAAAATGAAATTCCGTTCAAGTAACAATTTTGTTCGAGGTGAAAACTGTTCATGTTTTCAAAAATGTTCAAGGTGAAAACCGTTCAAGGAGAATTTTTTTCATAATTGTTCTAGGTGCAAATCCGTTGAAATAAGAAAAATGTTCAAGATGCAAAATAGTTCACATAGTGAACCATTCGAAATTCATGTAACCGTTCATTCCTGTTCATAAATATTCAAAGAGAAAAATGTTTAAGGAGATTTTTTTTCATAATTGTTCAAGGTGCAAATTCGTTCACGTAAGAAAATGTTGAAGATGGAAAACCGTTCAAAAAAATTAACTGTTCGAATTTCAATAATGTTTCAAAGTGGAAAACCATTTAAAAAGTAATCAACATAGTTTTCTATGTGCAAGGCAACAAATGAATTAAATGGATAATTTTTGGCACTAGTACTCTGATTTTCAAAGTGTTCATTTTTGCCTATTTCACTATGCAAAGTTGGTGAACGAAAACACTGTTTCTTCAAGGCCGTTCCCACAACTATGTTTCATACGAGGAATACGCGAACCGGTACGTGAGGCTCTCGCGACTAGGTATTCCTCGCCTCTTGCCGGCGCCGCCGCCAATCTGCCCCGGCTCTGTGGCCTTCGGGCCATGGGGGTGCCCTCGTCGGCGGGAGGGCTTCACCCTCTGTTTTGTGGGCTTCGTTTTCCGTTTGTAGGGGCGGTGTTCAGGTGGTGGTGGCGCCGCCTCGTGCAATAAGGTCTCTCCGGCTTCAACCCCATCTCGGCGGCAACGTCGATAGGCCTGTGGGAGTGGTGTCGTCTTCGAGTTTTTGGTCTAGTTGTGGAGATCTTCGGATCGTCAAGGAGGTTCAACGGGAGTTCATCCTTCTTCTACATCTTCGGAACGTATGTGGTCTTTTCAACTCGTTCGGCGACTTTCCATCCGCAACCAACAACGTCAAGCCGACTCAGGAAGGAGCGGCAGCGGTGGCGCGTCGTCGACACTGTCTGGAGGTTGAAGATGAAGGGCTTCTCAAGGATCTCATTGTAATTTTTGTTTTTCTTAGGGTGCTTTGTACTGTTCGCAGTTTCCTTTAATGCCAATGTCCTATTCATAAAAAAAATATGTTTCATACGACAATGTCTAATGATGCTTTATGAAAGTTTTATCCCTATATATTGTTTTAAGCCTTAAATTTACTGTGACTTTCGTACTTTGATTTCGCACTGCTACTTCGTACTGAGAATTAAGCAATGTTTTTATACTGTTCTCGAAATTACACTGTGCGTAGCAGAACACATACAGGTATGATACCGGCACATATCAGCCTGATGTGATGTACCTGAATTCATTCATGTTCTGTGGAGTTTTTCGTTTTTTTAATATTCTTATTTGTTCTCAGTTTAATTAGGAAGCAAATGCGGTTTCAAGATGAACTCATCCTCGAAAAGAAATTCAATTAGCTGTGCAGTTAGCCCTTTTCTCTTTCATAATTGGTCGAAATGGATATTGCCTGTCACTTGAAAATAAGGTTGTTTCATTTAGAATTCAGCAAGTCGAAGCACTAAGAACTTGAACGTGCTTCCAGCCTTTTCACGGTTCGGCAATACGCTAAATCAAAACTGGAAACGATGAAACCGTACAGCTACGTGCAAATGCTTAAACGGGCCGAGCCCATTTATGTCGATTGTTCAAACTAGAGGTATGCGGAGCCGAGCGTACGCTCCGCTTAAAGCGGTCAATAGGCGCTCCCTTTGGCGGCCGTGGTGTCTCCCGGTACGTGCGAAGTTTGGACTGAAGAAAACCTGCCTGCAGGAGTGAGGGTCTCTCCAACGCAGCGACCCAAACGGACGCGTTGGGTCATCTGTTTTGGATTGTTTGGGTGATCGTGCGGATATCCGGACAGCGGTCCATGTCCACGTGTCTGTTTGGGTCGCACGCTGCATCCAACGCGGCGATCCAAAAAGCTGCCACGTGGTTCGTCTTCCCTGGCGGTGTTGCGCCATGGCATGCCTCGACGGGACAACAATGGCAGGCGGGAGAAAGCGCGGGAAAGTTCCCGCGCGCACCAGGGTTCCCGCGCGTGCGAAAAGGCCATGGGCGCGCGCTTGCGCCCAAGTTTCCCGCCAAGGACGCCGACTATAAAAGACGGCGCCGGCCTCGCAGACCTCACACCCGCTCCGCCGTCCTCTCCCCCTATACCTTCTCCGGCGCCCTCTCCACCTCCATCGCCATGCCGCGCACCCTGCAGACCACGTGGGGCCAAGCTCTCCCTCACCGCCCGAGCCAGGTTCCTGCGGACGGAGGAGGAGGAGGGGGCGGACGCGCGTTGGGTCGCCGACAACGAGGCGATCCGCGTTGCGGCACAGGGGGCGACGAAGAAGGAGGCGGAGCCCGCCGCGGAGGAGGAGCCCGTCGACGCGGAGGACTACATGGACGACCTCGCGATGGCGAACATCAACGTCGCCATCGAGGAGCGTCTCGCCGAGCTCACGCGCGTGACGAAGGAGCACAAGGCCACCTGCCGGGCCGGTCACCGCCATTTAGGCGACCTCCTCGGCCAGAAGAACCAGCTCCTCGCTATGCGAGCAGCCCGTCACCTCATCCAGCTGCCCTCGCCCGAGCGGCGTGATGCGCGTAGATATACACGTCCGTTGGGAACCCCAAGTGGAAGGTATGATGCGTATAGAAGCAAGTTTCCCTCAGTATGAAACCAAGGTTTAATCGAACCAGTAGGAGCCAAGAAGCACGTTGAAGGTTGATGGTGGCGGAATATGATGCGGCGCAACACCAGGGATTCCGGCGCCAACGTGGAACCTGCACAACACAACCAAAGTACTTTGCCCCAACGAAACAGATGAGGTTGTCAATCTCACCGGCTTGCTGTAACAAAGGATTAACCGTATTGTGTGGAAGATGATTGTTTGCAAGAAAACAAGTAAAACAAGTATTGCAAGTAGATTGTATGCGATGTAAAGAATAGGACCGGGGTCCACAGTTCACTAGAGGTGTCTCTCCCATAAGATAAAAGCATGTTGGGTGAACAAATTACAGTCGGGCAATTGACAAATAGAAAAGGGCATAACAATGCATATACATGATATGATAAATATAGTGAGATTTAATTGGGCATTACGACAAAGTACATAGACCGCCATCCAACTGCATCTATGCCTAAAAAGTCCACCTTCGAGGTTATCATCCGAACCCCATTCAGTATTAAGTTGCAAAGCAACAGACAATTGCATTAAGTATGGTGTGTAATGTAATCGACAACTACATCCTTAGACATAGAATCAATGTTTTATCCCTAGTGGCAACAGTACAGCACAACCTTAGAACTTTCTATCACTGTCCCAGGTATCAATGCAGGCATGAACCCACTATCGAGCATAAATACTCCCTCTTGGAGTTAAGAGCAAAAACTTGGCCAGAGCCTCTACTAATAACGGAGAGCATGCAAGATCATAAACAACACATAAGTAATAGATTGATAATCACCATAACATAGTATTCTCTATCCATCGGATCCCGACAAACACAACATATAGTATTACGGATAGATGATCTTGATCATGTTAGGCAGCTCACAAGATCCAACAATGAAGCACATGAGGAGAAGACGACCATCTAGCTACCGCTATGGACCCATAGTCCAGGGGTGAACTACTCACTCATCACTCCGGAGGCGATCATGGCGATGAAGAGTCCTCCCGGAGATGAATCCCCTCTCCGGCAGGGTGCCGGAGGCGATCTCCTGAATCCCCCGAGATGGGATTCGCGGCGGCGGCGTCTCTGGAAGGTTTTCCGTATCGTGGCTCTCGGTACTGGGGGTTTCGCGACGGAGACTTTAAGTAGGCGGAAGGGTAGGTCAAGGGGCGGCACGAGGGCCCCACACACCAGGGCGGCGCGGGCCCAGCCCTGGCCACGCGGCCCTGGCGTGGCGGCGCCTCGTCGCCCCACTTCGTTATCCTTTCGGTCTTCCGGAAGCTTCGTGCAAAAATAGGACCCCGGGCGTTGATTTCGTCCAATTCCGAGAATATTTCCTTACTAGGATTTCTGAAACCAAAAACAGCAGAAACAAAGAATCGGCTCTTCGGCATCTTGTTAATAGGTTAGTTCCGTAAAATGCGTAAATACGACATATAATGTGCATAAAACATGTAGATATCATCAATAATGTAGCATGGAACATAAGAAATTATCGATACGTTGGAGACGTATCAGCATCCCTAAGCTTAGTTCGCTCGTCCCGAGCAGGTAAAACGATAACAAAGATAATTTCGAAGTGACATGCCTTCATAATCTTGATCATACTATTTGTAAACATATGTAATGAATGCAGCGATCAAAACAATGGTAATGACATGAGTAAACAACTCGAATCATCAAGCAAAGACTTTTCATGAATAGTACTTCAAGACAAGCATCAATAAGTCTTGCATAAGAGTTAACTCATAAAGCAATAAATCAAAGTAAAGGTATTGAAGCAACACAAAGGAAGATTAAGTTTCAGCGGTCGCTTTCAACTTATAACATGTATATCTCATAGATAGTGTCAATATAAAGTAATATAACAAGTGCAATATGCAAGTATGTAGGAATCAATGCACAGTTCACACAAGTGTTTGCTTCTTAAGGTGGAGAGAGATAGGTAAACTGACTCAACAATAAAAGTAAAAGAATGGTCCTTCAAAGAGGAAAGCATCGATTGCTATATTTGTGCTAGAGCTTTTATTTTGAAAACATGAAACAATTTTGTCAACGGTAGTAATAAAGCATATGAGTTATGTAAATTATATCTTACAAGTTGCAAGCCTCATGCATCGTATACTAATAGTGCCCGCACCTTGTCCTACTTAGCTTGGACTACCGGATCATCGCAATGCACATGTTTCAACCAAGTGTCACAAAGGGGTACCTCCATGCCGCCTGTACAAAGGTCCAAGGAGAAAGCTCGCATTTTGGATTTCTCGCTTTTGATTATTCTCAACTTAGACATCCATACCGGGACAACATGGACAACAGATAATGGACTCCTCTTTTATGCATAAGCATGTAGCAACAATTATTATTCTCATATGAGATTGAGGATATATGTCCAAACTGAAACTTCCACCATGATTCATGGCTTTAGTTAGCGGCCCAATGTTCTTCTCTAACAATATGCATGCTCCAACCATTAAGGTGGTAGATCCCTCTTACTTCGGACAAGACGGACATGCATAGCAACTCACATGATATTCAACAAAGAATAGTTGATGGCGTCCCCAGAAGCATGGTTATCGCACAACAAGCAACTTAATAAAAGATAAAGTGCATAAGTACATATTCAATACCACAATAGTTTTTAAGGCTATTTTGTCCCATGAGCTATATATTGCAAAGGCGAATGATGGAATTTTAAAGGTAGCACTCAAGCAATTTACTTTGGAATGGCGGAGAAATACCATGTAGTAGGTAGGTATGGTGGACACAAATGGCATAGTGGTTGGCTCAAGGATTTTGGATGCATGAGAAGTATTCCCTCTCGATACAAGGTTTAGGCTAGCAAAGTTATTTGAAGCAAACTCAAGGATGAACCGGTGCAGCAAAACTCACATAAAAGACATATTGTAAACATTATAAGACTCTACACCTTCTTCCTTGTTGTTCAAAACTCAATACTAGAATTATCTAGACCTTAGAGAGACCAAATATGCAAACCAAATTTTAGCATGCTCTATGTATTTCTTCATTAATGGGTGCAAAGTATATGATGCAAGAGCTTAAACATGAGCACAACAATTGCAAAGTATCACATTATCCAAGACATTTTAGAATTACTACATGTAGCATTTTCCAATTCCAACCATATAACAATTTAACGAAGAAGAAACTTCGCCTTGAACATTATGAGTAAAACCTAAGGACATATTTGTCCATATGCAACAGCGGAGCGTGTCTCTCTCCCACAAAGTGAATGCTAGGATCCAACTTTATTCAAACAAAACAAAAACAAACCGACGCTCCAAGTAAAGCACATAAGATGTGATTGAATAAAAATATAGTTTCAGGGGAGGAACCTGATGATGTTGTCGATGAAGAAGGGGATGCCTTGGGCATCCCCAAGCTTAGACGCTTGAGTCTTCTTAAAATATGCAGGGGTGAACCACGGGGCATCCCCAAGCTTAGAGCTTTCACTCCTCTTGATCATAGTATATCATACTCCTCTCTTGACCCTTGAAAACTTCCTTCACACCAAACTTCAAGAAAACTCATTAGAGGGTTAGTGCACAATTAAAAATTCACATATTCAGAGGTGACACAATCATTCTTTACACTTCTGGACATTGCACAAAGCTACTGGACATTAGTGGATCAAAGAAATTCATTCAATATAGCAAATACGGCAATGCGAAATAAAAGGCAGAATCTGTCAAAAACAGAACAGTTCGTAAAGACGAATTTTAAAATGGCACCAGACTTGCTCAAATGGAAAAACTCAAAACTAAAGAAAGTTGCGTACATATCTGAGGATCACGCTCGTACATTGTCAGATTTTTTCGAATTTTGTACAGAGACTTGTGCCAGAATTCGTGACAGGAAGCAATGCTGTTTCTGCGCAGCGATCCCAAATATAACATCAACTTTAACATAGAAACTTTACTTGTCACAAAAACATGATAAGGAGAGGTTGCTACAGTAGTAAACAACTTCCAAGACTCAACAAAACAAAAATTTCTGTAGTAAAAACATGGGTTGTCTCCCATAAGCGCTTTTCTTTAACGCCTTTCAGCTAGGCGCAGAAAGTGCAAATCAAGTAACATCAAGAGTAGAAGCATCAACATTCTTATTTTTCATGCAAACACAACTTGTTGCAGTGGGTGCTTTAGGTGCTCCATTATCTAAATTTTCTATGGTGGTGCTAGGGGTTTTAGCAATTTTAGGCCTATAATAATTCTTTTGTTTAGGCATTTTAGAGGCATACATGAATTTTTGCTCTTTACCCACATAAGCTTTCTCATTATACTTGAGAGAAGAAAAGGTTGAACCCAAGGTTCCCATAGCTTTTTCAAGTTCATCAATCCTATTGGTTTGATTATCATGGACAACACAAGTTCCTAGGACACTAATTCTTTCATCAATTCCTCCTAAGGATTTATCAAATTCATTAGTTTTATCCAATAACATTTCCAATTTAGTTTCAATACTTGGAAAAATTTTCTCTATGGTTTCCAATTTTTTCATAACATCTTCAAGAGAGATTTCAATTTTAACTTCATTAACAGGTGGTATTCCAACTAGACTCTCAATGATGCAACTAGCTTCTAAAGCGGGAGTACCTAGGAAATTACCTCCCGAAAGAGTATCAAGACCATACCTATTCCAACTAGATAAACCAACATAAAAGTTCCTAAGAAGGATGGTGGTTGTCAACACCCGGATTTTTAAGTCCAGATGCCTATTATGCCATTCATCGCAATCCCAGGAATATTGTTTTTGCGAGACATAATAGATTGATATCACAACACATCATTCATTACAACACATAATTGTCTTACATAGAGGGATCACATGATCCAATCTTAATACAACACAGTGGATCTAGAGATCCTATTACAAAACACATAGCGGAAGCGAAGTAACGGTTGCGGTCCATCTATTCCACAGTAACCGTTGACGTCGGGAGTAGTCCTAGTTGTCGTAGACGTCCCGCTGTCCATCTTCCTCGTATCGTCGTTCTCCTTCACAGTCTGGCCATTTGAATAGCCAGGGACAAAGCCATGAGTACTTTAAAGTACTCGCAAACTAATACTAATGTAAGCACTGTCAACTATAGTAAGGGGGATGCTAAGATCTAGGTTTATTTGCATAAAGCCAAGTTTATTTCATAAACATTTAGTAAAGATGCTTGAATCGCTAAACTAACTCAAGTGGGAACATTAGTGTCATTCCCACAACTCTGTTGTTATTCAAGTCAAAGTCACCATTCCAAATTCAAAGCACAAGTCACCCTTCTCATGTCACATTTTGAAAAGTTCTGATGACGGAACAGTATGGCCTTTCCAATCGTCCTTAACCGTGGACACGGCTACTCGAATAGTTCTACACTCTGCAGAGGTCGTACACTTGTGCCACAACATTTGCAATAATCCGTCAGGGTTAACTGGCCTCGATTTATCACACTCCGTGTGCGGACTACCAACCATAACCTTTCACTTACATACCCTAGTATAGGCACCTCTCCCCATGAGCTTGGCCTCCCAGTGAAGACAGACAGTCAGCCTGGGAACTGCACAGGGCTTGGGCCGGACAGTTCACCTCATTCACGTCATTTCACATCGGTTCATATTTCTTTGGAGGCAGCCCTTGGCATAACCCCGATGACGCTTGTTTAGAGGGAACCCATACTAAGATACATAAACTTCTAGTTAAGCCCTACCCATATCAGGTATTGTGGGGGTACTTGCAAAATTGGAATGGTATCGCATCCGAACCGAACCATCAGTTTTGGTAAAATTCACCATGTCATTCACAAGTCACATTCACCTTCAAAATCTTTCAATAGAATGACTCATCATTCCAAGGTTTTCAAAGTCATTTCATTTCACAAGTTCCCATCTAGAGTAGTCACTTTTATTTATTTAGCACTAGCAACTAGTCATGAGGGGTGCTAACTTAGCTTGATTGCCATAGGCTAATTTTGATGATATTGCTCTACTCTAGACCAAATGAATCATGAATCAAAAAGTACCTCAAATAAAAATACAGTAATAAAACTTGAAAGTAAAACTTGTAATAAAACTGGGATAGGCTCAGTAAACAAGAAATAAAAGGTGGGGTACTTGGCTCTTGGAGAGCTTTGCACTTTGCAAGTGTATTAACTTGCAAGAGTATGGCTTGTATTGGTGTTAGCTTGCATTAATAATAGCTTGCCTTGGTTGGAGTAGTGATCAAAGTTCTCTTCTTCTTCAAAGTAGACCTCCTCCTCCTCGGTACTAGCGTCTAAATACGAGTACAATACACACAATTATCACACAAAGCCTAAGTACTAGACTAAGCACACACATAAATCACTCCTACTAAGCTATTAATCAACATTCTTATTAGGTGAGTTGATTTAATTTTATTCTTTAAGAAAAATAATTTCCTCTCATTATAGATATTAATTAGAGTTTCTATTTAATTCTTGAGAGAAAATACTTTCCTCTCCTTGAATATTATTAAGATTTAATTTCCTCAATTAATGTCATATGACCTAGATTGACCAAAGTCAACCTCTTCATAAGTATCAATTGGGAAATGATTTAAATGAGGTACACTACCTCATGCCTTTTTAATACTCATGATTAATGATTTAATATCATCAACTAATTTAATATGAGTTTAAAGTTGACCATAGTCTCTACCCCATATTAACTTAGTTGAGACAAGATTTAAATGAGACCAACACACCTCATATGATTCAATAAGTATTTTTGAACAATTTAAATACTACTAGGAAAATGATTTAAATGAGGTGAAGCACCTCATGCAATTTAATCCTAACATGGTAAAGGTGTAATATCATTAAACAATTCACATGAGACCTAAATGATCAGAGTCTCTACCTCATTTTGAATTGTTCATGACAAGATTTAAATGAGAGAAATACTCCCATAAAATTTATTAATAGTTTTGGACAATATCTTTGACTAGAAATAGCCCTAAAGTCCTTTAATTAAACTAGGCCATGATCATTCAAGGTAAGCATGGCATATTTTTGCATAAACAATTAGTATAAGTGAAATGTGAATTATAGGAGTTGGAATCAACTCAAAAGCATTTTTGGTTTATTTTCTAGAATTAATCTAAGGCAGAAAAGTCCCTGCCTTGTTATTTTTGTCACATTTATTCTATAATAAATCTAAGGTTGAGACCAGTGTAGTTGTTTAGAGAATTTCATAAGCTTTCCAAATATATAAAATTCATCAAATTTGGTTCAGTAGATTTGATTCTATTTAATTTTGAAAAATGGTCCAGTGTTGAATTTGATTAAACCTAAAAGGTTTGAATTTAAACAATGGGCTTGCACGGGAAAATAAACGGGCCAGGGGAAAAACGAGGGAAGTGGGCCGGCCTAGTGGCGCTTAGCGCACACGCTGGCGACCTGACAGGAGGGTCCTGCCTGTCAGCGGCTAATAACCCGCGAAACGGTATGGTTAGATCTGGTGCGTAGGATTAGAACATGATCCAACGGTCCACGACCATCGTCGTCTCCGGCGAGAGACGGGCGTACTGGCGGCGCAGGTAGGGGGTGGGCGAGCTCACCGGCGGTCGGCGAGCGTCTGCGTGGATGCGAGGCGATGTTGCGGATGACGGCGATCCTCCTGGAACAAGCAGCGGCTCCTGGGGCGGCGGAAATCGTCGTCTTCGTCTGCGGCGGATCCGTGGACTCCGGCGAGCAATTGGCTGGCTACCGGCGGTAATGTGGAGTGTCGAGGAGGCAGGGAGGCTCAGAGAGGAGAGGGGAGCAAGGTTATGTGAATAATGGAGGCCGGGGAGGGCTCCTTTTATAGCTCGGCCGAGGAGCGGAGGGGCAGAGGCATGGCGGTGGTGGTGACGGAGTTACAGCGTCGGAGAGGAGTGGGAGAGGATACGGGACTGTTCCTGGCGTCTCCGCGTTCGTCATGGTGGTCCTGGCGCAGCAGGGGGTGGAAGGGAGCGTGCAGGCGAGTGGTCGTGTCCGGCGGACAGTGGCGGCGGACGTCGATGGTGACGACGGCTACAGGGCTTCTCTGGCCAGACGACCATGTCTGGGAGGGAGCTGACGTCCTGGTGAGCGCGTGAGTGAAAGGAGAGGTCAGGGGGAGGTCAGCAGCGACGGGGAAAGTCCATGCTCTGGCGTGCCCGTGGTCGCGTCCTTGCACGCTCTGGCGTGCCTGGCCGGCGTGGGCACGTCCTGGCCTGGGCTGGTCAATGCTTCTCTTCGTCCTGGGAGTGTACCATCGTTTTCAGTGTGCTGAGGCAAGCCTATTTGGCAAGGTGGGTGAGGCTAGAGAGGGATGGAGAAGAGAGTGGCATGGTGGTGAGCATGAGCTCACGGCATGGTCATGCCAATGATGAGTTCATGCCCAAACTTTGTCTCTGGTGTTTGGCAATGTTGCAGGGGTACAAGAGTGAGCTAATGATGACCAGAGAGCTGATGGTTTGGTCTAAAATCCATCAGATACAAGAGGGTATGGAGTTGGTGAAATGGTGCACACAAGGTGTTTGATGTAATGGCCGAAAGAGAGATGTTTTTGAATTTTTCAAAAATATTTGGTGGAGTTGATTTAAATAATGTTTAGAGCACAATGATGGTGGTGGTGTTCAATTTGAGGTGGATTTGCAAAGTTTCAAATTTGGGGTCATCTTCACTTTGTTTCAACATCACCACTTGTCAAATTTATTCTGGTCAACCTGGTCAAAGTTAGCAGGGGTGGTCAACATGAAAGTTGCTCACTTTGACATGGTCTTGGATGACATGGCTTTGGTTTACCAAGTTTAGTTTAGGAATAAAGAAATAACAGGGCTCAAAGTGAGCATCTGGTTATAAAAGTCACATTTGACCATAATTTTATGTGAGCTCATATTTCACTCAAATTTGATTTGATTTGAGTTTCTTTGATTCTAAAAGTGATATTATGTGTTTAGTATCCAATTACAACCAATGGTGCAAGCCATAAAGGTCTAGGTTCAAGATTTGTAAAAATGGCCATATCCACATATGTGTATTGGAAAATCTTCTTATTTTCTATTTGATTTGGTTTTTCTTGATGTCCTTGATGTGGTTGAGTTTTAATATGATATAATAAAACAATCCAAGCAATGGAAACAAGTTTGATGGTCTTTGGCTCAAATTTGTATTTTTGGCCATATGCACATATGTGCATTTCATCTTTTATTTTATTTTCTTTATCTATGATCAAAGGGCATGGTTTATGGTTGATTTGGTGTTAGATGGGGTTTAGTAAGGTTTTCAAACCATTTGGGCCAAGTAGAGGTGCTTAGATCAAGTTTTGGAAAAATGGCTATGTGCCACATATGCTCCTATGCATAGGTTTGATTTCTTTTTATTTTCTTTGGTTTCAACTTGGAATTGGTTTGAGAATTACTAGATAAGGTTTATGAAGGTTTTCCAATCCTCTACATAAAGTGGGAAGGTCTAGGGTAAAGTTTTGTAAAAATAGCCATAGGCACATATGCCTCTAACTTATTTAATTTCCTTTTATTTTATTTTAACTAGGATGAGGAAAAGAGGGGTGAGGTTTAGGGTTTAGTGGAGTATCACAATGGTTCACCTCTATTTTGAAAAGTAGGAATGGCCTTAGTTAATATTTGCATGCTAGGGCTATATGCCCACATATTTTAGTTCCTTCTTATTTGATACTATTTTATTGTGAGAAGATTAGGGTTTAGGGTTTTGGCATTAGGTTCAATGCAATAAATAAACAATCAGGGCAATATCACAACATATAAGCATGCTTACTAGGTACCAAACTAAATTTAATAAAAGTTTTTGTTGGTTCTCATTTTTGGAAAAAGGAAATTCATTGTCTCTTTGTTTTAAATTTTTGGGATGTTACAGTGGTGGAGTGTTTCTTAATGCACCTATGATGAGCATTACTAATTCTGTACCAAGCATCTTTAAAACTTTCTCCCCCTTGTTGCTTAAAAGAACGAACTTCAACTTCAGGATTACTCATGATGACAGTAGTAAAAGTAACTAAGTAAATAAAGACAAGTAACTAATTTTTTTTTTGTGTTTTTGATATAGAGAACAAGACAGTAAATAAAGTAAAACTAGCAACTAATTTGTTGTGTGTTTTGTTTAGGTGCAGCAAACAAGGTAGTAAATAAAATAAAGCAAGACAAAAACAAAGTAAAGAGATTGAGAAGTGAGACTCCCCTTGCAGCGTGTCTTGATCTCCCCGGCAACGGCGCCAGAAATTTAGCTTGATGCGCGTAGATATACACGTCCGTTGGGAACCCCAAGTGGAAGGTATGATGCGTATAGAAGCAAGTTTCCTCGCATGAAACCAAGGTTTAATCGAACCAAGTAGGGAGCCAAGAAGCACGTTGAAGGTTGATGGTGGCGGAATATGATGCGGCGCAACACCAGGGATTCCGGCGCCAACGTGGAACCTGCACAACACAACCAAAGTACTTTGCCCCAACGAAACAGTGTGGTTGTCAATCTCACCGGCTTGCTGTAACAAAGGATTAACCGTATTTTGTGGAAGATGATTGTTTGCAAGAAAACAGTAAAACAAGTATTGCAGTAGATTGTATGCGATGTATAGAATAGGACAGGGGTCCACAGTTCACTAGAGGTGTCTCTCCCATAAGATAAAAGCATGTTGGGTGAGCAAATTACAGTCGGGCAATTGACAAATAGAAAAGGGCATAACAATGCATATACATGATATGATAAATATAGTGAGATTTAATTGGGCATTACGACAAAGTACATAGACCGCCATCCAATCGCATCTATGCCTAAAAAGTCCACCTTCAGGTTATCATCCGAACCCCATTCAGTATTAAGTTGCAAAGCAACAGACAATTGCATTAAGTATGGTGCGTAATGTAATCGACAACTACATCCTTAGACATAGAATCAATGTTTTATCCCTAGTGGCAACAAGACAAAGACAATG
>NC_061510.1:31795962-31826737 GCF_022539505.1 Lolium rigidum
TCGAGTTAGTGAACCACGCGTATGATGACGACATCTTGGACGACCCCATCGAGTTCGATGAGGTTGCGCAAAGCCAGTATGACATGACTGCTCGCAAAGGGAGATCGACTTCTATTGCTTCCTCTCTGAACTTCGTGGTAATGTATTCTCTCATTAGCTAGTACATCATCTATATTGGCATGTGCTCGCTCAAATTGTGTATAATATATTTGTCACAGCGATCCGAGATCCAAAAAAACAGCTATGGAGTGTGAGGTTGTTTGGGATCAGAGCCAAAGAGATGAAAAGCCTATCGGACCGATGCGGCATTTCATTAAGGTATGGTCACCAACTATGAATGTAAGCTATTGTGTTTGGCGGCTTTGTAACCATGACTTCCATGACGCAGAACACTGGACGGAAGTTGCGGCGGTTAGCCAACTTGCTAGGTTGTCGCGAAGGCGAAATTGCTACATCCTCTTCTGAAGAGGCGGAGGTATGGACTATTTTCTTGCTGTCAAAAATGTGCTTACTCGTTTCAACTTTTGTAATCTGATGTGTTCATGTTTGTGAAGATTCCTAACGACACCATTCTGAGTCAAAGCATTAAGAGTCAAGGCAAGAAGCAAGCCACACGGTCTGCATACCAGTTGAAGCCAAGGGGCAATGCTCCAAACCGTTACACTCCGGACGATTATGTCAACCGAGGAAAGAAGATTGTCATTGAGTCCGATATGGAGCCGGCGCGGAGATCAGCTTTGAGGAGGATGAGGAACGATGAGCCGTCATCTTCAGAGGAGGAGGAGCATGAGGTGCAGCACCAAGAAAAGCAACGGCAGTGGACGAAAAGGATGGCCGTCCCGAAGCGGCCCGTGAGGAGGGGACGTCGAGGATAGATGGATTTGCTACGTGTTGTGAACTCTATCTTCGTGGCTACGTGTTGTGAACTCTATGTCATTTAGAACCATGTCGTCATTGCTACGTGTTGTTTGAATCTATGTGCTACGATGTGAGGTATGATGTGTGCTATGTGTATGATGTGTGTATGAAATTGTTATTGAAATTGCTATGTGTATGATGTGTGTATGAAAACTGTTGAAACAAGGTAGGAATTTTCATGGTTTAGCACAAGTCAACGTGTGGCGCCCTTGCCATGGGCGCCACACTTCACTGTGTGGCGCCGATGCCATGGGCGCTACACATGTCAATTTATATGTCGAAAACATCCAGGGGCTCCGGACGCTAAGTCCTTAGCCGATTTGGCGACCCTGTTTGTGTGGCGCCGGTGGCATCGGCGCCACACTTTGAAGCGTGGCGCCGATGCCACCGGCGCCACACAACTTTGAAGTGTGGCGCCCGTGTCATCGGCGTCATACAAACAGGCTCGCCAGAACGGCTAAGTCCCCAGGAGAGTTGTCTTACAGTATGTTTGGGCAAATATAAGTGGATGTGTGGCGCCCTTCCGAGCGGTGCCAGACTTTCAACGTGTGGCGCCGATGGGAGCGACGCCACACGTCCTGCCACGTCAGATTCGAGCACACATCAGCGTCGACCGCGACACGTCGGATGTGAGAGTGGCGCCGCAGGCACGGGCGCCACACAATGAGGTGTGGCGCCGATGTGAGGGGTGCCACACAAAAGTGTTAGATGGGTGAAATAGTTTCGCCGGAGGGTCAGTCTATGATGTACTTTCAGAAAAATGTTATTTTTGTGTAAATCGCCACTTTTAATCCTTGAATATTTAGTAAAAGTTCACTTTTGATTTTAGTACTTTCGTTTTGTTTAAAATGAATCTAGAACTCTTAAAATCGTTTACTTTTACTCCTTATCCCGGTTCAGCCAGTCAAATATCTTCCATAGGTAGCGAAAACCTCAAGACAATAGTGTAAGGGCAGAGAGACACGCAAAGCAAGCATATAAATTTTAGTATAGAAATAAGTATAGAAATAAATAGAGTGAGATGGTTGAGGGGCAGAAGGATTTTATTTCTTGCATTAAGACGTTAGGTACGGCATCTTAGCTAGCTTGGGTTTAGTCTGGTTCAAAACCAACTTTGGTTGATCGATTTTTTCTTCATTTCACGTGTGATTTGCTCAATACAGCTAAAATGGATTAAAAAAAGTGAACTATTGTGAGAGTTTAATGTCTACTTTAAACTAAAAATAACTTTTAGGATGAAAAGTGAACCTTTCTGAAGAGTTAAGGGCATTTCCAACGGGGCGACGTATTTCGGACGCCGAAACGGACGCGTCGGCCAAAATGATCAAAATCGTTCGTGCGTCCGTTTGCGTCGGGGTGGCTCCAGCGGCACGACGACGCATAATTTCTTTCCATTCATAATAGTCATAATTTACATTAATAAAAACATAAAAAGGTCATAGAGACGTGGTAAAACTAGGTACTGCCTACTAGTTATCGTCGCAGACGAGGTCGATGAACTCCGCCGTCGGCCATGGAAGCTGGTACGCCGGCGGTGGAGGAGGTAGGACATGCTGCAGCAACTGCGGCCAGGCTATCGCCTGCGCAGGAGGCTGTGTGAAGGTGGCCACGGATCCTAGGCCGGAGCAGCAGCCGGAGGGCGGTCGTTAAAACACGTCGGTGTGGCTGGAGGAGTCGTCGGCCTCCCCTGTGCGAGCGCGGACTCGCGGAGCTGGATTGCGAGCCCGTCCCACAAAGCGAGCTCGTCGAGCTCGCTGTTGGCCAGTGCCATGGCAATGGCCTCCTCCTTGGTAATGTCCGACGGCTGGGTCTCCGGATCCCACGCCGGCCCGCCGTCGTCGTGGTCGTAGTATGCCATTGTTACCACCCGATTTTGGCCAAATCAGGAGGTGGGCCGTAAGTGAAGATGGGCTTGAAGGACGTACACGTGGAGCATCTTCGAAGCGGCCTTGTGCTGAGAGTTTGGGCTAAGTTGCCCATGTATCTGTAACATATTAGATCGCGTTGTAATTTAGAATTAAGAGATAGAATCTGGCCCGTGCACGGTTAGGTGCACGCCTCAATTAGAAAGTCACTTGGACTATAAATATGTATCTAGGGTTATCGGAAAAGGAGGACAATCATCGTTCAACAAACACAAATCAGGCGCATCGCCACCCCTTCTCTTCGAGGGTTTCTCCCGAGTAAGCACCATGCTGCCTAGATCGCATCTAGCGATCTAGGCAGTATACGTTTATTCGTCAACCTTGTACTGCTCGTGCTGAAGCCTTGTTGATGGCGAGCAGTACTATTTATCCTTAGGTGTTTAGGGGCTAGCATTGATGCTTTCACGTACATATCTGCGTGGCAATGCCGTCTCTCGACACCTAGCTGCCCTTACGTCTACCCAGACGTAAGGGCAGCATCTTGCTTGTTCGTAACTTAGTAGATCCGATCCGTTGTAGTTGCTCCTTGCTCCGCAAGGATTAGTTTAATATCTGCATAGTTAGGCCTTATGTTGGGGTCGGAGGATCCGGTGGTGCGTTAGATGCTGTTTACCGTCCCTGCGAGGGATGTTCCGGGAATCAACGTCATGTTGGTTTTTAGGCCTCTCGTAGGGGTAGTTTGCATCATCTCTCGTAGCTGCTAGGCCCGATCGCACGTAGGATGTTCCGATTATGCGGTGAAAACCCTAAACTGTCGTGGATCGTTTTAGCTTTGTCCTGATCAAGCGGGATCCCCATGCCATTGTAAATCCAACGTGAAACATGGGGCGATCGGCTCCTTGAGCCGATCCACAGGGAAACCTGAGAGCCGATAGGGCTCGTATTTAATGTGCACGTGTCTACCATGCAGGAACAAATCGAAGGACTAACACCCTCCTGATCGGGTCTAGGTCAGGTGGCACGCCCTAGCAACCGCCAGGACGTTGGCTAGAAGATTTGCGGGACGACGCGAGGTGCCAGGGATCCACTAAGCGGCCCTGGGAGCTTCCCGGCTCTTCGTGTTGCTTAACCAACGCCCGTCGGGGGGTTTTGGAGGGTAACACATTCTGGCACGCCCGGTGGGACACTCTTCTGCAACATCCACGTCAACACCGACATCCGAGATGGCGGAGGAACAGATCACATACGAGGATCTTCCTCCTGATCATAAGAAGAAGTACGATGAGCTGAAGGCCATCGTTGAAGCCGAACTCATCGGCTCCTTTGAGAAGACCCGTTCGCACGGTATCAGGTTCAAAGGATTCACTCCACAAGGCGTCCTCGACGGGGTAGATCTGGCTCTCCCTTCAGATGAACGTACTCGCAGCCCCGCGACGGAGGTCAACTACATGGTGGCCCATTCACCGCATCGGCAATCCGAGAGCCCGGTGAACACTTTGGAGCGCGTTGCGCTCCGTGTGGTGCAAGAGATCATGGAGCGTCGATACTCCCCTTCGGGACCTGTTCTAGGGACTCACCAGGGAGAGATGCAACTCCACACCAGGCCACCTCTGCCGTACGCAACGGCGGCTCCACAGCAACAAGGCTCACCGGCATACGTCATCTACAAAGTTGGGGGTGACCCGGGCGACTATCAGTTCTTGCATGACCCGCCCAAGGAAATCCCACACGGATATGTGTGCACGTATGTGCCGGACTGCAACAACTGGACGCAGGCAATCCAGGCTCCACCAGGAGGGGTTGCCGGAGCAGGAGCAATTGTTCCGGCGGGAAGAGCGACTGCAGCAGCGGGGAGTCTAGGAGCAGAAGCTGAGAAATAAGCGTGGTTAGCCAAGTATACCACTGCACCAGTCCAGGAAAGCTCAGCTGCCACTACCTCCACCGCAGATCGATCGCGCAGTCCTGAGAGATCAGTTCGGCATCTTGCCGAAGAAGAAGATAATCGGCTATTCCAAGCCGTACCCCAACGAGTTCGACCTGATCCCACTACCGCCTAAGTACCGGCTCCCGGACTTCAACAAATTCAGTGGGTCAGAAGGGTCGAGCTCCATCGAGCACGTGAGCCGATACCTGGCCCAGCTGGGCATGGTTTCAGTATCGGATCAGCTACGGGTGAGGTTCTTCTCGCAGTCCCTCACCGGTCCAGCGTTTGGATGGTACACCTCGTTGCCGCCAAATTCAGTGCAATCATGGAAGTAGCTGGAGGAACTGTTCCACACCCAATACCATTCAGAGGCCACTGAAGCTGGTATTGCCGAACTAGCACAGGTTCGGCAGAAGCGAGGAGAGACGAGCTCCGACTACATCCAACGTTTCGAACCGTCAACAACCGATGCTATTCGGCTCACCTAACCGAGAAAGAGGCGGCCGAGCTGGCCGTGGCGAGCCTTGCGCCGTCGTTCAAGGACCTGACGTTCCAGGTTGAGTACAATTCGTTGACGCACCTGGTTAATAGACTGACCTTATATGAACAGCGCCATCCAGAACTGTACCAGGACAAGTTCAAGCGCGCGATCAGCCTGGTCAATACCGATGAAGATGAAGATTCTGCGGAAGATCAGGAAGTAGCGGTAGCCGAGTGGACTCGGACGCCAGTACCTGTGTCCTGCAAATGGGTGAACCCGCCAGGGCCTCCAAGAGGGTTAGACTTTGACGTGACCAAGACGGAACAGATCTTCGATCTGCTACTGAAAGAGAAACAGTTGAAGCTACCCGAAGGCCACAAGATCCCTACGGCGCAGGAGATGAACATGAGGCCATACTGCAAATGGCATCATACGTTCACGCACGCCACCAACGACTGCAAAGTGTTGCGCGCACAAATTCAGATGGCGATAGAATCAGGCCGATTAACTTTCAGACAGTTTGCCATGAAGGTAGACATGCGTCCGTTTCCGGACGTCAACATGGTGGATCTAAGCCACTCCATAAGAGAGCCAGGGTTCTCTTTCGATGTCAATATGGCAGGGTTTGTGATCCGCCATGGCGTGGACAAAGGCAGAGCAGCCACTCTCGTGGCAAAGATAAAGAGGAGGCCGTTCCACGCGACCGGCCCCAAGACGACGATAGACGGTACCTAACCGAGGAGGAGGTGCGAAGCATACGGTATCAACGTCCATTATCCGTGCATCTCCTCAACAAATATGAACAGCAGTACGACCGACGTCGCCGCTACGACGACGACGATGGAGGATATCGTCGGTCTGATGCAAACAGGAGGTATCGTCAGGACGACAGGAACAACGACGGGTACGAACGTCACGCTGGAGGGAGGTCAAGGGAGCAAGACAACATGGATAAGCACTGGAATTGTCCCTTCTTCAAACATTGCTGGGACTCAGGAATGAGCCGATTGCCAACAATCGAGAACTGCCCAGAATGCACGCAGCGAAGGAGAAGGACGGACGGAGTTTCAGTGTTCGAGCGTCTGGGACCCCTCCCACCACATAACAAACGAGCTGAGTCCTCTCAAGAAGAAGACTTCGAGGAGTCAGATGGAGAAGAAGATCGGTATCACCGACCAAGGTGGTGCCCTGATGGACTCAGCCATTCTCAGAAGCGTAGGGTGCAACGGCTGCGAAACCTGGAAGAAGCCGAGGCACAGTACATGTACACATTGAGAAGAGCACGGCCCGATCTGGCCGTGAAAATCCAGCAAATAGTGGAGACGAAGGCGCGCCCGCCAAAGAAAGTATGGCGCCCAAAACAGGCGAAAGCCGATTGATACGTCTCAAACGTATCTATAATTTCTTATGTTCCATGCCACATTATTGATGATATCTACATGTTTTATGCATACTTTATATCATATTATGGCATTTATTGGACTAACCTATTAACAAGATGCCACGAGTGCCGGTTTCGTTTATTATGTCCGTTTATTGCGTAAAAGGCCCAAAAACCAAAGTGCTCGGAAAAATCCGTAAAAATTACAGAAATTCTATTTCATCGGAAGACTCACGGAGCCAGAAGGGCAAGCCAGGGGGAGGCCCAGGGCCTCCTCCCCATAGGCCGGCGCGGCCTGGAGGGTGGTCACCCCACCCTGTGGTGTGGGCCCCTCGGGACTCTTCCGACTCCGACTCTTCGCCTATTTAAGCCGTCGTGACCTAAAACTTCGAGACCTCTTCACGAAACTCCAGAAAACATCCAGGGGCGCCGCCACATCGCGAAACTCCAATTCGGGGGACAGAAGTCTCTGTTCCGGCACCCTGCCGGGACGGGGAATTGCCCCCGGAGTCATCTCCACCGGCCGTCTCCACCGCCATCTTCACCGCCATCGCTGTCTCCATGATGAGGAGGGAGTAATTCACCCCGGGCTGAGGGCTCCGCTGTAGCTATGTGGTTCATCTCTCTCTTTATGTGATCTAGTTGAATATTATCTATGTGCTACTCTAGTGATGTTATTAAAGTAGTTTTATTCCTCCTCCACGTGTGTAATGGTGACAGTGTGTGCACCGTGTGAGTACTTGGCGTAGGCTATGATTATGATCTCTTGTAGATTATGAAGTTAACTATTACTATGATGGTATTGATGTGTATTATTCCTCCTACATAAGCATGAAGGTGACAGTGTGCATGCTATGCTAGTACTTGGTTTAGTCGTATCAATCTTTCTTACACTCTAAGGTTACTTAAATATGAACATCTAATTGTGGAGCTTGTTAACTCCGGCATTGAGGGTTCGTGTAATCCTACGCAATGTGTTCATCATCCAACAAGAGTGTAGAGTAGTCCTATTATGTGATCATTGTTGAGAGTGTCCACTAGTGAAAGCAGGATCCCTAGGCCTTGCTTCCAAGCATCGAATCTCCGTTTGTTTACTGTTTTGTTGCATGTTTACTCGCTGCCATATTTTATTCAGATTGCTATTACCACTCATATACATCCATATTACTTGTATTTCACTATCTCTTCGCCGAACTAGTGCACCTATACACCTGACAAGTGTATTTGGTGTGTTGGGGACACAAGAGACTTCTTGCTTTGTGGTTGCAGGGTTGCTTGAGAGGGATATCTTTGACCTCTTCCTCCCTGAGTTCGATAAACCTTGGGTAATCCACTTAAGGGAAACTTGCTGCTGTTCTACAAACCTCTGCTCTTGGAGGCCCAACACTGTCTACAAGAATAGAAGCACCCGTAGACATCACCGATGCACAGGCATCGGCTGATGCCGACGCAGAGATATCGGCTGATACAAACATGATATCCGTGACCCGGACGGAGTAGCAAGTCCAAGACGTTGGACATACGTGGCAAGGCCGATCCCTGAGATCGGCCCTCAAAAAATGAAAAGCAGAGGATCTCATCTCCAACATGCCACGTAGCTACAGCGGAAATTTGAGAAGTTGCAAATCATCGCCAAAGCCTTGCAACGGGAAAGGAGGCCGATTCCCGCAATCGGCCAATATTATCCTCAACACACCTTGTCTGCGTTCAGCATTGATCCAACAGATGCCTGAAGAGCCGATGCCATCAATTACTTGACAGAATCGGCTCGGGGGGCACATAGATGGATAAGATACGAGGATATGGAGCTGGGAACGGATGTCAAATGTCCAGCAGAGCAGCTCAAGCATGGGGGCCGATACATAAAGGGCCGATACATAAACAAATCGGCCATAAAAAATCGAAAATACAGAAATTTTTGAGCACAGCCGATGCAGAGGCATCGACTTAAGAATTCAAAGCCGATGCACGGCCATCGACTCAAGGGGTACAACTGCTACAAGCAAAGCCAAACAGAGCAGTAACATCTACTGGAGGAACCCCTCATTGGAATTGCTTGGCGATTCAGGTCCTCCCTTCAGGGACTTCCAACTCCTTCTGCAAGACTTCAAGCTCGGCAGCACCAGCAGAAACGTCAGTTTGGGGCGTCCCAGACGGCCCATTTTTCTCATTTAAGCTGTTGATATTTGCCGGCAAGTTTGAGGATCGCAGCCCTGGCCAAACAGCAAGAGCAGCCTGGACGTGCAGATCGGTTAGGATCATGAGAACGACCGACAGTCGTCCAGTTGGACTGAACTGCATTCTCACCAGAGGTTGCCTCATTGGACTGAAGAAGCTCGGGGGGCAGTTCACGTTGAAGGTCCTCTGCTTATGAAAAGCCGATTTGGTTAGAATCGGCTGATGCTGCACCACAGTTGAGAAGCTGATAGTGGTCCAATGCCGCTGGTGCACTTTCATTCTCGCCTTGACCGAGGCTCGGGGGGCAACTAGCCCTGAAAATTCCTCCTTTCGAAGAGCCGATGGGTTTGAAATCGGCTGTCTCTACATCATAACCATGTTGAGAGGCGACGAGCTCTCACAGAGGAAAACCACCAGGTTGACGAGGAGGAGTTCGAAGAAGGAGCCATCATAATTGATAGGCTTTAGGCCAGTTTGTTGCCGCAAAGAGACAAAGCATCGCTGCGAAAATGGTAGGCGATCGAGAGTTCCAGCGATGGTCCTAGAGTTCTTCTGAAGGCATCAGTGCTGGAGTCTTGCCGATCAAGGCTGGCATTAAGCTCAAGGGACTCGGATTTCCAAGATTCAAGGTGTGCACGATTCCGGCTTGGTCCTGTTCGACTGGAATTTGAGGATCTGAACTAATCTATCTCAAAATTTATCATAAGAGACCAATACGTTGCCATTAGTTCATCGAGCGTTGATCAGGCCAACAATCGGCACAATCCATATAAGGGAGAATCGGCTAAATCACTGGGCAAGAAATCGGCAAAATCAAGTTGGGGAAACTCTTCATTGACAAACAAGATTTCTTACATAAAGAGCTGATTGCTCTCAAAAGGAAGAGTTGGGAGTGCAGGGCCCTATCTACTACTGCTGGCCCTAAGCTAAGCTCCTATTTAAGGGCCATTGCTGCCCTCATCGTCGCCGTCGTCACCATCACCGTCGTCGGCGCTGCTCCCGACCGGCTCGTCGTCGCTGCTGTAGTGGCCACCGGCAGGGCCCTCGTTGTCCTCATCCTCCTCGTCAGCATTGTCGTCCTCGCTGTCGAAGTCGCTGAGGTGCCCGGGCCAGGGGCAATGGCGTTTAGCCGGCGGCTCGTCGGAGGAGCTGTCGTCTTCCTCCTCCTCCTTCACCTCCTCGGAAGAAGTGGCCCCGTCCCAGGAAAAACGGTCGTCGTCGCTTGCCTCCACCGCTTCCTCATTGGTGAGGAAGCGGAGGTCACTCTCCCCGTCAGTTGAGGACCTGTCATCCTCGGACCAGACGGAGAAGTCATGGTCATCCTTGTCCCACGTTGTTGGGGCAAGGATATCGTACGCCGCCTGCGTACCCCACTCTGGTGTTGATTCCCGGATGGGAGAAGACACGTAGGAAAGACCCGATGAGGTGGAGGAAGAAGAAGAGGAAGACATGGCGGCAGAGGAGGGTTTTTGGAAGTGCTGATGCAGAGGGAGGAAGAGGAGAACTGTTTGATGTGGCCGAATAAAAAGGGAATATATGGTTTAATGCCTAAGCAGTTCCCGAGGACGTGGTGCCAGAACCGTCAAGTCGTGCAGAGAAGGCGAGGAGGCAAGACGTCATCATGAAGAAAACTGCGACGGTTCTGCCACGACATGACCCTTCGAAGGAGACAGATGGTTTTGCAATTACCATTATCAAAACCGAGGGGCATGTGTTACCACCCGATTTTGGCCAAATCAGAAGGTGGGCCGTAAGTGAAGATGGGCTTGAAGGACGTACACGTGGAGCATCTTCGAAGCGGCCTTGTGCTGAGAGTTTGGGCTAAGTTGCCCATGTATCTGTAACATATTAGATCGCGTTGTAATTTAGAATTAAGAGATAGAATCTGGCCCGTGCACGGTTAGGTGCACGCCTCAATTAGAAAGTCCCTTGGACTATAAATATGTATCTAGGGTTATCGGAAAAGGAGGACAATCATCGTTCAACAAACACAAATCAGGCGCATCGCCACCCCTTCTCTTCGAGGGTTTCTCCCGGGTAAGCACCATGCTGCCTAGATCGCATCTAGCGATCTAGGCGAGATACGTTTATTCGTCAACCTTGTACTGCTCGTGTCGAAGCCTTGTTGATGGCGAGCAGTACTATTTATCCTTAGGTGTTTAGGGGCTAGCATTGATGCTTTCACGTACATATTCTGCGTGGCAATGCCGTCTCTCGACACCTAGCTGCCCTTACGTCTACCCAGACGTAAGGGCAGCATCTTGCTTGTTCGTAACTTAGTAGATCCGATCCGTTGTAGTTGCTCCTTGCTCCGCAAGGATTAGTTTAATATCTGCATAGTTAGGCCTTATGTTGGGGTCGGAGGATCCGGTGGTGCGTTAGATGTTGTTTACCGTCCCTGCGAGGGATGTTCCGGGAATCAACGTCATGTTGGTTTTTAGGCCTCTCGTAGGGGTAGTTTGCATCATCTCTCGTAGCTGCTAGGCCCGATCGCACGTAGGATGTTCCGATTATGCGGTGAAAACCCTAAACTGTCGTGGATCGTTTTAGCTTTGTCCACGATCAAGCAGGATCCCCATGCCATTGTAAATCCAACGTGAAACATGGGGCGATCGGCTCCTTGAGCCGATCCACAGGGAAACCTGAGAGCCGATAGGGCTCGTATTTAATGTGCACGTGTCTACCATGCAGGAACAAATCGAAGCACTAACACCCTCCTGATCGGGTCTAGGTCAGGTGGCACGCCCTAGCAACCGCCAGGACGTTGGCCAGAAGATTTGCGGGACGACGCGAGGTGCCAGGGATCCACTAAGCGGCCCTGGGAGCTTCCCGGCTCTTCGTGTTGCTTAACCAACGCCCGTCGGGGGGTTTTGGAGGGTAACAGCCATGTTCGCGTCCTCGTCCGCGTCCTCGTTCGCGTCCTCCTGGTCGTTCTCCTCTTCTTCCGCGGCGATCTCGCGGTCGAAGTAGTCGACGTTGCCGAGGTAGCCAGCGCGGCGGCGCGCGTCGAACTCCCACGTCCCGAAAGAGATCTAGTTGTAGGAGTTGAGCGCGTACGCCGGATCTTCCCGGAGATCCGGCGGCAAGATCGCTCGGCGGCGGCGCACCTCGTCACGGCGCTCTCGGCCCTCGCGCGGCACGGGGGGTCGGCACGCGCCTCGAGTTGAGGTACTAGCCCCCTCCAGGCAGGTTTACGTCCATGCATGGTATCGGCCGGTTTTCCTCCGAAAGGCGGCGCGCGAGCTCGACGCGGACGTACCGCCCGACCCGTGGCATCTTGCCGGACTGAGAGCCGCTAGCCTCGTGGTCGTGCTTGGGATTGCGAAACGGCCATCATTTCTTCCCCATGGCACTACTAGGAAAAAGGCATTCAGTGGCGCACCACATATAGCCATCAGTGGCGCACTAGTGGTGCGCCACTGCTATCACGCCACTGCTAACAATTAGCAGTGGCGCACTAGTGGTGCGCCACTACTATGATGGATACCAATAGCGCACTGTGCGGTGCGCCACAAACAGCAGCATATGTGCGCCACAGGGACTAGTACTAGGTGCGCCACAGGGACTAGTAGCTGTGCGCCACCGGGCTGTGTAGGAAAAAGAAAAAAAAGTGGACGTCGTGGTGCCTCGGCATGTTTCCCTTTCCGTACCTTTTTATTTCTATTTATATTTATATTTATATTTATATAAGAATAACCGACTGAAACTTTATTATAGTATTTAAATCAGAGTTATTACATAAGATATACAACCAGTTTTTGAACTTTGCAGGTAAACCCCTACCGTGAAAAGGAAAAAAGCAATCAGGTCCCTCAGATGGAGCTCGCCGGCTTCTCGCACGCCGCCAGTCGACGCCGGCTTCCCGCCGCCCGGCGGTCGACGCCGGCACACGTAGGTGTGCGACCCTGCGGCGTTGGCAGACCTCGAGGAGCTTGTTGTTTACGCCCTGGGGAGGCGACGGCGACGGCATGGTGGGCTTGCTGGCGACGGCATGGCGGCGGCTTGTTGTGCTGCTCGGGCTTCCTAGGCAGCGGCGCCTTGTGCTGCTTCTGATGCTCCGACAAAGACGACGGCGGCGGCGAGAAGTACTCGGGCTCCTTCCGCTTCCCGAGCGCGCCGCCGCGTGGCGCGTCCATCCTCCAGAAAACCGCGACGAGCACCTTCCTGGGAGCCATTGGTTGATGGGAGAGAGGGAGGAAGATGGAGGCTGGAGAGGAGGCCGAGTTCCGGGGGCACGCCGCCGTCGTACTGGTTGGAGAGGGCGGCGGGGATGGCGCCGGACAGTTTGTTGCCGTTGAGGCCGAGGTAGCGGAGGGAGGAGAGGTGGCCGCCGAGCCGCCGAGCCGGCGGGGGAGGGCGAGGGAATCGTGGGGAGGAGGAGAGAGAATCTGGATCGAGGGGGGAGAAAGAATCGTGGGGAGGGCTTGCGGGGAGGAGGAGAGAGAATATGGATCGTGGGGGAGGCGCGCGTGTGTGTGGTGGGCTGGTGGCTGGTGCTAGGCGCGTGGCGGCACGTGGTGGGCGCGAGGCGTGCGGCGTGGTGGCGCACCAGGATATAATGCGCTACTACCAGTTGAACGCAGTGGCGCACCGCATATACCTGCGCCATTGCTATTTAAAATAGCAATGGCGCACGTATATGCGGTGCGCCACTGCTAACTTGAGAACCTATTTATATCCAGTTTACAAATTAGTAGTGGCCCATCACTGCACTAGTGCGCCACTGCTATTTTTTTAGTAGTGGAGTGATACGTCTCCAACGTATCGATAATTTCTTATGTTCCATGCTACTTTATTGATGATACCTACATGTTTTATGCACATTATATGTCATATTTATGCATTTTCCGGAACTAACCTATTAACAAGATGCCGAAGAGCCGCTTGTCGTTTTCCGCTGTTTTTGGTTTCGAAATCCTAGTAAAGAAATATTCTCGGAATTGGACGAAACTTCCGCCCGTGGTCCTATTTTTGCACGAAGCTTCCGAAGACCGAAGAGATAACGAAGTGGGGCCACGAGGCGGCCGGAGGGTAGGGCGGCGCGGCCTGTGCCCCGGCCGCGCCGACCTAGCCCCTGGGCCCTCGTGTGGCCCCCCGCGTTGCCCCTCCGCCTACTTAAAGCCTCCGTCGCGAAACCCCCAGTACCGAGAGCCACGATACGGAAAACCTTCCAGCAGACGCCGCCGCCGCGAATCCCATCTCGGGGGATTCAGGAGATCGCCTCCGCACCCTCGCCGGAGAGGGGATTCATCTCCCGGAGGACTCTACACCGCCATGGTCGCCTCCGGAGTGATGAGTGAGTAGTTCACCCTCGGACCATGGGTCCATAGCAGTAGCTAGATGGTCGTCTTCTCCTTGTTGTGCTTCATTGTTGGATCTTGTGAGCTGCCTAACATGATCAAGATCATCTATCTTTAATACTATATGTTGTGTTTGTCTGGGATCCGATGGATAGAGAGTACTATGATTATGGTGATTATCAATCTATTGTTTATGTGTTGTTTATGATCTTGCATGCTCTCCGTTATTAGTAGAGGCTCGGCCAAGTTTTTACTCTTAACTCCAAGAGGGAGTATTTATGCTCGATAGTGGGTTCATGCCTCCATTAAATCTGGGACAAGTGACGGAAAGTTCTAAGGTTGTGGATGTGCTTGTTGCTACTAGGGATAAAACATTGATTCTATGTCTAAGGATGTAGTTGTTGATTACATTACGCACCATACTTAATGCAATTGTCCGTTGCTTAGCAACTTAATACCGAATGGGGTTCGGATGATAACTCCGAAGGTGGACTTTTTAGGCATAGATGCAGCTTGGATGGCGGTCTATGTACTTTGTCGTAATGCCCAATTAAATCTCACTATATTTATCATATCATGTATATGCATTGTTATGCCTTTCTCTATTTGTCAATTGCCCGACCGTAATTTGTTCACCCAACATGCTTTATCTTATGGGAGAGACACCTCTAGTGAACTGTGGACCCCGGTCCTATTCTTTACATAGCATACAATCTACTTGTTTTACTGTTTTCTTTGCAAACATTTTCCACTCGATACGTTTAATCCTTTGTTACAAGCAAGTCGGTGAGATTGACAACCTCAACCGTTTCGTTGGGACAAAGTACTTGGGTTGTGTTGTGCAGGTTCCGCGTTGGCGCCGGAATCCCTGGTGTTGCGCCGCATCACATTTCGCGACCATCAACCTTCAACGTGCTTCTTGGCTCCTACTGGTTTGATTAAACCTTGGTTTCTTTCTGAGGGAAAACTTGCTACTGTGCGCATCATACCTTCCTCTTGGGGTTCCCAACGAACGTGTGAGTTACACGCCATCATGGAGCACCATTTTTTGGTGCGCCACTGCTAACTAGCAGTGGCGCACTACTTTTGTGGTGCGCCACTGATACCCTTCTTACGGCTAGGCCTTTTCCTAGTAGTGTGACGTCGGTCGGGTGGATAGTGTGGGCTCTGACAATGTGTGGTCGGGGAAATGGGCGTCGACAGCGTCCCTTTAAAAGGCTCGGACGCCATCTCGCCTTCAATGTCCGGCAACTGCGACGCCGCCCAGCTGCGCATGCTCGCGGAAGCCGAGGCGCGCCATTAAAGCGGTCCTGAAAAGGCTGCAGCGCGCCGCCCGTAAGTAATGGCGCGGAAGACGAAGCATCTGCGCACCTACCAGGCGGGCCCATGCGAGGACCGGGCGGACGACCGCTGCGTCCGCGCAGCGTTCGCAGAGACACAAACCTCGCGCATATTTGGGCCAGGTTTGCGCCGCCGCGGACGGCCCGATCACTATGCGTCGCCCCGCTGAAGGTGGTACCAGACGCATTTTCGGTCCGAACGGACGCAAACGATCGCTCAGCATCTGTTTGCGTCCCCCGTTGAAGATGCCTTAAAGGACTAGAAGTGGACTTTCTTCCCCCGCCAAATGTAGAACTTTTACAATTGCTTAGACACAAATCGTGGTAAAATCATCTTTCCAAACTTCTAGTTGAAAAGTGTAAAAAACCCAAAACATCGCCTGTTTTTAAATGAAGACACAATTGTTATATACACCCCGCGGATTCATTAGCTAGCTACTCCATCAATTCGATAACAATAGCTTATTAGTGCGCCATTAATCATAGTACTATGGCGCGAGTGATTATTGCCCGTTGGTCCAGGTTACAGCTCCCAGATCACTCTCTCTACCATGTCGCGATTAAATGGCACGTGGCAGCTGCACCGCATAACAAGCTTTTAGACTGCTCATAGTGAGAGTAACTTTGTCTAACTCACCAAATCTGCTTACGTGGCAGTGAGTTAATGAGAAGAAAGGAGGATAGAGTAACATCACATTCCCCAATATACAATGAATTTACAAGATAATTAATAAAAAAAAATGATACTATTTTAATATTACTAACCACTATAAAAGTAGTAACATAGAGTAGTAACATGTGCATGTTACTACTCTATGTTAGTTCCCACTATGATTTGGGGTGGCAGCCTACACTGGCGATGGCTATATACACCGCCCTAATATGTTTTTTTCTTCAATTTTGACACACGATCATATTTTTACCTAAAACATTCGATACATACTACTTTCCCACAACACTTTAAATAATTTATAACTTACCACAAAAAAATTTATAATTAATAAGTAGTTCTTTTAACACACATGCTCAACATGATCTAAAGAAACATATCTCACTCGTCAAATATTTGCCCCATCATTTTCATCCTATCTTTATTTACATCACTAGCTTTTAGAAGATCAAATAACATGCATTTGAACATCCTTTTATTCTCCTTTAGTTCCTTCATTTTTGTTATCTCATTTTTTCTTCTCCTCTAACAAGTTCATCTCTTTCTTCATCTTGCACAACTCGATTCCCAGCATGCTCCTCACGGATCTCCATTGATTTTGCCATGTTTTGCTCCAACTCACGTCTCTTAGTGGTGTCCATCGACTTCTTCACAGTCCCCATTTAAGCTGTTGTATTTCTTGTCCACTTTAATCTTCTTATCAAAAAAATTATTGATCAAATTAGTGATTTGCTCAATACAGCTGAAAAAGGATGAGAAGTGAACTATTCTGAGAGTTTAATGTCTACTTTAAACTAAAAATAACTTTTAGGATGAAAAGTAAACTTTTTCAAGAGTTAAAGGGCTAGAAGTGGATTTTCTTCCCTCCGTCAAATGAAGAACTTTTATAGCTGCTTATACACAAATCGTGGTAAAATCATCTTTCAAAACTTCTGGTTGAAAAATGTAAAGAGCCCAAAACATCGCATGTTTTTAAATGAAGATACAGTTGTTATATACACCCCGCGGATTCATTAGCTAGCTATTCCATCAGGTGGCCCTCTCCATTTTTAGTGCGTAAGACTAGTCATAGTGGGAAGTAACATAGAGTAGTAACATGCACATGTTACTACTCTATGTTACTACCTTCATAGTGGTTAGTAACATCAAAGTAGTATCATAGATGTCTTCATTAATTAGCTTATAGACTTATTGTATCTTGGGAAGCGTGATGTTACAGTAACTAGCTATGTTACTCCATCCTCCTCTCTCCTCATTAACTCACTGCCACATAAGCAAATTTGTTGAGTTGGACACTTAGTTACTAGTGAAGTTACTCCCACTATGAGTAGTCTAAGACATATAGTCAATTCGATAACAACAGCTTATTAGTGTGCCATTAATTACATAGTACTATGGCGCGAGTGATTATTGCCCGCTGGTCCAGGTTACAGCTCCCAGATCACTCTCTCTACCATGTCGCGATTAAATGGCACCGGCAGTTGTGCCACACAAGCTCTTAGACTACTCGACTAGTCATAGTAGGGAGTAACATAGAATAGTAACATGCATATGTTACTACTCTACTCCCTCCATCCCAAGGATTAGGGCGTAATTTTTTTTCCTGATTTTTAGTCAAGGCATAAGGCGTGCTGGGCGCTGGTTCAGATGAAGACGAGTCCTTCCTGTTTTTACCCATGCTCATCGACACCCTTTCCCATCGTCCCCCCTCGACTCCTGCGCCGCATTCAGAGGCTTGGAGCTGCCGTGAGAGAATTAAAGAGGTGCATGCGTGAACTAAGGCGATGCATGCGTAGCAGAGCGAATTAAGGAGATGCATGCATCCGGTACATGCAGGGGAAGGAAAGAAAACTTTCCGATTTTTTCTCTCCTGGCTATCAATCCATTAAGTCTCCTTAATAAGCGTGCAACAAAATTTACGCCCTAATCCTTGGGATGGAGGGAGTATGTTACTACCTTCATAGTGGAGAGTAACATTTGTGTAGTGTCATGCAAACTAATATTTATTATGTTGTAGACTCATGTTGTCGTTGTCTTGAAAAGTGTGATGTTATGGTAACATAGCTAGTTACCACATCACTCTCTTTCATCATTTAAAATCATGCCATGTCATCAAAATGTCTTGAGATGTGTGATGTTACTACCTATGTTACTCCCACTATGAGTAGTCTCATAGCGAGAGTAACTTCACTAGTAATTAAGTGTCCAACTCACCAAATTTACGTACGTGGCCGTGAGCTAATGAGGAGAGAGGGGGATAGAGTAACATAGATATAGTTACTATAACATCATATTTTCCAATATACAATGAGTCTACAAGCTAATTAATGAAGACATCTATGATATTAGGCTGCTCATAGTGGAGAATAACTTAGTCTAGTAACATATGTCATGTTACTAGTCTAAGTTACTATCTCCATAGTGCGTAGTAACTTAGATGTGGTTTCATGCAATGTGTCATTAGTTATGTTGTAGACTCATATTGCTTTGGGATGTGATGTTATGGTAACATAGCTAGTTACCACATCACTCTCTTTCTTCTTTTATTGTCATGCCATGTGAGCAAAATGCCTTGAAATGTGTGATGTTACCATCTATGTTACTCCCACTATGAGCAATCTTACTTTGATGTTACTAACCACTATGATTTGGGGCTGGCAACCTACACTGGCGACGGCTATACACACCGCCCTAATATGTTTTTTCTTCAATTTTAACACACGATCATATTTTTACCTAAAACATTCGATACTAACTAGTTTCCGACAACACTTTAAATAATTTAAAACTTACCTCAAAAAATTATAACTAATTAGTAGTTCTTTTAACACACATGCTCAACATGATCTAAAGAAAAATATCTCACCCGTCACATATTTGCCCCATCATTTTCATCTTATCTTTATTTACATCACTAGCTTTTAGAAGATCAAATAACATGCATTTGAACATCTTTTTCTTCTCCTTTAGTTCCGTCATTTTTGTTATCTCATTTTTTCTTCTCCTCTAACAACAAATTCATCTCTTTCTCCATCTTGCACAACTCGATTCCCAGCATGCTCCTCACGGATCTCCATTGATTTTGACATGTTTTTCTCCAACTCACGTCTCTTAGTGGTATCCATCCACTTCTTCACATTCCCCATTAAGCTGTTGTATTTCTTGTCCACTTTAATCTTCTTTTCAAACAAATTATTGATCAACTCTGCATTTTGAATCTTCTACTGAATTCTAGCACTTTGATATGCCCCACAAAGTAATGGCAAAGTCCACTCGGGATCAGCCCATCCCAAGAAGGCATAGTTGACGGCATCCTATATATATATATGAATTATGAAACAAATTTCAACAAACCATCATGAAACTAAATTAAACAATGTAGGACACTACTTAAATTGTGTTGTGAAACAGGTGTAGAACCGTCGACCTGTGTTCGTCTCTTCGAAAACTATGGCTTTCGATGGCGCTCGATGGTGGCGCTCGATGGTGGTGGTGCGCGACGGGACGGCGGCCCCGGAATCCTCGGCGGTGCGGCGGCTGCGGTGGCCGCGTGGGCGGCGCGGCGGCCGGATCTTGCAGCTCTTGTCTGCGGGCTTCGGCGTTCGTCTTCGAGCTCCGCGTTGGTGTTGGTCGGCGTCCCCTCTATGTGGCGTTCCGGCGGTGCCCACGGTGCTCTTCGACGGTGCTCCGTTGGCTACAGGCGCGTTGCTCCGGGGGTCGCGATATGGCGGATGCAGGTGGTGGTCTGTGCTGGTCCTTGTTGGGCGGGTGCGAGTTTTTGAGACTCTTGCTGGGCGAAAGCTTTGTCTTGGCGGCCAGCCAGGACCGACGACGGTGACGCCCGTGGGCGCCGCTTCCTTTTTGAAGGCGTCGTCGAAGTGGGTGTCTCATGATCTCCGCCCGGGCTCTCTGGGGGAAACCCTAGATTCCTCGCGGGATCGGGCGTGGGCGGCGCTCTTGTGTCGCTTTGCCTCTTGGGGCCTCGCTTTGGATGTCCACCGGACAGAGGGGCTTGTGCAGTGTTTTGGTGGTTCGGCGGAGGCGGGTTCGTCTTCGGCCAGGCGGGGCGCGGCCTTGGGGCCGGCGTGGTAGTTGGAGCGGTGGCTCCGGTCTTTCGCCTCCGCCTGTTGCGTTGAGGTGTGGTGTCGGCCTGGTTGGTCGTCGACCCGTGTGGAGCGCAGCCTCGGGGCTGGTGTGTGGTGTCGTGTTGTACGGTTTTTCGGCCAGTTTTCCTCATAAACGGACCAACTCTTTTCTCCTATATCAATGAAAGGCAAAGCTTTTGCCCCGTTTCAAAAAAAAGAAAACTATGGCTTTCACGGACAAACGATCGTGGATGCGGCAACGGTCGATTTGGCATCGGCAATGCCGCTTCAGGCTAGAAAGTCAATCATTTCCGGTGCATAGTCACCTCGGGACACTACACGTCGGCGAAAATAGCCCCAACTTGTAAGCGAGTTACAAATACTAAAAATATCCAAACGGAAAGTCTTAAACCGTAAATCTCTACATCATTGGTGCATTAGGGAAGAAGAAGTCACATCTACTCTGGGCCAAGACTCCTTGTAGGTCTCTGTCTCTCCGGACGGCATCGGCAGTTCCTAGCGGTGGCGGAGTGCGTATGGCAGGGAGTGCTACGCAGTGGCTAGATGTAGCGACTCTCAACGACGGCGAGGCGAGGGACGGAACGGGGTGTGGGATGCAGCAATTCACTACGAACTGTCGTTGCGTCAAATTGTGAGCGGCGAAGAGGCGATCTATCGACGAGTGCCGGGGTGGGAGAAGAGAACAGCCGAGAGCACCCAGGAGGAAGAATGATTGTGCGGCTGCCGATCGAGTGGCCTGCAGATAGTTATGAATCCTAAAACATTGTCTGTTTTGAAACGAAGATAGTTTTTTTTTTTTTGCGAATCTGAAACGAAGATAGTTACAGTTATGTATATACATCCCACGGATTCATTAGGTTCTCTATCAGGTTGCAGGTGTGTAGTCAAATTTGATAACAACATGCAATTATCGCACTATTAACTAAACATCGTACGCGATCAGGCGCGACGCCCGCTGGGCCAGGTTACTGATCCCAGACCACTGTCTCGCAAGTCGCAACCGTTGCCATGACCCATCAACCATGTCGCGATCATCATCGTTGCCAATTTCCCCAGGGCGGTCCACGTCAGGTACACGTCGGAAAGTCGGCGCCAGCTGCGTGTGCGCGCCACTGACCAGGCCAGCGGGGCCCTTGCCTGCTCCTTCGTCGTTTTCACGGGGCCCACCACATCTCCCAGGCCAGGTGGGCCCACCTGGGAGGCTGGGAACGCAACACGCTGGAGCCATGCAGCCACACACGTGCCTTTCCATAAAAAAAAGCCGCACACGTGCCCCGCTATAGCATTGCAGGCTCGCTCTGACGCTCTCGTCGGCGGCTTTACAAAAAAGCAGCGGTAGGCTTTTTTGTTCTCTGCCGCGGCAGCAGCAGCGTAGCTCTTGGCTTTTCCCTTCTCGAGCAAAGGCCACGTTCCAAAGTGATGACTTCTTCCCGATTCCGTTGTGCCAGCCAAAATATGCTCCAGAAATGTCTTATATAAAGTGCTAGGACTATACAATTGTTGCATTTGGATCTTTGTATTCATGGTATATTTAGTCAGATTTGGGACACATGGTCAAGCAAAGATTGTGACCTGAAGTTGGGTCTTTAAAAGTTGCAACGCTAGTCTTGGTCCTTGGACAGTTAGACAGTACGTGTTTGTCTTTAAAAATGTTCAGTAGTACTCTAGTACTTCTCATCTTCAAGTATTGAGCAAGTTTGCTTCTCGTCCTTTTTTTTTGTTTGGTTCAAAACAAGCCATGAAATCGGAAATTCAATTCGGCACATGGGAGCATATACTCCTGCCACGGGAAAAACATTTTGAAATGTTCAAAAAATTCGAACAAAAAATTTCTCGCTTACGTATCAACATTTTACGTGCGCACATCAAGTCTTGCGAAAAACCGACATTTTTTGTGACTTGTGTGAAAAAGATAAACAAAACGTCTCGTGCACAACCTTTTTTTACTGAAAAATTTGTCTTTTTTACAGATGACCCTCAAAATGTCGGTTTTCTGTGGAACCACTTTTTTAACGTGTAGAATTTCGAGATGTATCCACTAAATTTTGTGTTCAAAATTTTCAACATTTTCAAAATGCATTTAAAATGAAGTTCAAAAACCAGGAGCATATGCTCCCGGGTGCCAAAACGTCACTCCCGAATATGATAAGTTAGTATATCATCTAACCAAAGCAAAACTTTCGCGAGTGACACATGTGACGCCCCAAAAACTGGTATTCATAAGGATTCCAGCGATCCTGCTAAAATCCGCACGATATCGACTTTGAGACGCCCTCCTACATGACGTGCGCGACGAATCACACACGTGATGCAAGAGGAATAACCACGAGCAGAACATGTTTACAATAGAGCCACAAGAAACATATATATTACAACAACGACTCCAACGAGTTAAGAATACAAATATACAACACAGAGATCTAAATCATATAGAAGATCAAATACATCCAAGTACGAACAAAATACAAATGGGAATAAGAGTCCTGAAGATAACCAGTGGCGTCCATAACCCTGCCCAGCCCAAGACGGAAGGGTAACTTTGCTAACATCATCATCTCAAACCTGCGAAAGTCGGACCAAGGGTTGCCAAAAAAAGGGGGAAGAGACAAAAGAGAAAGAAAGGCGAGAGTAAGTGGGCAATGTATATTGCCCGGCTATATGGTGGGTTTAGCGGCAGCAAAACTAAGCCAATAGAGACACGCTACAACTTTCGTCTAACAGAGGAGGTAAGAGAGCGCACAAGCTAACAGTTCTATAACTCTACAAACATAACTCAACCAATGCATTCTCCCTTTGCAAAGGAAAAAGTACTTACAAGGGCACTCATACTATTGACAATTTTTATTAGGTATCAGCTGTAGTAATGGAAAGTTACTACGAAAGTTATTACAAAATTATTAGCAGTAACATAAAGGTGTAAGTTGTTCTATGATCGAGTTAAACAACACCAAGTTGTCCTTAACCGTGGACAGGGCTTTTCGAAAAGATGTACACCCTGCAGGGGTTGCCCAAATATACATGCTCGACTCCACTTAACAAGTGCGGAGTCTCACAACAAGACCGTTCCCAGATCAACAAGAAAGTCTAGGGGGGGGGGGGGGCACCCGACTAAGCTATCCTGATGAATTTTGGCCGTACTCCGAAGCGGACTCTGGGTTTGCGTTAACAGCTAGGCTTGCAAACCACACGCTTCTCTAAACGTTCTGCAAGGTAAACACCCAAAGGCAACAGAAAGTAAACACCTGAAGGCAACAGTAAGTAAAGCATGGCATAGGCAAATAAAACCAAGGTTGTGGCCCCCTTTTCAACAGACTTGAGAAAAGGTAATGGGTGAGGGGGGTCTCAGTGAATCCCCACACACGGGTAGGACGCTCAATCTCGGAACAGAAAACAAGAACTCGGGTCCTAGGAGACATTAGCGAGACAAAGATCCGATGCTTTCACAAAGGGGATCACAGATGCCACTACTTAGCAATTTTAGTTTTTAACAATACAGTAAGACATGAGTATCTTCAACAAATGATGTGGCATGTGATAACTGCCCAACAAATTCAACAGATATAGAGATAAAAGCAGATCCCTAAATATGCGCTACGACTCGCAAGGCTCAACCAACAAACAACGGCGATAGGTAGTGGATAGGTACGCCTCATATGGTAACAGTGGAATAGGACACATGACTCGAACAGAATCGCAACATAATGATAGCAGGAGAGCAACGAGAGTAAAACTGTGAAATAGGTAAAGGAGGTGGGCTCGCATGTAAAAAAGCTGCATAAGAACTTATCGTACCTCACAACACCGCTTCGTGATCCTGTCCGGGTAGAAGCAAATGCTGGAAGAACAACGGATGCAATCTTCCTACTACGAAGGAAGAATCAGCATGAGCAGATGCATGCATGCATGACATGGCAACGATGATGCAGTGCAACTTGTCCAATTAAAGCGGGATCGGAATCCCAACACACAGGTAGGTTTGGAGTTACATTTCTACTGACAATATTAAATGTTGATTAGCATGACACAACATGGCAGGGGTGAGCTACTTCAAATTTAATCGGAGCGGGGAAACCCTAGTCGGTGTCCGATATACTCCACGATTTCAATTAGGGTGAACATGCACGACTATCGACGGACGCCATGATGCGAGATTTTAACAGAGGTATGGATGGCATATTCATGATCCTTGCATTTTTCTGATCAATTTTCATGTATAACTTATTTTTATTTGAATTTCCACTTAAAAGTTATTAACAAAAAGGTTTTTATTAATTAAAATAGAAAAATAGATTTATTTTTAAAAGGAAAAGGGTTCGTTTTTAATTTCCAAAAAGGGGGAAGGACCCGTCTTCATTTTAAAGAGTAGCATGGGTTTTCTTGAAAGCTAATACAGGCAGGGACCACGGGTTAGAGTTTTGAAAACGACAGTGGATCTGAAGAAAATTGTTCTCAGCAGAAGGGAGCCTAGCCCGAGAGGCAGACGAGTGGGATCCGGCACCACGTGGGACGATGAGCTTGTGAAGGATCTGTTGGTTGCTACCTGACAAAACTGGAGAAAACTTCAGTGATGTAGTGTTGCGGCGACAGAGACGTCAGAGACGGGCGGCGCTACAGTGGTGGGGGAGGCCATTAGAGGCAGAGACGAAGGAGGAGTTGGCAGCGAGTCTCACCGAGAGGTTAGGCGTGAAGCAGGAGTGCTCGAGGAGGTAGACGGCGTCGGGGAAGGAAGCAGAGTGCGCATCGTCCAGGCGGACCGGCTCCAAGTCGAGGAGGGCCTTGACAACAAAGAGCGAGAGGAGGACCGTGGGGTGGAGCACGTGAGTCGCCTCAACGTGTGGAACCCGAAAGTTGGACATGGATTAAGAGGACAACGTCACGCGTCTCCTGGTGGCGTCGGCTCGGTGAGGGGATATCTGTAGTGGCGGGGCGACGAGGAGGAAGAGGTGGAGGCGCTCAGGGAAAGAAGAAGAGACGAGGGGGTGCGGCGCAAGAGGGGTAAGAGAGGGGAGGCTAGGGTTTTCTCATGTGTTGGAGGCGAGTTAAAAGGGAGATGAGGCGCGGCGTGGGTGCGGTGGTTGGGATGGTGACGTGAGCCACGGGAGAGAAAGCGAGCACACCTCATGCATGACTCATCCAGGAAGACGACATAACAAGTGTGGGTTTGGGCTAGAAGGAAGGAGCGGGCCAGAGAGTTGGGCTGGTGGGTTGCCAGGGAGAGAGAGAGGGTATGGGCCGCCAGGATAGATAGGGTCGAGGGAGGTTAGCAGATAGGGTTTTGGTTTTTATTCTCTTTTATTTCCTGTTTTTATTTTGATTTTGAAAAATTGTTTGAACATTTGAAATACAAGTCAGAGCAAGTTCAACTTTTATTTTGATATTTGAAAACATTTAAAAATAGTTTTATTTTGTTTTAATAGTTTTGTTTTAGGGTTTGTTAAATGAATAGACAAAGAGATAGTTGATTATATAAACCGTATGTGAGGGAAAACAAAATAATTAGGTTTTATAAAAATAATTTTATTTCCAAAACACATGGATATAATCATGCATGCATGATGATGGTTTTCGAAACGACGCGAAAAGACAAGCAGCGGAGAAAAATATAATATGAAATCTTTCGGAGTCGTTACAACACACAAAAAAAAAGGTAAACCAAACTAGATATCGAATATTCGAATCCAGACCGGGTCGTCCACCCAAACAAGTTCCCCTCCCCTCTTGTCAAAAACTCAACTAGAACACGCTAGATACCAAAAAATACTCTCCGGCTCCTAATTAAGCTCTAGGTAGCCCTCTTCGGAAATCCTGTTTGAAAGATTGGGAAAAAAAATCATCGTGTATGTTGTACTATACACGCGTGCAAGATCTCAATATGGAATTCGTGATATTTCGAGGCCACACAAAAAAGAGCGAATTCCAACAGGTTTTGCAGTTTCAAAAATATACACTGTTCACTACACTCATATCCACTACATGCATGAAAATCTCAATACGAAATTCGTTATATTTTGGGCTACACAAAAATAGCAAAGTCCGACATATTTTGAAGTTTAAAAAATGTGCACTGTTCACTATACTCATATCCACACTTTTATCATATTGTGTATCCTAGGATAAAAAGATATTCCACGGTGAGATTGTGCACACTTATAATATATAGCATCGGTTGCATGCGCAATTTTTGAAATTTTGATACTACATAACTTCTGAATTTAAAAAATAAAGGGCTACATAGAGGTACTCCTCCATTTTGTATTTCTGAAGTGTACGTAACCTATATTCTCCGTACGTCCTAGCTGATTCTTATTTTGTGATTGGCCCAACTTTTTAAATTAGTAGGTGTGTCCCTTTTATTGGTTGTTACAGTACTAAGTATACCTTAATGAACACTTCTCAATCTAGCTAATCGACCCTTCAGTATATCGTTTGAACGTGCTCGGAGATTTCTTCGTTTCCTTATACTCCACGCATTTCGATCGCGTCGAGTAGCTAGATTCGGTGAAAGGTACTTGGACGCACATATGTGTGGGAGTCATGTGTGGCATGCAGAAGCACAAATCCAGAAATCATACACTTCCCTTCCTGTTTAAGCTCCTATTGTCTTCACCAACCTAGCTAGTTCTATATTCCCTCGATCGAAGCCGGTTGGCTTGTCCGAGCGACCTTCTCTCTACGTGCATGCACATGCATGCGGCCGCTGGCCGCAGCTAGCTAGCGGTTGTCTTATTAATCACCAGCTGGTTGACGACACAGGGCAAGTCGTTCCCCTCGATACTTTTCGGTCGACAATGATCACGTGCGATCCATGAGAATATTCCGTCGACATGCATACGCGGCTGATTGCATGTTCGGATCGGACATTGATTCCGGTCGGTGGCGGCAGTCGGAGGGAACTTCTTTCCCCGAATGTGGCGGCGGCCTGAGGGAAGTACTCCGTAGATCGGTACCATATATGCATGAGATAGGCAATTATCCCGTGCAAGGGCTCACACCTTCCTTAATCTACTTCACCTACTTGAACCGTACATGAAAAAGTACGCCTCAATGGTATGATTCTATTCTGACAAACTGATTTCGAACCGGACATGTCTGAATGCCCCTAGAAAGTGTCCCCGAAAGCGAAAAAATGGATGCAACCAACCAATCACGTCCCTAATGCTTCCGGAAGGTGTCCGATGTTTGTGGTGCTATGCATGACAGACATCATCGTTAATTTTCATCATCCCGGCCAAGACTTGAGGAGTGTTGGTTGGTCCAGTCGTTCCTTTACCATTTTGGGCAGGCAAAGTGGTTTCTTTCACGCAACATATTCTTTGGCGAGTGGACTTCGACTGTGCCATCACATATACAAGTGGAAACTGTGTTGGCCAGGTTTGGAGCGCAGCTGAAATTAGTTTGTGCTACGAGTGATCGAATTGATCTGAAAGCGATCCAGCTGGGTTACGTAACCAAACACTTGGATATGGGTACACATCAGTACGTACGCGCGGACCAAAATAATGTTATCTTATCAGATGGACATCAAGTTATATCGCGTAATTAACTACTAGTAGACCTGAAATCGACTCAAGCTGTAGTGCAAGTTGTGCAACGACGGAGAGAGAGACTGATCAACATATGCACTCTCCGTCACGATCCATCTACGCGCTCATCTCGCCAATCCCGTTGACATGCGTCCTCACCAGGCTCTTCTTTTAGCACTAAATCGCATCGTCGTCACTAGCTATCAGCAAAGCAAAAGCTCGTTCATATGTATACGTCCACTACAGCATTGTTTCACGTCTTTCGACCAACAAAATTAACCCACCATGACGGCATGACGCCAAGCAATAATGTTTCCCTTTCCGTATTTGTATCGAGCTTTGGTCTGGTCCTCGCCCGCCGGCGACGGTGGCACGGGAACCGGGTTCAGGTTTAGGTGCCACCCGTCGGAGAGCTTCACCTTGGTTCAAGGAACATGCACGTAGAGGGCCGTGATGCATTGCACAATGTAGTCGCCCACGCGCACGCGGTTTTGCTTCTTCGGCTCCACCTTCGGGTCGATGCCGAAGAAGCCACTGCCGTGGGCTGGCTTTGACAATGATCCTGCCACATGGTCGTTCTGGGAGAGGTGAAGCGAGAATGTGGAGCGGCGGCAGCGTGATGGGGATCCTCTGTTGAAAATGGCACCGACTCGAAGACGTAGATCTGTGGGTGGCTAGAGCGGTGGGAGGTCACCGTTCATATATATGCTAGGGTTTGGATGGGAGAAGGTAGAAATAGAAAAGGGGACTAAGAAAGGAAGAGATGCGGGCGGTGGGAGGATGCTAGGTGGGCCAGGGAGGATTGCACCCCGACAACAGACATATGTAAGCACTGGTGTGAGTTAATTAGTTTGTCGTCTGTGTGGTTGTGTTAGATCTACATAGTATATAGGAATGTTACATTAGTACACTACATAAGAAGAAGGCAAGGTAAAGTGTGCGGCGTTCATGTCGTCGTTATACCTTTCTCTTGTTGTACTTTACATCCACGTTTTCCTATATGGTCACTAGCTAATCATTTGAATGCAGCCCGTAAATAAAAGTTAGCTTTTTTTCACATTCATGACAATTTTGTGCAGAACATGCAGGACCTTCTCATTCCATGATGGGAAAGGAACATGGGGATGTAAGAAAATAAGGAGGCTCATAGCTTTCTCCTCTGTATAGCTACCGGGTCGAGATATATCGCAACCGTATGTATGAGTATGATGTGTGGGATGCGTGATTAAATATAGCTGAGATTTGGTAGTGTATTTGCGTGAGAGTTAAACTTGGCGTACATCTACTGTAAAATTCTTTGCAATGTTATAATCAGCATACATATGGTTCAAACTAGCTGTATGTGAAATTAATGAGGTAAACACATATATAACAACATAAGTCGTTTGCGATCATCCAAAGCGCGGTAGTTTGGGAAGGTAACCCCCGCTTGCTAAGGCCCGCTTTACGATACACACAGATGATTTCATCAGCTTAACCATGCGCCAAAGTTGAGCGCATCATCGTCTAGGCTAGCCTTGCATTGTGACGGTTTAATAAACACTATGTGACCTGTTGTGAAGTGTATAAGTAAATTGTCTAGCCCTTTCCATCAGTTCGGACTTTTGGTTCAAGTGGCTAGTGCATGAATCTTAACGTGACCGACCAATTCAATTGAGTCAGCTGTGAAGGCATATTGTGTGGTAGTCACGCCAAGCGATAATATATCCCGCTCCATGCTTGCGTGGTGCTTTGGTCTTCCATTGGCAGTACCTACACACGATCAATCAGGCCGATGGTACGTGCAAACAGTTCGATGGATGTCCATGCCACAATCATAGACTCCAATTAGCGACCAGATCCGTACGTCATGATGTACGAATACTAGGCACCACTGGCTGTCATCCAAAGTGCAACAGATCAATAATTTATTTATTTATTTATTCCCAGGATATTTTTTATTTGTTTATAGAGAAGTAGCGATCGATGTGAGCCAGACAGGTCGAGAATCAAGATCCATGAACTGATCACGGATGGTGCATCGATCGAAACAATTTTGTAGCCATATTCCAGGAATTAATCAATCAAATCTATACTCCGAAGACATTCCCCCGGCCGGGAGGGAATAAAATGCTTCACTGCACATGCAGCATGGACGACCACGGCCACGACGGTTGATTTCATGGCGACGTACGGTCACGGCGCACTACTGCACTAGGCTAGCGCTGGAATCAGATTCTTTTTAAATTATTATTACTGGCGTCCAACCTGGTGCGCCTACGGCCGCAGCATGAGCTCATATGCACGTGCCACGTTGCGCGTGTATGTGTACAGCTAGCGAGCGTACGTGGTTTGGGCGTTTGGCTTTTCCACTACTTTTTTCGTGCTTAAATAAGTGAATATCTAGCTTTAAACTTTATCCACAAAAAATGTACTCCTATATTTTTAATGTATTTTCATTGTTTTTTCTCTCACTTCACTCAAATCAAACCTAATAATATTAAGCACATGTTTGCCTTATTTTCTATATGCACTTATCTTATTAGAGATGAAAGAATTAAAGAGAAAAGATACATCTTCTTAATGTATTTTCACTTCAATTCATAATTTATCTTATAAAACCCGCATGTACACCTGTTTGTGGACGGATGGATACCTGGTTGAGCATAGCTGGCTGTTCCAGTGTTTGTTTCGAAGAGGTGATCGCGCGCCCGATGATGCGGTGGTGCCACGTTTGTCAGTTTCCAGCTGCCACCGATCCATGCATATATAGGAGCAGCTAGCTAGCCCATATCAGTACTGTCACACACTCACACCTCGTCTTGTTGCCCATCACCAAGCGCTAGCAGCGCTAGCAGGTGACGAGAGGAATCTGGTGCCACTACGGGAGAGCCGGCATGTGCCGACGGCCACGTGATGTGCCGACGGCCAAATGTCGGGGCCGTCGGCACAGAAGCCCTCGTCGACCGGCGACGGAGTTGACCGTCGGCATAGGCCGGCCGTCGGCACACCGCATGCTACACCGACGGTCACCGTCGGCGCAACCATGGCCGTCGCCACAAAAATAGAGCGCCCGAAGGTCACCGTCGGCACGATTCACCCGTCGGCAC
>NC_061510.1:31826837-31902343 GCF_022539505.1 Lolium rigidum
GAAAATCATGCATCTATCCCCTAACCCTAGCTAAACTCTGTCTTATGAAGTCAAGCATGCATGAAGAGAAGTGGTTTTTGGTTTCAAACGTTTAAGCCAAAAGCCCCTTTTCAAATATTTCAAACTTATTCAAATTTGGTTCAAATATGAAAGACATACAAGTTATAGCACACATAGTGCATACATTTTCACACATACTGCACTAGATGCTAACCCTATGAGTATAGTGATTCAAATCTCCAAAAAAATCAGACTTTGTCATTTTTGTATTTCTCAGAAAACAAAATATTTGTAATTGAGTTTTTATACGTTAGCAGAATACATCATTAGATAATTTTAGAATTTTGTTACATAATTTTTTGAAATATTTAAATATAATTTTCGAATTTTTTAATACAATGAGAGCAATGGTGCCCATGTTCCAAAAGGACTTTTCGGAGGGACCAACCCTATGGAAGGGCCTAGAAAAGCTAAGAAAAACTAGCAGCAAGACTAAACCAGGAACCAGAAACCGGGAACAAGAAGCTAAGTGGCGTCTGGAGGAATTGTATTGATGTTAAAAACGTACTTGTATTTCTTTTTCCTAACTTGAATATTGGTTGTTAGATGCATGGCTGCGAGCCATCTGTCTGCTTTAGCTTTTCTGGGTAGTGGCACTAGCAAGCCAGGGACGTTTTGTATGTACCTGTGCAAAGCGCATCTTCTTGCACATGATTTGTGCATGTAGAAATCCCAACATAAACTATAGCCAAGATTGCTGTGTGGCCACATTCATCCACTCTGATGAAGAAACTCATAAGCGATGCCACATATTAGCAATGGCACCACAGTACGGGTCGTCGATTAATATAACCAAGAGCTGAAGCACAGACAAAATCAAGTCCAGTTGTATGGTCGTACGTACGTGGTGAGAGACCATCGGCCCCGTGGCTCCTGTCAAGCCACCACTAAGCAAATCAACTTGGAGAGATATCTCCTGGCGATGCTTGCTGCTACATATTTTAACTTCCGGATTTGTACAACAATGGTGACACTTGGAGCCTCTCAAGCTGCTCATAAGATTTTTGAAAATTGTTTAACTGGATCTCGGATTTGATGCGATCTAGTTTGTTTTACGCTCGCGTTCTTCCTCCTTTGGGAATAAAGGCAAGAACCATCACGAGATACACTTTACAGCAGGTATGTCGATCGGACAGAACGGGGAAAGGAGATCTCACCACGGGGATTAGTTTAACTAATGTGTACGCCAATACGATCTTGGCATGTTTCTTTCATATGGATCCATCTCCGCTGGCCTGCTGGCCATCGGCTAGGAAGGCATGCTGGAGGAACAGAGGATAAACGTTGTTTCCTTGCATGCTTTGTCAGTGACATCTCACTTTCAGTAATTAAGTTCAAAATTAACACCAACAAAAAAGTAAAGCTGGTAACTAGATTGATCTAATCAATCACCATGAGCAGCAGGGAAAAAATCTCTGCACAGTAGTAGTACTTAGTCGGATAAGTTTTGTCGCGATTCACTTGCAGTCATTTTCTTCCTTTTGGAGGCTTAAACCCCTTTGAGACTTTGGCTCATTCTGGACACGCACACAGCACATCATACACCACACATATAAGCATTTGATCAGCTTTATCTATACAAAATTCTAGGCTTGTAAAGCTTGCATGATTACCTAGCTAGCTATAGCTATAGCGTACGTTGACGCCGACTCTGACTGGCAAAGCACAATGGAGTTCAGGTTCATTTCAGTTCGTTTCACTGCAGAATTCTTCAGATGGCTCTATCTCGATCGAGTTAGGCCTTCATCTGGCCTATGCGCCATGGCCAGGTGTGCGTACATTTCGGTCAAACGAACTGCAGTGTAGCTAAGCGTCGGTCCAAATTCTTTCTTCACTTCTTCTTCTTCCCTCTGCGTCTGCAACTCTTCATATGTGTCTTTCGGTCGATGGCGACATGCACAATGCGCATCCACGCTCGCATATGTTCCTACGATCTATTACAAAATATTAAAAGGGATTTATTCCGTGTTTTGCTGGACACATATGAGGCCTAACAATTAAATTACATGAAGACTAACAGTACTTAACAATAACAGCTGTATCTTCGTTCCGTCTTCCGATCGATCGTCCGTCAGTCCAAAAGCTATTCGAGGGGAAACGTTTGTTTAATCGAGTCTTTTTTAGGCCATTTGTTCCTGTCTGGACTCCTTTTTCGCTGTATGTTTATCTACCTATCCTGCTGCAGATGGAGGCATGGGGTGGATCTTGCGCATGCGGCGGCAGCACATAGAACATGCAGGATATGTAGATTTGATTCGGAACACACGGGAGGTGGAGGTGGATATTTTTGGGGGCCTAGCTCTACAGGTACTTGGCCTGTATACAAGTAAATAGCTGTTACTGTTTAACTCTTAACATTAAATAGCATGATCATGCATTTCTAGATCCAGTCACTCGAGGAGGCTTGATGAGATATCTCGCTCATGGTACTTGAGTGACCATACCTCTTAGCTTGATGCATCATAAACCTGAAAGGTACCTTTACCACAACCCAGTGCGCCAATATTTAGGTCTAAACACACAGAGTACATATTGTGTAGAGGAATAACTATAAACATTACTGCTATGACTTAAGTTTGATCAGTCCGACCCCATGTTTCTAACATGTGTCCACTTTATTACTTTAACATATTTATGTTAATGACTACAAAATATAATCATCAATGAATACATGTGTTAGTTTTAATATTCACGTGTGTCCTCAAATGAACGCTGACTAGGGCAACTTCAGAATAACCATATAAGTATAGAGGCTTACAAAAAAAAGTCATGTAATTGCCAATCAATAAGTCGCCTGCTATAAGTATTCAAGGAACATTTACTAAATCGTGGATACCAGAAATATAATCATGTATGGTAAGAAGATGTTGAAGCAGGTTGAGAAGATCCTTAGGGTATTTCCACGGTTGAGCAGAGAGGTGATCTTCATTGAGAAGTATTAATCTAAATTTATAGTTCAACATGCGGAAGCACAAGAATACCAATAGGAGTTCAAAAATTCAGACGTCACTCCCAATCACACATGTTTATCAACATTCTCAAGAATAAAGTTTGTAAAATGTAGAAGTTGTAAGTAAACAATAAAGTAAAAAAAACAACAGTTTCTAAGTGTAACTTTCACTGACTGAAAGTGTAGGCATGAGGTGATATCGGGATGTTGCATGGATGAGATCACACATATAATAGTAACATAATGAAAATTGTATGTGCTAACAAGAGAACTTGCACAACATCTTTTTTCCTGTATATCCTCCCATTTTACTGGGGCCACTTAAGGGTACTTAGGATAATAAATGATGCCCTTTTCAAGACATCCGGGTCAAAGCACTATCACTTCAGAACACACATAATCCTCAATTAAAACATGATTTCCTTGTTGTCCCATCCTATTCACCATTTGGGGTTTGCAGGTTTCACATAATAACATGTATCACATAGTGCATGTCAATACCGAATTCATATATATATGGTGGAGAAATAGAAGTTAAGTACCAATATCATGTTACTCAGGTCCTAGTAACAAGCATTACACTCAACACAAATGCAATAACATCCATACGTAAGCATTCTCAAGACAATCATTGATAAATTCATATGCTATTCATTACTACATGATCAATCTGATCCAATTCTCATCCACCTCATATCTTAAGAGAACTACTCACACATGGTGATGGGATATGAAAACATGACGTTTGAGATCGATGAGGTGATGATGGTGATAATGATGACCTCAAATTCCCCCTCTCTTGCGTGGAGAGAAAGATCACCCTGATCCTGAAACCCTAGTTTTTGCTTGTGACGACACTCTGGTTCGCGAAAAGCTCATCCATGCCTTTGGGACATCATGTTTTCTATAAACGTATGAATCTGGCGAAAGGAGAACGTGAGGGGGCACGAGGGTCGAGAGTCCCACCATGGACAAGTCAATGGTAGGGCCCGCGCCATGGTAACTCTCTAGTTCCTCGCTAGCCGAGTGTCCCTCCCTTTTGGCATGATGGACTCCTTTTCCCTAAAAAATTCACCGGTATTTTTCTCGATTTTATTGCGTTTGTTTCCTACGTGACAAAGACTGAAAGAAGATTTTGCTAAAAACAACAACATGGTCGGCAATTTTCTTCCAAGTTTCGTGAGATTCCGGGCAAAACTACAAGCAAAGTGATTGGAAAAAGAGATAGAATTTGGCTGTAACTAGCCTCCGGTTCTGCTAGATCTAGAAGATGCACACTGAACCGCTTCGGCCATAGCACCTGTTGGATATGTAGTTCTCGAGAGATGAGTGTGGGGTGTTCTCCGCATCCACCTAAATGGTGGTGGGTGAGAAAGCATCCACAAATTTTTGGGGGATAGATGGTCGATCGGGAAGCCCAACTCCTAGACTGCGCTTGGCCTCATTCTACTGGTCTCAAGGCGCATTAAGAAACGTCAGAATGTCAAGGATGCCTTCGGTAATAGAAGGTAGATCAGTGATATACATGTGGTCTCACCAACCTGTCACTCTGGTAGTACATCCAGGTAGAGAGGATGTTCTGTGGGATTTATCTCCCGGCTTTGTTGGATCGTTTTTTATGGCAGTGGATGTCGGATGAGACCTTCTCATTCAACTCATATCACAAGGCCATATTCCATGAATCGATTGCTTGTGCCTTGTGGAAGATCAACTTGAAGCACTTGTAGGGTCAAATTCTTCCTTTGGTTGGGCTGCTAGCAAAGATGCTAGACCGTTGAAATACTAGCTCGTCGTAATCTATAACACTCTCTTTGTGTGCTATAGATCAACCGAACGATACTACGGAGCATATACTATGTAGCTACCCCTTCTCAAGGATTACGTGGCCCGGGGTGCTCTACTGGGTTATGTGTGTTTTGCATGCATCCCAGCTATATTGGGTACAAGTTTGCGGACTGGTGGTAGTCGTCAGCCGTGCGAACCGCCCCTACCGCTCGCAAGCTCGCGTCCCTTTAATAATCATGCCCACTGCTTGGTGGGTCCTGAAACAACACAACACAGTCATCTACGATGGCATGGAATTGACATTGTTGGCTTGCTTGACACGATCAAGGTGGAAGCCAAGTTGTAGGCAACAATCGACACATCAGGTTTATTAATAGTTCTTCTGGTGGCCTAACTTTTAGGGGTGTAACGTTCTGGATAACCTTGGGTGTGTCTTTTTGGGATTGTACTCAACTCTTCTCTCTATCAATTCATCAAAACATAACCTTGTGCCTTCAATTTTCCCAGAAAAAAATGATGTTAGTAGAGTATCCGATTGTTAACCATGAAGTGTGAGCCCTATATATTGCTAATAGCCACTGTTCAAAAAATCGTCCGATTCAACAATTAATCACCCGATTAATCCCTATTCAGTGGTCACCGATTAGCCGATAAACTCATTTATCGCCCGATTAACTCATTTATCTCCCGATTAATCGGCCGATTTGCCTATTAATCGCTAATCGTCAGCCGACCGAGTTGTCCCCGATAAGCGATTTCCTCAACATTGCTAATAGCATAGATAGGTTTATGAAAGACCTTTATATTAATTTGTTTGCAAGTGTAACTTGTCTTTAATCTTAAAATCAAACCCTATGCGTTGAGAGAGTTTCTACCATTGAACTTACCTATACCCTATCAATCAGTCCACTAATTTAGCAGCTTTTCCCTGAATTAAGCTATATATGGATCACGTGGTTACGACACGCTTGGTCAACATTGACTTCATTTACTAAATATAGCTATGCATTGACCCAAAGTCCCGAAATGGTTATTCATTTTTGCTATCAACACTGAGCCCATGACTTCTGTTTAATCTCAAACTCAAACCCCACGAATTAGGCAAGTTGCTATCATCAAACTTACCTATCTTATGTCAATTAGTCCACTAATTTGGCAGCTTTGCTCTGAATTGAGCTATATATGGAGTACGCGGTTACGACTTTGGTCAGCATTGACCTCCTTTACTCAATATGGCTAACCATTGACCTAAAGTCCCTAAATGGTTATTCACTTTTCTGTCAACATTGAAACCCCATGACTTTAACCGCTTCTCTCGCAGGAGAAAAAGATTGTCCACTCCACTTGCAAGCTGACAATTCCAATGCTTAGCTAGATATATGTTACCTTTTGCTTTTACTTTTTCAGTCTTAATAACAGCATATTTGCAAACTAGGTTAGTAGCTCACTCATAGTCTAATTAGGTAAGCATGCAACTCAACATTTGGTAACCCAAGTCTCCTGAGAGTTCGCTGACCTGCAAACAACACGTATTCTCAGAAGACTTGTCTTTTCTTTTTTCTTCAAATTCTTTTTGAGAAGTTCTTCAGAGAAGTTGATGAAGCGAGGTAGCATCAGATCAAGTTTATCAAACCATAGTTAGACCAGCCCTACACCCTCGGCAGGGTGTTGAGCTCCCTGACCCAAACACGCTAAAACATGCACTATTTTGTGTGGGACCCACAGGTCAGCAGCTCATGCGAAAAAGAATTACTGGTCAAATACTAGGAAACTATGCTGTACTCATTAATCACCAGTGTCTCCATTTCTAAATACGGTGGTCGACGCCTATTCTACTCGCACCACGTACACGCGTAAAAGTATGAGATCGATAACCATCATATGTGCGATGATTGATTCGAGATTAAGGATACAATAAACTAAGTAAAAGGGGGTAACTAAAGATGCTTGAAAGATTGAACCAGCTCTCGAGCATTGCATCACCACCACAACATTCTAGTAGAAGAGGAGCGATCTTTTTGTCAGAACCAGGACAACGATATAGTATGGCGATTAGCCTAGCCAAGTGGGAGTGGAATTTTTGGTCGCTGTAGGCAACAATGACACTAGCTACGTGGATCGCTTTAGGAGCTCGTTGGTATAAATGGCGGAGCAGGGCACGGAGATTCTAGCTGTCATACAAGCCGGGAACCACATAGACAGACAACCCCTACTATTAGCCACAGCGATCAAAATATTTCTATTGCAACTAGCTGATTTTTTAGCGAGAGCACAGTATAGTAAGTTGAGTAAAGATAGATTAAATAAGTCTGGCTGCATGGACGCCATGAGCAGCAGCCTGGAGGTGCTGCAGGGGGGCTGGAGGAAGGGGCCATGGACGGCGCTGGAGGACAGGCTGCTCACCGAGTACGTGCAGCAGCAGGGCGAAGGCAGCTGGAACTCCGTGGCCAAGATCACAGGTACGCAATTCAATCATTTTCTTGCATAGTTTTGGGGTTTGCAGTACTGTGATTTTTGAGAACTCCTCGACATGGTTGCTGCTGGATGCTCATGGCTGTAATCATATGTGTGTGCAGGGCTTCGTCGGAGCGGGAAGAGCTGCCGGCTGCGGTGGGTGAACTACCTCCGGCCGGACCTGAAGCGGGGGAAGATCACCCCCGACGAGGAGACCGTCATCCTCCAGCTCCACGCCATGCTCGGCAACAGGTACAGTCATCGTGCAAGCGCTGTAGTAGATGCCCAGCCGCACTGTACACTTGTGCAGTGCAGTGCCGAGTGGGCGGACGGCTGGCCGGTGCCTAATTTAACTGAAGCGTGTGACATGGCGTGCAGGTGGTCGGCGATCGCGCGGTGCCTGCCGGGGAGGACGGACAACGAGATCAAGAACTACTGGCGGACGCACTTCAAGAAGGCGCGGCCGTCCCGGCGCGCCAGGGCGCAGCTGCTCCACCAGTACCAGCTCGAGCAGCAGCAGCAGCACCGCCAGTACCTCCACACCATCCAACTGCTCCAGCAGCAGCGACAGCAGCTCATGGAGCGGCATGAAGACCAGCAGCTGCCGATGATGATGATGCAGCAGCAGCGTAGACCGCAGGACTCGCAGGAGGAGGAGGCTGCGATGGAGGCGCAGCTGATGAACGTGATGATGAGCAACGCTGACGTCCAGAGCAACGACTGCTACTCCCCCTGTCCGCCGGTCATGTCAACGGTGCTAGACCTCCCGGTCGACGATGATGACGGCGCTCTGTGGGACAGCCTCTGGCGGCTCGTCGACGGGGAAGACGGCTGCAGCGGAGGCGACGACTCAGGCGAGTACTAGCGCCTATCTACTACGGCAATGTGTGTATCCCAGTGTAAAGACAGTGGAAGCAGCCTAGCTAGCCAAGGTTGCATGTTTCAGTTACCACAAGGACATCGATCATCGGCGCATGCTTAGCCTGATCACGTAGGGCCATGCTATCGAGTTCATGTCTAGAGTTTACTACCTTTTACCCATGACCATATGAGCCATGCATATGATCAGGTGGCGCTGTATGAACCTATGTAGCTTGTCACCCCAAGTATGTAAATTGCAACTGCGTGCCATGTACAATTAATTTTGGTTTCGACATTCTCACCATATCACTTCTCAATCAACCGCATTTTTCTTCACTTCATGGTTTTTTTTCCCGAGGGAATACAGCTAGCAGTGCAGATCCGAAGCTAGCTACTACTACCTGCCAACATTTCACATATTTGATTCGCTGATATAGAGAACGGATGCAGAGATAACATGCAGTACATCAAACTCAAACCCAGGGGTGAATCTATGTAACAAGATCTATTTGTAGCTAATATACATCTTCAACTCTTCAAGGTTTTGATTTCAGGCTAAGTGCCTTCATCAAGACGTGCGTTCCGTGCAATAGTTGCATGCAAGATGCAACCAAGTACTTGCTAGTTGTGTGTGTATAGTATCTAATCTGCACCAAGCCTAATTCAGAAATCAAATAGACATAAGCACGAAACAGTCCCACAGATTATTATTGCCAGAGGTTACAATCTTTTACCATCTACATCATTTCATTCAAAGATGATATTATTTATGTAAGACACAAGAGCACAAAACACAAATTCAATACCACAACTTTTACCGGTAGTACCAGGTATCAGCCTAATTCAGGCATGGCATTTAATCACACTCCCTTCCAAAGGTTCTTGTACAGCAAACTAGTTGTACTTTTTAAAACCGAGAAACTAGTTGTATTTGCATGTCCCAACAATTTTCTAATCCCATGCTCACTAGAGTATATAAAAATGGAAGTAACAGCAGTAGCAATCAAACTGAAAAAACGGGCAGTCTTTTGAATGTATCCTAACCACTTCAAGTTATTTTCTGCATTCTGATGAGGCAGCCTCACGGCAGCCGCTCTGAAAAGGATTTTGTTGGCCTAATCGGCTGGCTGGAGCTTCGTGAAGGAGCAACAGTTGGAGAGCGGTTCAGCATCGCGACAACGGAGGGCACAAGGGCCTGCGAGCGGTGCAGCATGTCAACCATGGATGGTGTCTGGTAGGTGTGAATCTGGGTGTTGAGCTCCGTCGAGTCACCCCGTGCGGTGGCTCTCTGCCATGAGTGTGAGCTCAGGCCAGCCAGCATGTAAGCCCTGCCTGATTCGTCGTACCTCCGCTGGCTCTCCACCCTCTCCTGCATCTCCCTCAGCTCTGTGATCAGCGCCAAACACTGGCTGTCTGAAGAGTGTGCTGCCTGTGACTCCAGGATCCTCGTCCGGCCTTCGAGGATCGACACGGCCTGGGAGAAAGCGCCTCCCTCAGCCGCAGCCCGTGCAGCGGACATGTCCTCCATGGCTTGAACGCGGTGCCACTCACGCTCAACCTCAGGGCACATTTTGCAGTCAACAAAATATGCAGGACGCTGGACACTGACTTCTTCACCATGTACTTGGATGTTCTCTGCGGTAACTGCGTCTTGGTATGTGCAGCTTGGTTTGATCAGCACAGTCGGCCCTTGTGCAGCTGGGACCTGTAGAGTGATCAGAAATGCCCTCTCTTCATCTGCATAAAGGTCACCAATGTCAACTGACCCATTACGGTCATCTTCAGCTACCTGACTTGTATAGCTGCCTGACTTGATGGACGTAAGTAGGACGCCTTCGTCCACACACTCAATGCCCAACTGCATATCCTTAACCACTACACTGAGGAGGCCACCAATACACTGAGCAAATCCGTTCTGGATTGAACCTTCAGCATCAATAAATGAAAACGTGCCGCTAGATGTCTCCGCGATAGAATGCATTGCAGCAGAGTCATGATCTGCCCCGAAACCAAAGGTGTGGATCTGCACATGATTACCAGTTCCAGGAAGGATTGAAGGAGGAACAAGTACACTGTGATTTTGCTGAACACCATCATAGGATGGGAGTGAATATGTGTCTTGACCATCTGAGAGAAGAATGATGCTGCAAACAGGATTCTTCAGCCGCCGCTGCTCAATTACTTTAGCACCCATTTTTAACCCATCAGCAATGTTTGTGCCACCACCATCAACAAGGGAATTCACAGCTTGCAAGGCTCGCATTTGGCCAGTTATGGTCATTCGACGAAGGGGGAAGAGCCTCCGTGGTGTGGATGAGAAGGCAATGACAGACAAGCGGTCATTGGGTCCAAGTGTTTGAATGACAAAGCTCATAGCACTTTTGAGAAGTGCAAGTTTTGCCCCTTTCATGCTACCGCTTACATCAAGCACAGTTACGAGGTCAAGAGGTGCCCGGGAGTTCACTGAGTCCAAGGACTTTGGAGCCTTGAGACGAATCAAGATAGAAAAGACCTTCTGAGTCACTGATTGTTGTATGGCTTGGAATTCTGAATATGTCTTAATTTCAACCGAACCAGTAACTGCATTGCTTCCATCCATGGTTCCAGGTTGAAGATCTATGTGCTCGTCATCATTGAAAATATGTACCTCGGGAGCACGGAAGACAGGAAATTGCTCCTGCAGATTTCCACTGTATGTGTGGGAAAGCCTACGGACAACGGTCATGTGTCCATCATCATGTGGCCAATTTACTGGGCTTACTCTAGCTCTTCCATGGGTGGCGTCTGCAGGTTGAGTTCCCTGGAAGGGAAGTTCTTTCCACTCGGCACGACATATTGGACAGATATGGTTGCCATGCCTGACGTTTGAAGTGATACAATGAAAATGGAACTTGTGGGAGCATTCAGCAGTAAACAGAGCTTGTCCGTGGCTTGTCCTCATACCACCAAGGCAGATAGCACATACCCTCTGAAATCAAGAAGGCCGGCGCAAAAAGAGTTAGCACGCTAGATTAAGAGCTTCGGACCAGTAAAAACATAGCTTCTACCGAAATTGGTTATAAATGTGCCTGGATAACTTAATTGAAATGTAAACACAAAACAAGTTACAACCACACAAATAGTGTTGCAGATTTTTCATACAACCTAGCTGAGTATTAGGAAGAGTGCATAAGGTTCTGAACCACCAGTCAAATGGAAGGGATTTATCAAGCCAAAAGGAGGGAAGGACTGAAAACTTGGCAATCAACTTATCATGGAGGTCTAAGAACCAAAATTTGCATAGCTTGATACTGGCATAGGGATGAGTACCCGTCTAATTTACTGAGCTAATAGGTCTAGTACGATCGATTAGCTATCATGCTTGATCAACTGAGAATTTGGATATTAGCACATCTAGACACCATTGCGAAATATGAACTGGATTGTCTAGTATGCAGTCAGCGTATGTAAGCATTCAAAGTGTGAGCAGTAAGCACAAACAAAATTAGAAGAAATTAAAGTATTAAGAAAGATTATTTCTCTATATAAAGTGTGTTGGCATCAGAAAATATTCTTTACAAGTCAAAGTAATCGAGAAAGGTGTATAAAGTACTCTGACTGTTTGATCCAACTGCAGCGAGCCGAGGACCAAGTCCAATTAGATGGACTTACCAACCAATCAAATCACATGGAAAGAAAAAAGGCAGGAAAAGTATGCATATGAAAAGGCTAGCCCATGATATAGTTAATACTGAACAAACTGTACGAGGCAACACAAGTTAAGCATGCAGCAGCACAATACTGCAGATGTTCTTAGGTGGTCAAACAGGAAAATTGTAGCATAATTTAAAAAATGCAACCCATCAGCTGCGGCTGTCTAACCTGCAAACTCAGATCCAGTAAGCCATGACATGGATTCTATGTATCTGGAACATCCCAGTAGAAACTTTGACGACTTACTTGTACTACTAGTTAAATTTTAGACTTGTACGTTGGGAAGACTTTTCAATTTGGTGATTTCCCTGGAAGAGGAACTCCAACATCCTACTTTCCTGAAACTTATCTCCTAGGTGGCACTGTTAGAGTACGTCATGGGCCTTGCCCACGGCCGGTGGCAAGAGGGAAGGGATTTCCTTCTTAATTCTTGCTTGATTAGATTGATACATCTCCTCTCCTTATATAGAGAGGTTTACTTGACTCCCAAGCAAGGCTTACTTGACCCCTAAGCAAACCATAAGACTAACGGGCCTAGGCCCATGACGTACTCTAACAGGCACCTAATTAGTAAAATAAAATGAGAACCCGGAGCCGGAAGGGGAAGGAATTAAAAACGTCAGGAAACGGTTAGTGACCACGCAGAGTTTTTTATCTGCTGAAAATTGCACATAGTTCTTTTCAAACAAGAAAGAAAATTGAAAATAATTGACAGGCGAAAAATCCAAGGAATTGGTGTAAGTTCTGTATCTAGGTCAGCTCCTTCTTTCCAGAAGGATGAATTGTAAGAAATGATTCATTATGGAACAAGAAAATTCCAACAACTTGTGATCTTTTACCTTTTCTATGTCCAAGATCATTGTGCAACAAGAAAAAACCCTCCTCACAAAAAAACAAGTAATACCACAAAGTTCAGCAAACAACAATATCATCACGGAACTGTTGCATGAAGAGATCATCAGTGCAGAAATGGCAAATTCATCCCTATGACAGAGTTATTCTTGAGGCAGAATAATTCAGCGGCGTTAAAATCAACAAAACCGGATGAAAGCTGATGTGCATGTGGAGTATCACGTTGATCAAACTTGCACAAAGAACAAAATCATCTCCGAATGTAGATGGCTCTGGATGTTCGGCGCTTACCCCTACAGTCCTACGGTGATCTTACGCAAACCGCCAACCCAAAAAAGGAAAACATCTTGTTTTATTCGAGAGTCGAACCACCCCGCACAATTCCACATCGAATCGGCCGTTTCGACACGGCAAACGCGATTAGAAGGGAACAAAAAATAGAAGATTAGGTGAAAAAACGCACCTTGGAGTTGGAGCTCCGGCTCCCGGAGCTGGACAGCCGGCGCAGGGAAAGGGACGGCGACCACGCCTTCTCCTCCGTCACGGAATCCCGCGCCGCCACCGTATCCGACGCCGCCGCCGGTGGTGACAATAGACACGGCTCCCATCGGGCTGGCGGCGAGTAGGAGTCCTCCTCGAGATCGTTCTGGCGCGTGGGCACGCGGATGCAGAGCTTGGTGGCGAGAGCCCGCTTGGCCCGACCCCACGCCGCCGCCATTGCTCCTCGGTGTCGTCTCCGGAGTCGGGCGGGCGGCTAGTGGTCTGGCGCGGAAGGGATCGCTGGGCGGAGGGATCGGATCAGAAGAAGGGCAGCGGCGTCCGGAGTTGGTTGGGTTTTCTCGTCGCGGGGCAGAATTTCGCGGCGGTCGCAGCTGACTCGGTTTGGCCTTCGTGTCATTCGAGCGGCGAGTCGGAAATTTATTTGTGTTTGACTGCCCGTTTTGCCCTCGCGAGAATGTGGAGACGCGCTGGGATCCTGGGTCTCCTTGGGGTTTTCACACCTGTTGTGGCATGAGGGGTTCGTGTTTCGTACGAGAATATCTGTCTGCGCTTCATATTCAGAATATACTGTACATTCAGAATTGATCTGTGTGACTGGAGAGCTGAATTCGTTGTATATATCATTCTTTTTTTACGCTAGGAATGTGCGTTTTGGGTGGAAGGGAGACCAGTTTTGGTCAGCATTCCCCTCCTTCTCCCCCGCTCCGCTTCGCCGACGCCAACAGCGGCTGGACTTTTCCTGCGCGCATGGAGCGGCGCACGACGGTGCAATTTGGGAGACTCGGAATTGGATGTGACCGAGGTTCGACAACAACGACATGGAGTGCTGACGCTTCGGCGGCGGCAAAGCGGTCTAGGGATGGCGGGGCGACGCATGCTCGCCCAAGATCTAGGCCCTATGGGCCCCATCAAGAGGCGGTCGACCGACCTGCCTCCTTGCCCGTGGAGCAACATGGAGACGGTGGCTCTAGCGAGGTTTAGGATGGAGGCGGTGGCTCTAGCGAGGTTTAGGATGGAGATGGCGGCGCTGGCGGTCGGCATATTGCAGCACAACGGTGGGCTTTATTGCCCTCCCTCGGGGCCCAGTCGAACCCTCCTAGGACTGGTGTGCCTCCACAAGGGGTTTTACGTGCTCGTTAGGCCTGGCTGGACCCTTTGGGAATGGTATGCCTGCTGTCACGATCGGCTACCACCAAATTAAAGCTTATTCCCTCTAGCGCGACCGTTGTGTTGCTGGCCCCGATTCAAGCTATGACTTTTCCCCCCTTGTCTTGCAGACCTTGTAACAGTTGCATCGGGGACACGACGATGGTGGCTTTGACCATGGTGACGCGTGCTACTGGGCGGCGACTGGGGTGGTGGTGAGGCTTCGACCTCGTAGGGCTCTGCGAGCAACGGACCGTCCGAAGGTTGCGGGTGGGATTTTTCCAGGAAAAATCCTTGTTGTGGTGCCGCGTTCAGTGACACCATTCCTTCCCGAAGGTCTTCATGGCTACCCTGGCCTTGTTCTATTTCATTCGATGTGCTGGGGAAACCCTAGGATCAATGCGCTCGTCCGGGCAGCAGCGTCTCCCTTCTTGAAGGTGATGCTTCCCGCAAACAGGAGCTGGCGTAGGTGCACGCGACGGCGAAACCAAAAACAATCTGCAGGTAAGGATCGCGCGCGGGGGGTGGCATCCAGGCGTACTGATGTGTGACCGATCGAGGCTTTGTTAAATCGGATCGGATAAAAGAGATGCTATCCCAGTGACTGTCACGAGTGCGTACTTGATGATGATTACATGTTGTCATGCATTCATGCATGTTCGTGATCGATCAGTATTTTGTGGCGCGTTTGGTTGACTGGGCCGAAATTCTGCATGACTGCGTCAGCGAGATGGAAGCCATTGCACGTCGCAAATGGGTCATGGGTCATTTTTGGCGGGTCGTTTGGTAGCCTGTGCGGCCTTTTGCGCGGCGGAGAAGGAACCCAGACCCCATTGTTTGGTTGCCCGTTTCCAGCTCATTCTTCCCTGCTCGTGCAGCCGAGAGCCTGTTTGGTTGCAGATAGCCCGGTCTTGTGGTAACCCTTACACTTAGAGTGGTGAGGTTACCCAGTACTGAATAACAACACACGTGACATTCAGTTCATCAGAAAAGATGCTAGTAATACACAACAACTAGTACTTAGTGGGTGATGCATCACGAACGAAGCAACTACTTTGTGATGCATCACAGGTTCGTCACGAGGGGTTAGTATATATCACCTTGAAGAAGTTTATCATTACAAACCGGGGATCAGGTTGTAGGCTTGTAGCAAGCCCTAGCTAATGGAGGGATACAAGATCACCTCCCAAAATCAGCGGATCATGAGAAGGAAGCAGAAGCACTAGGCAGAAAACTGGTTGCGGAGCCAGGTCCTAAGCCAGGTTATCCTCTCCGGTGGTTGCAGCTTACGGTAGACGGCATACTCGGCTTCATTGTCTGCAATGAATTAGCCCTGACCAGCAAGTTAGGCTGGAACAGCTGCGCCTTGCAGGCGAACCGGGGAGTGATACGTCTCCAACGTATCTATAATTTCTGATGTTCCATGCTAGTTTTATGACAATACCTACATGTTTTCCTCACACTTTATAATGATTTTATAAATTTTCCCGCACTAACCTATTAACAAGGTGCCGAAGTGAGAGTTCCTGTTTTCTGCTGTTTTTGGTTCCAGAAAGACTGTTCGGGCAATGTTCTCGGAATTCGACGAAACAAAAGCCAAACATCTTATTTCACCGAGACGGACCAGAACACCGAAGGGAAGCCGGAGAGGAGGCCCAGGGCCCCCACACCACACTGGGGCGCGGCCTAGGAGGGGGCGCGCCGCCCTATGGGGTGGGCCCCCCAGGCACCCCCTTGCGCCGCCTCCTCGCCTATAAAATCCTTCGCGACGTAAAAACCCTACAACAATTGACAAAACTCCAGAAAGACTCCAGGGACGCCGCCGCCATCGCGAAACTCCGTTTCGGGGGACAGAAGTCTCTGTTCCGGCACGCCGCCAGGACGGGGAATTGCCCCCGGAGCCATCTCCATCGACACCACCGCCATCTTCATCGCCGTTGCTGTCTCCCATGATGAGGAGGGAGTAGCTCTCCCCCGAGGCTGAGGGCTCTACCGGTAGCTATGTGGTTAATCTCTCTCTCTCATGTACCTCAATACAATGATCTCATGAGCTGCCTTACATGATTGAGATCCATATGATGAGCTTTGTATCACTATTAATCTATGTGCTACTCTAGTGATGTTATTAAAGTAGTCTATTCCTCCTCCATTATGTAAAGGTGACGGTGTGTGCATCATGTAGTACTTGGCGTAGGTTATGATTGTAATCTCTTGTAGATTATGGAGTTAACTATTACTATGATAGTATTGATGTGATCTATTCCTCCTTTCATAGCTATTGGTGACGGTGTGTATGCTATGTTAGTACTCGGTCTAAATTGCAACGGTCTATTATGCACTCTAGAGGTTACTTAAATATGAACTCCGGATGTTGTGGAGCTTGTTTACTCCGGCTTGAGGGAGCTCTTGTAGCCCTACACAATGAATGGTGTTTGTTATCCAACAAGAGAGTGTTTGAAAGTAGCACAAGTGAGGGGAAGTTATTTATTTATTATGTGATCAATGTTGAGAGTGTCCACTAGTGAAAGTAGGATCCCTAGACCTTGTTTCTAAGCATTGAAACACCGTTTCCAACAAGTTCTGCTACATATTTGCTTGCTGCCATTTTTATTTCAGATTGCAATTACTACTTACAATCATCCATATTACTTGTATTTCACTATCTCTTCGCCGAACTAGTGCACCTATACATCTGACAAGAGTATTAGGTGTGTTGGGGACACAAGAGACTTCTTATATCTTAATTGCAGGGTTGCTTGAGAGGAATATCTTTGACCTCTACCTCCCTGAGTTCGATAAACCTTGGGTGATTCACTTAAGGGAAACTTGCTCGTTGTTCTACAAACCTCTGCTCTTGGAGGCCCAACACCGTCTACAAGAATAGAAGCACACGTAGACATCAAGCTATTTTTACGGCGCCGTTGCCGGGAAGTTAAGGTAAAAGGTATTCACATCCTCCGACTACTAAGCTATTTCCTAGCATTGTTGCCGGTGTGTGAGTACTCGAAGCTATCTCCTTTAGATTCTGCAATTTTATCTTTTTGTCTCTTGTTTTTGTTTTCACTAGTTAGGCATAATGGAAAACAACAACAAAATTAGGGAGTTTTTTAATCTTTTTCCTGAGTTAGAATTGTTTGATGCGAAAATTAAAAAACCTATGGAACCTTATTTGCATGCTAGTAGCAATGTTATTAGTATGAACGCAATTACTGCTAATGCTATGGAAAAGTCTAAGCTTGGGGAAGCTAGTTTTTATGATCTTTCTAGCTTCCCAGTTTTAGGGGAGAAAATTTGCTCTGATAATACTTTATCTCCCATATGTGATAACTCTAATGATGCTTGTTATATTTTAAATCCACCTACTGAAAATATTCCTTTCAAGATACCTATGAAAATTATTGAACGTGTTATGGATAACCGCTATGAAGGGGATGGAACTGTCCGTCCTGGAGATCATTTACTGTTTTTACATGAATTATGCGGGTTATTCAAGTGTGCAGGTGATGCGCGTAGATGTACACGTCCGTTGGGAACCCCAAGAGGAAGGTATGATGCGCACAGTGGCAAGTTTTCCCTCAGTATGAAACCAAGGTTTAATCGAACCAGTAGGAGCCAAGAAGCACGTTGAAGGTTGATGGTCGCGAAATGTGATGCGGCGCAACACCGAGGATTCCGGCGCCAACGCGGAACCTGCACAACACAACCCAAGTACTTTGCCCCAACGAAACGAGTGAGGTTGTCAATCTCACCGGCTTGCCGTAACAAAGGATTAAACGTATCGAGTGGAAGATGTTTGCAAAGAAAACGAGTAAACACAATTGCAGTAGATTGTATGCTATGTAAAGAATAGGACCGGGGTCCACAGTTCACTAGAGGTGTCTCTCCCATAAGATAAAAGCATGTTGGGTGAACAAATTACGATCGGGCAATTGACAAATAGAGAAAGGCATAACAATGCATATACATGATATGATAAATATAGTGAGATTTAATTGGGCATTACGACAAAGTACATAGACCGCCATCCAAGCTGCATCTATGCCTAAAAAGTCCACCTTCGGGTTATCATCCGAACCCCCTCCGGTATTAAGTTGCAAAGCAACGAGACAATTGCATTAAGTATGGTGCGTAATGTAATCAACAACTACATCCTTAGACATAGCATCAATGTTTTATCCCTAGTGGCAACAGCACATCCACAACCTTAGAACTTTCCGTCATCGTCCCGGATTCAATGGAGGCATGAACCCACTATCGAGCATAAATACCCCCTCTTGGACTTAAGAGTAAAAACTTGGCCAGAGCCTCTACTAATAACGGAGAGCATGCAAGATCATAAACAACACATGAACAATAGATTGATAATCACCATAATCATAGTACTCACTATCCATCGGATCCCGACAAACACAACATATAGTATTACAGATAGATGATCTTGATCATGTTAGGCAGCTCACAAGATCCAACAATGAAGCACAACAAGGAGAAGACGACCATCTAGCTACTGCTATGGACCCATGGTCCAGGGGTGGACTACTCACTCATCACTCCGGAGGCGATCATGGCGATGAAGAGTCCTCCGGGAGATGAATCCCCTCTCCGGCAGGGTGCCGGAGGCGATCTCCAGAATCCCCCGAGATGGGATTCGCGGCGGCGGCGTCTCTGTAAGGTTTTCCGTATCGTGGCTCTCGGTACTGGGGGTTTCGCGACGAAGACTTTAAGTAGGCGAAAGGTCAACGCGGGGGGCCACACGAGGGGCCCAGGAGGTAGGTCGGCGCGGCCAGGGCTTGGGCCGCGCCGGCCACCCTTCGGCCGCCTCGTGGCCCCACTTCGTTATCTCTTCGGTCTTCCGGAAGCTTCGTGCAAAAATAGGACCCCGGGCGAAAGTTTCGTCCAATTCCGAGAATATTTCTTTACTAGGATTTCGAAACCAAAAATAGCGAAACAAGACATCGGCTCTTCGGCATCTTGTTAATAGGTTAGTTCCGGAAAATGCATAAATATGACATATAATGTGCATAAAACATGTAGGTATCATCAATAAAGTAGCATGGAACATAAGAAATTATCGATACGTTGGAGACGTATCAGCGAGTATTTCTATGGATGAAGTTAGGAAGAAATTATTCTCTATGTCGTTGTCTGGCAAAACGGCGCATTGGTATAAACTTCTGAAGGATGGGCATTCTCTTGATTGGAAGGATATTGTGCCTCTATTTTATTCTAAATTCTATCCTCCAAGTGAAATTCACAAAGACCGAAACCGTATATATAATTTCTGGCCTCATGATGGAGAGAGTATTGCTCAAGCATGGGAGAGATTGAAGTCTTTAATGCTCAAATGCCCCATTCATGAGCTTCATGGTAATGTTATCATTGATAATTTCTATGCAAGACTTTCTTTTCAAGATAAAACCTTGCTGGATACTGCTTGTTCTGGATCATTCACACGCAACAAAGAAGAGTTTAAATGGGACCTTCTTGATCGGATTCAGGAGAATACTGAAGGATGGGAGAATGACAAAGGTAGAGAGTCAGGTATAAATTATGATTATGAATGCATTGAAACTTTTATGGATACTGATAAATTTCGAAATATGAGTGCTACTTATGGTCTTGACAATCAAGTTATTGCAAATTTTTATAAAGCTTTTGCCTCTCATTTTGAATTGCCTAGGAAGAATTTTGATAAGTATCATGAACCTTTTAAAGACACTTGCATGAAGGATGAAACTGTTATTAATGATTGCAATGAACATGTTCAAACTTCTGAAAATGCTATTTCATATAAGCATGTTAATTTTTGTGGAGTTCATAGACCTTGTGAAAAGAATAAAACTGAAGAAGAATATTGTATCCATCATAGGAATGAAAAAACTAGAAAGTGGTCTAGGGCTCTAGATGATCTTGGTGAAAAAGTTTGTGCCCTCTATCCTTTTATTTGTGAACTTTGCCATAGAGCAGGTCATTTTAATTTTCAATGCTCCTCCAATGATAATTCGAACCTTATGAGTGCTGCAAATTTGTATTGTGATGATGAAATCACTCCTAATCAGCATGATGAACTTACTTTATTTTTGGGGTGTGAAGAGTTATTGAGAAAAACTTCTTTGGTGGATATGAGTGCTCTTGATATTAATAGTGTCCTGCATGGGTGTCTTTCTTATTGCATTGGTAATTGCCACACAAATACTTACATACAAAATATTTAAGAATATGACACTTTGCCAAAATATGATAGGACCGCTGTGTGTTTCAAACTTATTAATGAAAAGGAGGAATCCTCCCAAGTTTCTTCTATTGTTTCTGGAAATAAATCAGGTTATGTGGAGAAGCCTCCCTTCAAGCCTCTTCCTCCTAAAGAAGGGAACGAGGAGAAGGAAAAGAAGAAGAAGAAGAAGAAGAAGAAGAAGAAGGGAATGAAGAAGAGGAAGAAGAGGGGGAATAAAAAGAAAGAGGTAACGGCATATCCTCGCGTGTATGAGATAACAATAGGTAACCGTAAGTATGTTGCTCCTAATGATTATTATGATAATGAATCTGAGTACAATGATCTTCCTATGCCCTTTAACCATATTAGTGATCATGATTTGGAAGAGCACACTACCTTTGATATTGGAAATCTCTTTGGTACCGATTATGAAAGTAATGATGTTAGCACTATTCATGTTCCCTCAAACATTTATATTGAAAGCTCTAAGCTTGGGGATGTTGTGCTTGAAGATCCTATATTTGAGACCTTTACTTTTAGTGAAAATGATGATATTATATATTCTGGTTTAGATAATCGTTATAGAGATGGATATGACACATGTTATAATTATCCTTATGAAACTTGTCATAGTTATGATGGGATTGCCAAAAACCATTCCCTTAGTATGTGATGACCCACAAGTATAGGGGATCGCAACAGTCTTCGAGTGAAGTAAAACCCAATTTATTGATTCGACACAAGGGGAGCCAAAGAATATTTGTAAGCCTTAACAGCGGAGTTGTCAATTCAGCTGCACCTTGAAACAGACTTGCTCGCAAGAGTTTATCAGTAGCAACAGTTTTATAGCAGTAGGAGTAGTGAAATAACAGCAGCAGTATAACAAAGACAGCAGTAGTGATTTTAGTAAACAGCAGGATTAAAATACTGTAGGCATAGGGATGGATCAACGGGCGTTGCATGGATGAAAGAATTCATGTAACAATCAAGGTAGGGCATTTGCAGATAATAATAAAACGGTATCCAAGTACTAAACAATCCATAGGCATGTGTTCCGTATATAGTCGTACGTGCTCGCAATGAGAAACTTGCACAACATCTTTTGTCCTACCGGCCGGTGGCAGCCGGGCCTCTAGGGAAACTACTGGAAATTAAGGTACTCCTTTTAATAGAGTACCGGAGCAAAGCATTAACACTCCGTGAACACATGTGATCCTCACATCACCGCCTTCCCCTTCGGTTGTCCCAATTTCTGTCACTTTGGGGCCCCGGGTTCCGGACAGCAATATGTGTATACAACTTGCATGTAAGATCATAAAACAATGAATATCTTCATGAATCAGTAACATGTTCAGATCTGAAATCATGGCACTCGGGCCCTAGTGACAAGCATTAAGCATAACAAGTTGCAACAATATCATAAAAGTACCAGCTACGGATACTAGGCACTATGCCCTAACAATCTTATGACTATTACATGATCAATCTCATCCAATCCCTACCATCCCCTTCAGCCTACAGCGGGGGAATTACTCACACATGGATGGGGGAAGCATGGCTGGTCGATGGAGAGGCGTCGGTGGTGATGGCGGTGATGATCCCCTCCAATTCCCCGTCCCGGCGGAGTGCCAGAACGGAGTTTCTGGTCCCGAGATGGAGTTTCGCGATGGCGGCGGAGTTCTGGACGTCTTCTGGAAATATGGTCGAACCCCCTGGCGTTTTTAGGTCGAAAGGGTTTTGTAGTCCGAAGGAGAGCGTCGGGGGGCCGCCGAGGCGCCCTCACCATAGGGCGGCGCGCCCCCCTCCAGGCCGCGCCGGCCTGTGGTGTGGGGGCCATGGGCCCCCTGGCTTGCCCTTTTGGCCTCTTATCTTCACGGTGAAAATAGGCCCATTGCGATTATTTCCGGGGATTTTCCTGAAAGTTGAGTTTACGTACAAAAACAAGACACCAGTGCAATTCTGCTGAAAACATCGTTAGTCCGTGTTAGTTGTATCCAAAATACACAAATTAGAGGCAAAACAATAGCAAAAGTGTTCGGGAAAGTGGATACGTTTTGGACGTATCAGTATGCAACTTGTTTACCATGTTCAAATTTTTGATAATGATCCTGCTCCAATTACTATTAATGAGAAGAGTTTTTCTTATGCCAAAAATAATGATACTTTTATGCATATGAACCATGATAAGAATGTTTTAAGTGATGGTTATATTGTGGATTTCATCAATGATGCTACTGAAAGTTATTATGAGAGAGGGAAACATGGTTATATGCATCTTAACAATATTAAGTTTCCCTCTTTATGTTGATAATCTTGAAGTTGAACTTGTGCTGCTTTTTTATGCTTGTTGCTATGTGCTTTCAGTACTTGTTCCCTTACAAGATTCCTTTTCATAGGAAGTGGGTTAGGCTTAAATGTGTTTTGAGTTTGCTTCTTGCTGCTCCTTTTGCTCCATTTTCTATTTTTATGAGAGCATCATTAAAATTACTGAGCCCATCTTAATGGCTATAAAGAAAGCACTTCTTGGGAGATAACCCATGTGTTTATTTTGCTACTATTTTGTTGTGTCTTGGAAGTTGTTACTACTGTAGCAACCTCTCCTTATCATGTTATTGTGCCAAGTAAAGTCTCTAATAGTAAAGTTGATACTAGATTTGGATTGCTGCGCAGAAACAGATTTCTATCTGTCACGAATTTGAGTAGGTCTCTCTGTAGGAAACTCAGAAAAATCTGTCAATTTTCATGCGTGTTCCACAGATATGTACGCAACTTTCATTAGTTTTAAGTTTTCTGATTTGAGCAACGGAAGTACCTCTTAAAAATTCATCTTTACTGGCTATTCTGTTTTGACAGATTCTGTCTCTGTTTTTTTTTTGCATTGTCTCTTGTGGACTTTAAGTAAGGCTTTCTAGACGTGGAGAGTTGTAGCTAATGTTTTATTGAGTTCTTGCAATGTGTCACTACAGGACCAAAGTGGATTAAAGTTTTTTGAGTACTAACCCCTCTAATGAAGTTTATGAGAAGTTTGGTGTGGCGGAAGTTTTCAAGGGTCAAGAGAGGAGGATGATATATGATCAAGAAGAGTGAAAAGTCTAAGCTTGGGGATGCCCCCGTGGTTCATCCCCGCATATTTCAAGAAGACTCAAGCGTCTAAGCTTGGGGATGCCCAAGGCATCCCCTTCTTCATCAACAACTTATCAGGTCACTTCTAGTGAAACTATATTTTTATTCAGTCACATCATATGTGCTTTACTTGGAGCGTCTGTGTGCTTTTATTTTTGTTTGTGTTTGAATAAATTTGGATCCTAGCAATCCTTGTGTGGGAGAGAGACACGCTCCGCTTTTTCATATGAACACTGGTGTTCTTAACTTTATTTTAATGTTCATGGTGGAGTTGAAAACCGTTGCACTTATTGATATTTGGTTGGAAACAGAAAATGCTTCATATTGTCTTGAATAATTTGATACTTGGCAATTGTTTTGAGCTCTCAATTAGATCATGTTTAAGCTCATGCACCATGTAGTTTAAACCTATTAGTGGAGAACTACCGTAGAGCTTGTTGAAATTTGGTTTGTATGATTGGTCTTGATACGCGTAGATGCACACGTCCGTTGGGAACCCCAAGTGGAAGGTATGATGCGTATAGAAGCAAGTTTCCCTCAGTATGAAACCAAGGTTATCGAACCAGTAGGAGCCAAAAAGCACATGAAGGTTGTTGGTGGAGGAATGTAGTGCGGCGCAACACCAGTGAAACCGGCGCCAACGTGGAACTTGCACAACACAATCAAAGTACTTTGCCCCAACGTAACAGTGAGGTTGTCAATCTCACCGGCTTACTGAAAACAAAGGATTAAACGTATCGAGTGGAAGATGGTGTTTGTTTGCAAAGAACAGTAAAAGCAATAGAATGTATTCAGATGTAAAAGAATGGACCGGGGTCCACAGTTCACTAGAGGTGTCTCTCCAATAAGATAACTAGCATGCTGGGTGAACAAATTACAGGCGAGCGATTGACAAATAAAGATTCAATACATATCAACGATGATTACTATGTGATTTAATCGAGGCATTACGACAAAGTACATAGACCGCTATCCGAGCATGCATCTATGCCTAAATAATCCACCTTCGAGGTTATCATCCGAACCCCTTCCGGTATTAAGTTGTAAACAACGAGATAATTGCATTAAGTATGGTGCGTAATGTAATCAACACAAATATCCTTAGACAAAGCATCAATGTTTTATCCCTAGTAGCAACGAGCACATCCACAACCTTAGAACCTATCGTCACGATCCCAGATTCAATGGAGGCATGAACCCACTATCGAGCATAATTACTCCCTCTTGGAGTTACAAGTATCAACTTGGCTAGAGCCTCTACTAGCAACGGAGAGCATGCAAGAACATAAACAACACATATATGATAGATTGATAATCAACTTAACATAGTATTCTCTATTCATCGGATCTCACCAAACACAACATGTAGCATTACAAATAGATGATCTTGATCATGTTAGGCAGCTCACAAGATCTATAACAATGAAAGCACAAGCGGAGAAGACAACCATCTAGCTACTGCTATGGACCCATAGTCCAAGGATGAACTACTCACGCATCAATCCGGAGGCGGGCATGATGATGTAGAGCCCCTCCGGTGATGATTCCCTCTCCGGCAGGGTGCCGGAGGCGATCTCCTGAATCCCCCGAGATGGGATTGGCGGCGGCAGCCTCTCAGTAATGTTTTCCGTATCGTGGCTCTCGGTACAGGGGGTTTCGCGACGGAGGCTTTAAGTAGGCGGAAGGGTAGGTCAATGGGCGTCACGAGGGGCCCACACTATAGGGCCGCGCGGCCAGGGGCCAGGCCGCGCCGCCCTGGTGTGTCGCCACCTCGTGGCCCCACTTCGTCTCCTCTTCGGACTTCTGGAAGCTTCGTGCAAAAATAGGACCCTGGGCGTTGATTTCGTCCGATTCCGAGAAGATTTCCTTACTAGGATTTCTGAAACCAAAAACAGCAGAAAAACAGCAACTGGCACTTCGGCATCTTGTTAATAGGTTAGTGCCGGAAAATGTAAAATAACGCTGTAAATTATGTATAAAACATTCAAGTATTGTAATAAAAGTAGCATGGAACATAAGAAATTATAGATACGTTTGAGACGTATCAAGCATCCTGATACGTCTCCAACGTATCGATAATTTCTTATGTTCCATGCTACTTTATTGATGATACCTACATGTTTTATGCATATTATATGTCATATTTACGCATTTTCTGGAACTAACCTATTAACAAGATGCCGAAGAGCCAGCTTGCCGTTTTCTGTTGTTTTTGGTTTCGAAAATCCTAGTAAGGAAATATTCTCGAATTGGACGAAATCACCGCCCGAGGTCCTATTTTTGCACGGAGCTTCCAGAAGACCGAAGAGGGAAGGAAGTGGGGCCACGAGGTGGCCACACCATAGGGCGGCGCGGCCCAGGCCCTGGCCGCGCCGGCCTGTGGTGTGGGCCCCTCGCGCCGCCCCCTGACCTACCCTTTCGCCTACTTAAAGCCTCCGTCGCGAAAACCCCAGTACCGAGAGCCACGATACGGAAAACCTTCCAGAGACGCCGCCGCCGCGAATCCCATCTCGGGGGATTCAGGAGATCGCCTCCGGCACCCTGCCGGAGAGGGGATTCATCTCCCGGAGGACTCTTCATCGCCATGATCGCCTCCGGAGTGATGAGTGAGTAGTTCACCCCTGGACTATGGGTCGATAGCGTAGCTAGATGGTCGTCTTCTCCTAATTGTGCTTCATTGTTGGATCTTGTGAGCTGCCTAACATGATCAAGATCATCTATATGTAATTCTATATGTTGTGTTTGTCGGGATCCGATGGATAGAGAATACTATGTTATGGTGATTATCAATCTATTGTTTATGTGTTGTTTATGATCTTGCATGCTCTCCGTTATTAGTAGAGGCTCAGCCAAGTTTGTACTCTTAACTCCAAGAGGGAGTATTTATGCTCGATAGTGGGTTCATGCCTTCATTGACACCTGGGACGAGTGACGAAAGTTCTAAGGTTGTGATGTGTTGTTGCCACTAGGGATAAAACATTGATTCTATGTCTAAGGATGTAGTTGTCGATTACATTACGCACCATACTTAATGCAATTGTCCGTTGCTTTGCAACTTAATACTGAATGGGGTTCGGATGATAACCCGAAGGTGGATTTTTAGGCATAGATGCAGTTGGATGGCGGTCTATGTACCTTGTCGTAATGCCCGGATTAAATCTCACTATATTTATCATATCATGTACATGCATTGTTATGCCCTTCTCTATTTGTCAATTGCCCGACTGTAATTTGTTCACCCAACATGCTTTTATCTTATGGGAGAGACACCTGTAGTGAACTGTGGACCCCGGTCCTATTCTTTACATAGCATACAATCTCATCGCAATTGTGTTTTACTGTTTTCTTGCAAACAATCATCTTCCACTCGATACGCTTAATCCTTTGTTACAGCAAACCGGTGAGATTGACAACCTCACTGTTTCGTTGGGGCAAAGTACTTTGGTTTTTGATGGGATTCGTAGCATAGAAAACAAAAATTTTCCTACCGCAAGAACGAAAACCAAGCCAAGATCTAATCTAGTAGACGGTAGCAACGAGGAGATGATGAGACTAACCCTCGAAGATTCGCAAAGCTTAACGAGATTAGATCTCGGGGTGGATGTAGACGATCACTTGCCGCTTGCAAAAGCGCGTAGAAGATCTTGATCTTGACGGTGCCACAATCGGGCAGCACCTCCGTACTCGGTCACACGTTCGGTGTTGATGAAGACGACGTCCTTCTCCCTGTTCCAGCGGGCAGCGGAAGTAGTAGATCCTCCTCGGAATCCCGGCAGCACGACGGCGTGGTGACGGTGGTGGTGGAGATCTCCGGCGAGGGCTTCGCCGCAAGCGCCGCGGGAGAAGAAGGAGGAGGGAATAGCTAGGGTTTGGGCGCAGGGTGGTGCTGCGACTTGGGGAGCTAGGGCTGCGACTTGTGGTGCCCTTGGGGTGCCCCTTGGCCTCTTTAAATAGGTGGCCAAGCCCCTTGGGTCGTCCAAAAACCTGTCCCCAAGTTTGATCGAGTTCCGATAGGTTTCCGGTTCCGAAAACCTAGTCCTACTCGGACTCTTTTGCCAATTCTGAAATTGCATTAAGGAAAGACTCCTTTTCCCTTAAGGCAACGTGGTTGCACCTATTATGGAACCCTCCGGACTTCCTTAGACATCCCGGGTCGTCCCGGACACTTCCGGAACCTTCCATAATATTCCGGACTATTCCGGTCCTTCCGGAACCTTCTAGAAGCTCCGGTCAAAACACCGGACTTTTTCCGAACCCCGGAAAATGACTTCCCATATATGAATCTTATTCTTCGGACCATTCCGAACCTCCTCGTGATGTCTCGGATCCCATCCGAGACTCCGAACAACATTCGAGCTCCATTCCATATTCCATATATACTTAAAACGACATCAAACCTTAAGTGTGTCACCCTACGGTTCGCGAACTATGCAGACATGGTTGAGACTTCTCTCCGACCAATAACCAATAGCGGGATCTGGAGATCCATAATGGCTCCCACATATTCAACGATGACTTAGTGATCGAACGAACCATTTACATACGATACCGATTCCCTTTGTCTCACGATATATTACTTGTCCGAGGTTTGATCATCGGTATCACGATACCTTGTTCAACCTCGTCTCCTGACAAGTACTCTTTACTCGTACCGTGGTATGTGGTCTCTTATGAACCATTCATATGCTTGCAAGCTAATTAGACGACATTCCACCGAGAGGGCCCAGAGTATATCTATCCGTCATCGGGATGGACAAATCCCACTGTTGATCCATATGCCTCAAGCTTATACTTTGCGGATACCTAATCCCACCTTTATAACCACCCATTTACGCAGTGGCGTTTGATGTAATCAAAGTACCCTTCCGGCATAACTGATTTATATGATCTCATGGTCGAAAGGACTTGGTAACTATGTATCGAAAGCTTATAGCAAATGAACTTAATGACGTGATCTTATGCTACGCTTAATTGGGTGTGTCCATTACATCATTCACATAATGATATAACCTTGTCATTAATAACATCCAATGTTCATGATCACGAAACGATGATCATCTATTAATCAACAAGCTAGTTATACAAGAGGCTTTACTAGGGACTTCTTGTTGTTTACATAACACACATGTATCAATGTTTCGGTCAATACAATTATAGCATGGTATATAAACATTTATCATAAACACAAAGATATATAATAACCAATTTATTATTGCCTCTTGGGCATATCTCCAACAGTTTTGTTGTGCAGATTCCACGTTGGCGACGGAATCCCTGTTGTTGCGCCGCATCACATTTCGCCACCATCAACCTTCAACGTGCTTCTTGGCTCCTCCTGGTTCGATTAAACCTTGGTTTCTTTCTGAGGGAAAACTTGCTACCGTGCGCATCATACCTTCCTCTTGGGGTTCCCAACGAACGTGTGAGTTACACGCCATCAAGCTCTTTTTCCGGCGCCGTTGCCGGGGAGATCAAGACACGCTGCAAGGGGAGTCTCCACTTCTCAATCTCTTTACTTTGTTTTTGTCTTGCTTTATTTTATTTACTACTTTGTTTGCTGCACCTAAACAAAACACAAAAAAAAAATTAGTTGCTAGTTTTACTTTATTTACTGTCTTGTTTACTAGCTCTATATCAAAACACAAAAAAATTAGTTACTTGCATTTAGTTTACTTTTTTTTATCATGTCTAGCTCTGTACTTGTTTTTATTTTCACTAGTTAGGCTTAATGGAAAACAACAAAAAAATTAGAGATCTTTATGAACTTTATCTTGAATTAGGACATGATGTGTTTGAAGAGAAAATTAAAAAACCCATGGAACTTTGTTTGCAAAATATTTGTAGCAATGTTATTAGCATGAACTCTTTGAACACCATTATTGCTAAAGCCATGGAAGAATTTAAGCTTGGGGAAGCTGGTTTTGAGGAGTATGATATTTTCAGTCCACCTACTATTGAGGAGAAAATTAATTATGATTACAATATGCCTCCTATGTATGATGATTATGGTGATGAGAATAATAATGATAGCTATTTTATTGAATTTGCTCCCACTACAACTAATAAAATTGATTATGCTTATGTGGAGAGTAATAATTTTATGCATGTGGCTCATGACAAGAATGTTTTATGTGATAGTTATATTGTTGAGTTTGTTCATGATGCTACTGAAAATTATTATGAGAGAGGGAAACATGGTTATATGCATCTTAATAATATTAAGTTTCCCCTCTTTATGTTGAGAATCTTGAAATTGCACTTGTGTTGCTTTTCTATGCTTGTCACTTTGTTCTTCATGAATTTATTTGTGTACAAGATTCCTTTTCATAGGAAGTGGGTTAGGTTTAAATGTGTTTTGAATTTGCTTCTTGATGCTCTCTTTTGCTTCAACTCTTATTTCTTGCGAGAGTATCATTAAAATTACTGAGCCCATCTTAATGGCTATAAAGAAAGCACTTCTTGGGAGATAACCCATGTGTTTATTTTTACTACAGCAATTTTTGTTTTGTTGAGTCTTGGAAGTTGTTTACTACTGTAGCAACCTCTCCTTATCATGTTTTTGTGCCAAGTAAAGTTTCTATGTCAAAGTTGATGTTATATTTGGGATCGCTGCGCAGAAACAGCATTGCTGTCTGTCACGAATCTGGGCACAGTTCTCTGTAGAAAATTCGAAAAAATCTGCCAATTTACGAGCGTGATCCTCAGATATGAACGCAATGAGTTTTTCCATTTGAGCAAGTCTGGTGCCATCTTTAAATTCTTCTTTACGGACTGTTCTGTTTTTGACAGATTCTGCCTTTTATTTCGCATTGCCTCTTTTGCTATGTTGGATTCATTTATTTGATCCATTAATGTCCAGTAGCTTTATGCAATGTTCAGAAGTGAAAATAATGATTGTGTCACCTCTGAATATGAGAATTATTAATTGTGCACTAACCCTCTAATGAGTTTGCTTGAAGTTTGGTGTGAAGGAAGTTTTCAAGGGTCAAGAGAGGAGTATGATATACTATGATCAAGAGGAGTGAAAGCTCTAAGCTTGGGGATGCCCCCGTGGTTCACCCCTGCATATTTTAAGAAGACTCAAGCGTCTAAGCTTGGGGATGCCCAAGGCATCCCCTTCTTCATCGACAACATCATCAGGTTCCTCCCCTGAAACTATATTTTTATTCAATCACATCTTGTGTTCTTTACTTGGAGCGTCGGTTTGTTTTTGTTTTTGTTTTTTTTTTGAATAAAATGGATCCTAGCATTCACTTTGTGGGAGAGAGACACGCTCCGCTGTTGCATATGGACAAATATATCCTTAGGCTTTACTCATAATGTTCAAGGCGAAGTTTCTTCTTCGTTAAATTGTTATATGGTTGGAATTGGAAAATGCTACATGTAGTAATTCTAAAATGTCTTGGATAATGTGATACTTGGCAATTGTTGTGCTCATGTTTAAGCTCTTGCATCATATACTTTGCACCCATTAATGAAGAAATACATAGAGCTCGCTAAAATTGGATTTGCATATTTGGTCTCTCTAAGGTCTAGATAATATCTAGTATTGAGTTTTGAACAACAAGGAAGACGGTGTAGAGTCTTATAATGTTTACAATATGTTTTTTATGTGAGTTTTGCTGCACCGGTTCATCCTTGAGTTTGCTTCAAATAACCTTGCTAGCCTAAACCTTGTATCGAGAGGGAATACTTCTCATGCATCCAAAATCCTTGAGCCAACTACTATGCCATTTGTGTCCACCATACCTACCTACTACATGGTATTTCTCCGCCATTCCAAAGTAAATTGCTTGAGTGCTACCTTTAAAATTCCATCATTCACCTTTGCAATATATAGCTCATGGGACAAAATAGCCTTAAAAACTATCGTAGTATTGAATATGTACTTATGCACTTTATCTTTTATTAAGTTGCTCGTTGTGCGATAACCATGCTTCGGGGAACGCCATCAACTATTGTTGAATATCATGTGAGTTGCTATGCATGTCCGTCTTGTCCGAAGGATCTATCACCTTAGTGGTTGGAGCATGCAAAATTGTTAGAGAAGAACATTGGGCCGCTAACTAAAGCCATGAATCATGGTTGAAGTTTCAGTTTTGGACATATATCCTCAATCTCATATGAGAATAATAATTGTTGCTACATGCTTATGCATTTAAGAGGAGTCCATTATCCGTTGTCCATGTTGTCCCGGTATGGATGTCTAAGTTGAGAATAATCAAAAGCGAGAAATCCAAAATGCGAGCATTCTCCTTAGACCTTTGTACGAAGCGGCATGGAGGTACCCCTTTGTGACACTTGGTTGAAACATGGCATGCAAAGATCCGGTAGTCCAAGCTAAGTAGGACGAGGTGCGGGCACTATTAGTATACTATGCATGAGGCTTGCAACTTGTAAGATATAATTTACATAACTCATATGCTTTATTACTACCGTTGACAAAATTGTTTCATGTTTTCAAAATAAAAGCTCTAGCACAAATACAGCAATCGATGCTTTCCTCTTTGAAGGACCATTCTTTTACTTTTATTGTTGAGTCAGTTTACCTATCTCCCTCCACCTAAGAAGCAAACACTTGTGTGAACTGTGCATTGATTCCTACATACCTGCATATTGCACTTGTTATATTACTTTATGTTGACAATATCCATGAGATATACATGTTATAAGTTGAAAGCAACCGCTGAAACTTAATCTTCCTTTGTGTTGCTTCGACACCTTTACTTTGATTTATTGCTTTATGAGTTAACTCTTATGCAAGACTTATTGATGCTTGTCTTGAAGTACTATTCATGAAAAGTCTTTGTCATATGATTCACTTGTTTACTCATGTCATTACCTTTGTTTTGATCGCTGCATTCATTACATATGTTTACAAATAGTATGATCAAGATTATGATGGCATGTCACTTCGAAATTATCTTTGTTATCGTTTTACCTGCTCGGGACGAGCAGAACTAAGCTTGGGGATGCTGATACGTCTCCAACGTATCGATAATTTCTTATGTTACATGCTACTTTATTGATGATACCTACATGTTTTATGCACATTATATGTCATATTTACGCATTTTCTGGAACTAACCTATTAACAAGATGCCGAAGAGCCGATTCTTGTTTTCTGCTGTTTTTGGTTTCAGAAATCCTAGTAAGGAAATATTCTCGGAATTGGACGAAATCACCGCCCGGGGTCCTATTTTTGCACGGAGCTTCCGGAAGACCGAAGAGGGAAGGAAGTGGGGCCACGAGGTGGCCACACCATAGGGCGGCGCGGCCCAGGCCCTGGCCGCGCCGGCCTGTGGTGTGGGCCCCTCGCGCCGCCCCCTGACCTACCCTTTCGCCTACTTAAAGCCTCCGTCGCGAAAACCCCAGTACCGAGAGCCACGATACGGAAAACCTTCCAGAGACGCCGCCGCCGCGAATCCCATCTCGGGGGATTCTGGAGATCGCCTCCGGCACCTCGCCGGAGAGGGGATTCATCTCCCGGAGGACTCTTCATCGCCATGATCGCCTCCGGAGTGATGAGTGAGTAGTTCACCCCTGGACTATGGGTCCATAGCAGTAGCTAGATGGTCGTCTTCTCCTAATTGTGCTTCATTGTTGGATCTTGTGAGCTGCCTAACATGATCAAGATCATCTATATGTAATTCTATATGTTGTGTTTGTCGGGATCCGATGGATAGAGAATACTATGTTATGGTGATTATCAATCTATTGTTTATGTGTTGTTTATGATCTTGCATGCTCTCCGTTATTAGTAGAGGCTCTGGCCAAGTTTGTACTCTTAACTCCAAGAGGGAGTATTTATGCTCGATAGTGGGTTCATGCCTTCATTGACACCTGGGACGGTGACGTGAAAGTTCTAAGGTTGTGATGTGCTTGTTGCCACTAGGGATAAAACATTGATTCTATGTCTAAGGATGTAGTTGTCGATTACATTACGCACCATACTTAATGCAATTGTATGTTGCTTTGCAACTTAATACTGAATGGGGTTCGGATGATAACCTGAAGGTGGACTTTTTAGGCATAGATGCAGTTGGATGGCGGTCTATGTACCTTGTCGTAATGCCCGGATTAAATCTCACTATATTTATCATATCATGTACATGCATTGTTATGCCCTTCTCTATTTGTCAATTGCCCGACCGTAATTTGTTCACCCAACATGCTTTTATCTTATGGGAGAGACACCTCTAGTGAGCTGTGGACCCCGGTCCTATTCTTTACATAGCATACAATCTATCGCAATTGTGTTTTACTTGTTTTCTTGCAAACAATCATCTTCCACTCGATACGCTTAATCCTTTGTTACAGCAAGCCGGTGAGATTGACAACCTCACTGTTTCGTTGGGGCAAAGTACTTTGGTTTTGTTGTGCAGATTCCACGTTGGCGACGGAATCCCTGTTGTTGCACCGCATCACATTTCGCCACCATCAACCTTCAACGTGCTTCTTGGCTCCTCCTGGTTCGATTAAACCTTGGTTTCTTTCTGAGGAAAAACTTGCTACTGTGCGCATCATACCTTCCTCTTGGGGTTCCCAACGAACGTGTGAGTTACACGCCATCACATCCCCAAGCTTAGTTCCTACTCGTCCTCGAGTAGGTAAACGATAACACAAATAATTTCTGAAGTGACATGCTACCAACATAATCTTGATCAACATTATTGTAAAGCATATGAGATGAATGGAATGATCTGAACAAAAGATTGCTAACAAAGATAATGACTAAGCAAATGAATCATATAGCAAAACTTTTCATGAATAATACTTTCAAGACAAGTATCAATAAGACTTGCATAAGAGCTAACTCATAAGCAATAAATTCATAGTAGAATGCATTGAAGCAACACAAAGGATGATTAAGTTTCAGCAATTGCTTTCAACTTGTAACATGTATATCTCATGGATATTTGTCAACATAGAGTAATATAACAGGTGCAATAAGTAAACATGTAAGAATTAATGCACACGAGTTAACACAAGTGTTTGCTTCTAAGATAGAAAGAAGTGGGTAAACTGACTCAACAATAAAGTAAAAGATTGGCCCTTCGCAGAGGGAAGCATTGATTACTATTTTTGTGCTAGAGCTTTTGTTTTGAAAACATAGAAACAATTTTGTCAATGGTAGTAATAATTCATGTGTGCTATGCATAATATTTCCTACAAGTTGCAAGTCTCATGCATAGAGTACTAATAGTGCTCGCACCTTGTCCTACTATCTCGGAAACACGGATTCTCATCGCATAACATATGCTTCAACCAAGTGTCACAAAGGGGTACCTCTATGCCGCTCTGTACAAGTGTCTAAGGAGAAAGCACGCATTGGATTTCTCGCTTTTGATTATTCTCAACTTAGACATCCATACCGGGACAACATAGACAACAGATAATGGACTCCTCTTTTTCATGCTTAAGCATTCAACAATAGTTAATATTCTCATAAGAGATTGAGGTTGTATGTCCAAACTGAAACTTCCACCATGATACATGGCTTTAGTTAGCGGCCCAATGTTCTTCTCTAACATATGCATACTCAAACCATTTGATCGTGAAGTCCACTACTTCAGACAAGACGAACATGCATAGCATCTCACATGATATCCAACAAAGATAAAGTTGATGGCGTCCCCAGAAAACATGGTTACCGCTCAACAATCAACTTATAAGAATTAAGACACATAACTACATATTCATTACCACAATAGTTTTTAAGCTATTTGTCCCATGAGCTATATATTGTAAAGGTAGAGGAATGAAATTTAAAGGTAGCACTCAAGTAATTTACTTTGCAATGGCAGAAAAATACCACATAGTAGGTAGATATGGTGGTCACAAATGGCATGGTTTTTGGCTCAAGGTGTTTGGATGCACGAGAAGCATTTCCTGTCAGTACAAGGTTTGGGCTAGCAAAGTTGTTTGAAGCAAACACAAGTATGAACAGGTACAGCAAAACTCACACAAGAACATATTACAAGTATTATAAGGCTGTACACTGTCTTCCTTGTTGTTCAAACATTTTACCCGAAAATATCTAGACTTAGAGAGATCAATCATGCAAACCAAATTAAACAAGCTCTACAGTAGTTCTTCATTAATAGATTAAACTACATGATGCAAGAGCTTAAACATGATCTATGAGAGCTCAAACAATTGCCAAATTGCCAAACCATATGCAGCACTTTCCAATTCCAACCAAATAACAATTTAACGAAGCAATAAGCTTTCGCCATGAACATTAAAGCACAATTAAGAACACAAGTGTTCCATAAGAAAAAGCGGAGCGTAATATCTCCAATATAAGAATGGCGAGATCCAACTTTATTCAAAACAAAACAAAAATAAAAGCAAACCGACGCTCCAAGTAAAGAACATAAGAATGTGACGGAATAAAAATATAGTTTCACTAGAAGTGACCTGATAATGTTGTCGATGAAGAAGGGGATGCCTTGGGCATCCCCAAGCTTAGATGCTTGAGTCTTCTTAAAATATCCAGGGATGAACCACCGGGGCATCCCCAAGCTTAGACCTTTCACTCTTCTTGATCATAGTATATCATCCTCTTCTCTTGACCCTTGAAAACTTCCTTCACACAAACTTCAAGCAAACTCATTAGAGGGTTAGTGCATAACCAAAAATTCATATATTCAGAGGTGACACAATCATTCTTAACACTTCTGGACATTGCACAAAGCTTCTGAAAGTTAATGGAACAAAGAAACTCATTCAACATAGCAAAAGCGGCAATGCGAAAAAAGACAGAATCTGTCAAAACAGAACAGTCCGTAAAGATGCATCTGGACTGGGCACTTAACTTGCTCAAATGGAAAAACTCAAAACTAATGAAAGTTGCGTACAATCTGAGGATCACGCTCGTAAATTTTCAGATTTTTTCGAATTTTTTTCAGAGACTTATGCCGAATTCGTGACGTGACGACAATGTCGTTTACTGCGCAGCGATCCCAAATATAACATCAATTTTAACATAGAAACTTTACTTGGCACAAAAACATGATAAGGAGAGGTTGCTACACAGTAGTAAACAACTTCCAAGACTCAACAATATAGTAAATAAAATGAAACATGGGTTATCTCCCAAGAAGTGCTTTTCTTTAACGCCTTTCAGCTAGGCGCAGAAAGTGCAAATCAAGTAACATCAAGAGACGAAGCATCAACATCATAGCTTGTTCTAATAATAGAATCAAAAGGCAACTTCATTCTCTTTCTAGGAAAGTGTTCCATACCTTTCTTGAGAGGAAATTGATATTTAATATTACCTTCTCTCATATCAATAACAGCACCAACGGTTCGAAGAAAAGGTCTTCCCAACACAATAGGACAAGATGCATTGCATTCGATATCCAAGACAACAAAATCAACGGGGACAAGGTTGTTGTTAACCGTAATGCGCACATTATCAATCCTCCCCAAAGGTTTCTTTTTAACATTATCGGCAAGATTAACATCCAAATAACAATTTTTCAATGGTGGCAAGTCAAGCATATCATAAATCTTTTTAGGCATAACAGAAATACTTGCACCAAGATCACATAAAGCATTACACTCAAAATCATTGAATTTCATTTTAATGATGGGCTCCCAACCATCTTCTAACTTCCTAGGAATAGAATCTTCAAGTTTTAATTTCTCTTCCCTAGCTTTAATGAGAGCATTTGTAATGTGTTTTGTAAAGGCTAAATTTATAGCACTAGCATTCGGACTTCTAGCAAGTTTTTGTAAGAACTTTATAACTTCAGTAATATGACAATCATCAAAGTCTAAACCATTATGTTCTACAGCAATGGAATCATTGTCACCAATATTTTGAAACATTTCAGCAGTTTTATCACAAACAGCAGTTTCAGGCAATTTTGTGCGCTTTGCACTAGTAGTAGAAACATTGCCAACACCAATTATTTTACCATTAATAGTAGGAGGTGCAGCAACATGTGAAGAATCAACATTACTAGTGGTGGTAATAGTCCATACTTTAGCTACATTATTTTCTTTAGCAAGTTTTTCTTTTTCTTCTCTATCCCACCTAGCATGCAATTCAGTCAACAATCTAATATTATCATTAATTCTAACTTGGATGGCATTTGTTTTAGCAAACCTAGCATCTTCAACTTTCTCAGGCATAACTTTCAATTTTAAAAGATCAACATCAAGAGCAAGACTATCAACCTTAGAAGCAAGAATATCAATTTTATTAAGCTTTTCTTCAACAGTTTTATTGAAAGCAGTTTGTGTACTAATAAATTCTTTAAGCATGACTTCAAGACCAGAGGGTACACTCTTATTATTGTTGTAAGAATTACCATAAGAATTACCATAACCATTACTATTAGAAGGATATGGCCTAAAGTTGTTGTTACCATAATTATTCCTATAAGCCTTGTTGGTGAAATTATTACTTTTAATGAAATTCACATCAACATTTTCTTCTTGAGCAACCAATGAAGCTAAAGGAACATTATTAGGATCAATATGAGATCTACCATTTGCAAGCATAGACATAATAGCATCAATCTTATCACCCAAAGAAGAGGTTTCTTCAACAGAATTTACCTTCTTACCTTGAGGAGTTCTTTCAGTGTGCCATTCAGAGTAATTGATCATCATATCATCAAGTAATTTAGTTGCGGCGCCCAGGGTGATGGACATAAAAGTACCTCCAGCAGCTGAATCCAATAGGTTCCTCGAGGAAAAATTCAATCCTGCATAAAAGGTTTGGATGATCATCCAAGTAGTCAGTCCATGGGTTGGGAAATTTTTTACCAAAGATTTCATTCTCTCCCATGCTTGAGCAACATGTTCATTATCAAATTGTTTAAAATTCATTATGCTACTTCTCAAAGATATAATCTTAGCAGGAGGATAATATTTACTAATAAAAGCATCTTTACACTTAGTCCATGAATCAATACTATTCTTAGGTAAAGAAAGCAACCAATCTTTATCTCTTCCTCTTAATGAGAAAGGAAACAATTTTAGTTTTATAATATCACCATGTATATCCTTATACTTTTGCATTTCACAAAGTTCAACAAAATTATTAAGATGGGCAGCGAGCATCATCGGTACTAACACCAGAAAATTTCTCTCTCATAACAAGATTCGAGTAAAGCGGGTTTAATTTCATAGAACTCTGCTGTAGTAGCAGGTGGAGCAATAGGAGTACATATAAAATCATTATTATTTGTGCTAGTGAAATCACACAACTTAGTATTTTCAGGAGTACCCATTATAGCAGTAGTAAAATAAACTAGGCAAATAAAGTAAAGACAAGTAACTAATTTTTTTGTGTTTTTGATATAGAGAACAAGACAGTAAATAAAGTAAAGCTAGCAACTAATTTTTTTGTGTTTTGTTTAAGTGCAGCAAACAAAGTAGAAAATAAAATAAAGCAAGACAAAAACAAAGTAAAGAGATTGGAAGTGGAGACTCCCCTTGCAGCGTGTCTTGATCTCCCCGGCAACGGCGCCAGAAATTTAGCTTCTGGCGTGCAGTTGACGTGGGAGATAGAAATCTTTGTGGTGTAACTTTTCTTCAGATCCCCGGCAACGGCACCAGAAATTTAGCTTGATACGCGTAGATGCACACGTCCGTTGGGAACCCCAAGTGGAAGGTATGATGCGTATAGAAGCAAGTTTCCCTCAGTATGAAACCAAGGTTATCGAACCAGTAGGAGCCAAGAAGCACATGAAGGTTGTTGGTGGAGGAATGTAGTGCGGCGCAACACCAGTGAAACCGGCGCCAACGTGGAACCTGCACAACACAATCAAAGTACTTTGCCCCAACGTAACAGTGAGGTTGTCAATCTCACCGAGCTTGCTGAAAACAAAGGATTAAACGTATCGAGTGGAAGATGGTGTTTGTTTGCAAAGAACAGTAAAAGCAGTAGAATGTATTCAGATGTAAAAGAATGGACCGGGGTCCACAGTTCACTAGAAGTGTCTCTCCAATAAGATAACTAGCATGCTGGGTGAACAAATTACAGGCGAGCAATTGACAAATAAAGATTCAATACATATCAACGATGATTACTATGTGATTTAATCAGGGCATTACGACAAAGTACATAGACCGCTATCCAAAGCATGCATCTATGCCTAAATAATCCACCTTCGAAGTTATCATCCGAACCCCTTCCGGTATTAAGTTGTAAACAACGAGATAATTGCATTAAGTATGGTGCGTAATGTAATCAACACAAATATCCTTAGACAAAGCATCAATGTTTTATCCCTAGTAGCAACGAGCACATCCACAACCTTAGAACCTATCGTCACGATCCCGGATTCAATGGAGGCATGAACCCACTATCGAGCATAATTACTCCCTCTTGGAGTTACAAGTATCAACTTGGCCGAGCCTCTACTAGCAACGGAGAGCATGCAAGAACATAAACACCACATATATGATAGATTGATAATCAACTTAACATAGTATTCTCTATTCATCGGATCTCACCAAACACAACATGTAGCATTACAAATAGATGATCTTGATCATGTTAGGCAGCTCACAAGATCTATAACAATGAAAGCACAAGCGGAGAAGACAACCATCTAGCTACTGCTATGGACCCTGATACGTCTCCAACGTATCGATAATTTCTTATGTTCCATGCTACTTTATTGATGATACCTACATGTTTTATGCACACTTTATGTCATATTCGTGCATTTTCTGGAACTAACCTATTAACAAGATGCCGAAGTGCCGGTTCCGTTTTCTGCTGTTTTTGGTTTCAGAAATCCTAGTAACGAAATATTCTCGGAATTGGACGAAATCAACGCCCGGGTTCCTATTTTGCCCGGAAGCATCCAGAACACCCGAGAGCCGCCGGAGGGGCCCCGTGGGCCCCGGATGATAGGGTGGCGCGGCCGGGGCTGGGCCCGCGCCACCCTATGGTGTGGTCGCCCCTTCGCCCCTCCGACGCTGCCCTTTCGCCTATATAAAGCCCCTGCATCGAAAACCCTTACGGAGGAAGCCACGGTACGAGAAAAGTTCCAGAGCCGCCGCCATCGCGAAGCCAAGATCTGGGGGACAGGAGTCTCTGTTCCGGCACCCTGCCGGAGCGGGGAAGTGCCCCGGAAGGCTTCTCCATCGACACCGCTGCCATCTCCACCGCCATCTTCATCACCGCTGCTTGCTCCCATGAAGAGGGAGTAGTTCTCCATCGAGGCTCGGGGCTGTACTTGGTAGCTATGTGGTTCATCTCTCTCCTATGTACTTCAATACAATGATCTCATGAGCTGCCTTACATGATTGAGATTCATATGAGTTTTGTATCACTATTCATCTATGTGCTACTCTAGTGATGTTATTAAAGTACTCTATTCCTCCTCCACGTGTGTAAAGGTGACAGTGTGTGCACCGTGTGAGTACTTGGCGTAGGCTATGATCATGATCTCTTGTAGATTGCGAAGTTAACTATTGCTATGATAGTATTGATGTGTATTATTCCTCCTACATAAGCATGAAGGTGACAGTGTGCATGCTATGCTAGTACTTGGTTTAGTCGTATCGATCTTTCTTACACTCTAAGGTTATTTAAATATGAACATCTAATTGTGGAGCTTGTTAACTCCGGCATTGAGGGTTCGTGTAATCCTACGCAATGTGTTCATCATCCAACAAGAGAGTGTAGAGTATGCATTTATCTATTCTGTTATGTGATCAATGTTGAGAGTGTCCACTAGTGAAAGTCTAATCCCTAGGCCTTGTTCCTAAATATCGCTATCGCTGCTTGTTACTTGTTTTACTCGAGTTACTACTGCTCGCGTTACTACTGCATGTTTACTTCCCGCAATATTACTACCATCAATCGCACGCCAGACAAGCTATTTTCTCGCGCCGTACTACTCGCTCATATTCATTCATACCACTTGTATTTCACTATCTCTTCGTCGAACTAGTACACCTATTAGGTGTGTTGGGGACACAAGAGACTTCTTGCTTTGTGGTTGCAGGGTTGCATGAGAGGGATATCTTTGACCTCTTCCTCCCCGAGTTCGATAAACCTTGGGTAATCCACTTAAGGGAAACTTGCTGCCGTTCTACAAACCTCTCGCTCTTGGAGGCCCAACACTGTCTACAAAAATAGAAGCACCCGTAGACATCGGACCCATAGTCCAAGGATGAACTACTCACGCATCAATCCGGAGGCGGGCATGATGATGTAGAGCCCCTCCGGTGATGATTCCCCTCTCGGCAGGGTGCGGAGGCGATCTCCTGAATCCCCGAGATGGGATTGGCGGCGGCGGCCTCTCAGTAATGTTTTCCGTATCGTGGCTCTCGGTACGGGGGTTTCGCGACGGAGGCTTTAAGTAGGCGGAAGGGTAGGTCAAAGGGCGTCACGAGGGGCCCACACTACAGGGCCGCGCAGCCAGGGGCCAGGCCGCGCCGCCCTGGTGTGTCACCACCTCGTGGCCCCACTTCGTCTCCTCTTCGGACTTCTGGAAGCTTCGTGCAAAAATAGGACCCTGGGCGTTGATTTCGTCCAATTCCGAGAATATTTCCTTACTAGGATTTCCGAAACCAAAAACAGCGAAAAAACAGAAGCGGCACTTCGGCATCTTGTTAATAGGTTAGTGCCGGAAAATGTAAAATAACGCTGTAAAGTATGTATAAAACATTCAAGTATTGTAATAAAAGTAGCATGGAACATAAGAAATTATAGATACGTTTGAGACGTATCAGTCTCTCTAAGGTCTAGATATTTTCTGGTAAAAGTGTATGAGCAACAAGGAAGACAGTGTAGAGTCTTATAATGCTTGCAATATGTTCTTATGTAAGTTTTGCTGTACCGGTTTATACTTGTGTTTGCTTCAAACAACCTTGCTAGCCAAAGCCTTGTACTGAGAGGGAATGCTTCTCGTGCATCCAAAACCTTGAGCCAAAACCTATGCCATTTGTGTCCACCATATCTACTTACTATGTGGTGTTTCCTGCCATTCCAAGTAAATACTTCATGTGCTACCTTTAAACAATTCAAAAGCTATTATCTCTTATTTGTGTCAATGTTTTATAGCTCATGAGGAAGTATGTGGTGTTTTATCTTTCGATCTTGTCATTTACTTCTGACAGACTCTCACCAATGGACTAGTGGCTCATCCGCTTATCCAATAATTTTGCAAAAAGAGCTGGCAACGGGGTTCCCAGCCCCAATTAATTAACTTTCATTAATAATTCTCTTCACATGTTTTGCCCTGATCTATCAGTGAGCAACTTAATTTTGCAAATAGACACTCCTCCATGGTATGTGAATGTTGGAAGGCACCCGAGGATTCGGTTAGCCATGGCTTGTGTAAGCAAAAGGTTGGGAGGAGTGTCATCAATAATGAAACTAAAATACATGTGTAAACAAAAGAGAAGATGATGGATGATCTACCTTGCTGGTAGAGATAACGTCCTTCATGGGAGCCGCTCTTGAAAGTCTGGTTGATAAGGTAGTTAGAGTGCCCACTACCATTCGTTGACAACAACAAACACCTCTCAAAACTTTACTTTTATGCTCTCTATATGATTTCAAAACTTAAAAAGCTCTAGCACATGATTTAATCCCTGCTTCCCTCTGCGAACGGCCTATCTTTTACTTTATGTTGAGTCAGTTTACCTACTTCTTTCTATCTTGGAAGCAAACACTTGTGTCAACTGTGCATTGATTCTTACATGATTACTTATTTCACTTATTATATTACTTTGTGTTGACAATTATCCATGAGATATGCATATTGAAAGTTGAAAGCAATTGCTGAAACTTAATCATCCTTTGTGTTGCTTCAATGCCTTTACTTTGAATTTATTGCTTTATGAGCTAACTCTTATGCAAGACTTTTTGATGCTTGTCTTGAAAGTACTATTCATGAAAAGTTTTACTATATGTTATCTATTTGTTAGCAAACTATAGATCATTGGCTTGAGTGACTTCATTCATCTCATATGCTTTCAATAGTATGATTAAGATTATGTTGGTAGCATGTCACTTCAGAAATTATTCTTTTTGTCGTTTACCTACTCGAGGGCGAGTAGGAACTAAGCTTGGGGATGCTTGATACGTCTCCAACGTATCTATAATTTCTGATGTTCCATGCTAATTTTATGACAATACCTACATGTTTTGCTCACACTTTATAATGATTTTATGCATTTTACCGCACTAACCTATTAACAAGATGCCGAAGTGCCAGTTACTGTTTTCTGCTGTTTTTGGTTCCAGAAAGGCTGTTCGGGCAATGTTCTCGGAATTCGACGAAACAAAAGCCAAACATCTTATTTCACCGAGACGGACCCGAATACCGAAGGGGAGCCGGAGAGGAGTCCCGGGGCCCCCACACCACACTGGGGCGCGGCCTAGGAGGGGGGCGCGCCGCCCTATGGGGTGGCCCCCCCAGGCACCCCCTTGCGCCGCCTCTTCGCCTATAAAATCCTTCGCGACGTAAAAACCCTACAACAATTGACGAAACTCCAGAAAGACTCCAGGGACGCCGCCGCCATCGCGAAACTCCATTTCGAGAGACAGAAGTCTCTGTTCCGGCACGCCGCCGGGACGGGGAATTGCCCCCGGAGCCATCTCCATCGACACCACCGCCATCTTCATCGCCGTTGCTGTCTCCCATGATGAGGAGGGACTAGTTTTCCCCCGAGGCTGAGGGCTCTACCGGTAGCTATGTGGTTAATCTCTCTCTCATGTACTTCAATACAATGATCTCATGAGCTGCCTTACATGATTGAGATCCATATGATGAGCTTTGTATCACTATTAATCTATGTGCTACTCTAGTGATGTTATTAAAGTAGTCTATTCCTCCTCCATGATGTAAAGGTGACGGTGTGTGCATCATGTAGTACTTGGCGTAGGTTATGATTGTAATCTCTTGTAGATTATGGAGTTAACTATTACTATGATAGTATTGATGTGATCTATTCCTCCTTTCATAGCTATTGGTGACAGTGTGTATGCTATGTTAGTACTCGGTCTAAATTGCAACGGTCTATTATGCACTCTAGAGGTTACTTAAATATGAACTCCGGATGTTGTAGAGCTTGTTTACTCCGGCTTGAGGGAGCACTTGTAGCCCTACACAATGAATGGTGTTTGTTATCCAACAAGAGAGTGTTTGAAAGTAGCACAAGTGAGGGGAAGTTATTTATTTATTATGTGATCAATGTTGAGAGTGTCCACTAGTGAAAGTAGGATCCCTAGGCCTTGTTTCTAAGCATTGAAACACCGTTTCCAACAAGTTCTGCTACATGTTTGCTTGCTGCCATTTTTATTTCAGATTGCAATTACTATTTACAATCATCCATATTACTTGTATTTCACTATCTCTTCGCCGAACTAGTGCACCTATACATCTGACAAGTGTATTAGGTGTGTTGGGGACACAAGAGACTTCTTGTATCTTAATTGCAGGGTTGCTTGGGAGGAATATCTTTGACCTCTACCTCCCTGAGTTCGATAAACCTTGGGTGATTCACTTAAGGGAAACTTGCTGCTGTTCTACAAACCTCTGCTCTTGGAGGCCCAACACTGTCTACAAGAATAGAAGCACACGTAGACATCAGAGAGTGAAGATCGTCTTCATCTGAGCGTAGTTGGTGATCGGGGTGCCGACGTACTGACAGTGCTTTGGGTACCGCTGCAATACACAAGGAACACCTGTTAGTACGGACGACATTGACATATATATACTTTTAGATCAATGCAGGAACTCAATGAGGGTTTGTACCTGGATTTACTCGTCCGCCGCCCCTTCATCACCACGGTAGAAGCAGCAACCGTCTTCGCTCCAGTCCAGAATACGATCGGATTTCATCTTCATGATGACGCTCCACTTCGTCCTCCAGTTTCTGATGTGGTTGTACAGCTGAAGAGTTGTGACATGTAAGCCGGCGAGTGCAAGAACATCCGCGGCTATCTTCTTCATCTGCTGCTCCTTGAAGCCCATGTTGAAGCAGACGTCGCTACGGACGAGCTGAACCGACCGATTCAGCACAAACTCTGATAGCTCAGGTTTCCAAACCATGGTTGGTTTGCTTGCTATTAGAGATGGCTGAGCATTCACAGTTGGCGCAGGCAGATCAGGGGAGCCCAAGTGTATGATCGCCTACATGACAAACACTAGCAGATCAATGAACTACCACATGGACATCCTCAAACACTAGCAGATCAATGAACTACCACATGGAAATCCTCAAGCACTAGCAGATCAATGAACTACCACATGGACATTCTCAAGCACTAGCAGATCAATGAACTACCACATGAAAATCCTCAAGCACTAGCAGATCAACGAACTACCACATGAAAATCCTCAAACACTAGCAGATCAATGAACTACCACATGGGCATCCTTAAGCACTAGCAGATCTATGAACTACCAGTACCACATCAATGAATAACGAGGTAGGTAAGATCGGCCTTACAGTCAAAGGAGCCACACGCAGCACCGATGTAGGGGAAGCAGGGGACCTTGGCGAAGATGCAGGCAGCACCACCGTCCCAGTGGAAGATGCATGCAGCACCACTGTCCCCGTCGTAGAGTCGGATGGAACCTGGAAAACCTCCACAACCTCCACCGATGACGAAGGAATGTCCTACAATGAATTTGTTCAGACCACGGTTGTGTACCCAAAAGATCTAGATCTAAGGCTAGGGTTTGCAGAAGCTTACCACAACCAAAGTCATCGACGCAGACGAAGAAGACGACCATCCTCCGCGGCCAGTAGCCGCTGCCACAGCCGCCGTCACCGCCGCAAGCCTCGTCGACCGTGCGGGTGAGTTAGAGCCGGCCATGTCGCTAGATCGGGGACGGTGGATGAGCTCGAAATGGGGGGAATGGGGGATTTGGAGTTGCCGGTGAGAGAGCCGCCCCTATATACGGTGGCGAAAATTCAAGCGCGGTGACCGAATTCAGCCCGCTGAGAATTCGCAATCCAGCGCGAGCTCCCGGCATCTCTCGCGGTGGCTCTGCGAGGACGCCGCGTTCTCCACTTGTGCGGAAATGGGGGTGGCTCGCTAGAAACGGCCGAACCGGGCGTTCCTCTAGGGCCTGGCCCGAGGGTGCTTTGAGAAGCGGTTTGTTCAAGAACGGGACCTCGACCAGGTAACCAAACAGGCCGAAAAAAGCTGGGCCGATGTGAGCCAAGGGGGATGCAGGCAACCAAACGCGCCCTTGGTGTTGTGCCCAACAAAAAAGAAAATCTCTCAAAAGGGAAAAAGCGAGGATGACCAAAGTAGATTTTTTAACGAGGGAGGGGCCACAAAGGACCCCGCGAGAGCAGCTATATTATCGCCGGTGGGTACAAATTACAAAAAGGGCTATGGAGGAAAAGTAAAAGTACAACATAGCCATGAATAATTGCAAAAAGGACCTTGAAACCATGACAGAAAAGCCAATTGGATCCCCAGGCCTCTCCACCGCGTTTGAGCCTCTATCGCCGGCCGCCTCGACTCCACCGGGAACAAACACTTGGTGGTGAGGAAGCGCTAAGCTCTGAAGAGGTCCTCCACGCTGGAGGTTAAGTAGAACGCCGACATGGCGTCTAGAAGGGCCGCCCTTTCAGCCAGAGATCGTGACGGCAGTCATGGTCGCCACGTGGTTCGTTCGTTGATGCAGCATGAACCTGTCTCGCCACCTTGAAGAAGCAGACGTGATGTCGCCGCTTCACCTCTTCCCCTCGCCACCATGGCCGGCCGGAATAAGTTCCACCACACATCATCCCCACGCATCGATGTGGCCACAAGCCACGACCTTATTGAAGGAGACGGTGCCCATCTCCAGTACACCACGCTCCGTCCAGAGGAGCAGTAGAGCAAGGAAGATGAACCCTAAATCGCCCTGGATTCAACCGCCAAAATCCTGAGCTCTGCTACACCTACGTGGCATAGATTCCATTATCAGTATAACGCCAAACAACCACGAGGGCAACAGGAACCCTAGACTACTATGTACATCCCGTACTCCACTCTCTCTCTCTCTCTACCAGCCTGACGGCAGCGCCGCCGGGGCGGAGAGGCAAGAGAGCCGGGGATATGGTGGCGACTCTCGAGGGAAAGGTGGGAGAGGACGATACGGGAGGAGGAGAAGCATGTTCTGGATTGTTTTGAACAGATAAGGCCTCGAAGGGCTCGGAGATTTCATTACGGCGGTAGGTGAAATTTTACAAAGAGAACCCGACGAAAGGAAAATTATAGCAAGTTCCTTCACAGTTAGATTCTTCACCCGAAAGCAGATCGCAGAAACGCAATCGAATCCTAACACTCCGCCGGCGATAGGCAGCCTCCAACCACGACCACCCCTGTCCCGACCGGGGAAGAAACCACTTGGTCGAGCAGGGGCTTGAATGGACTCGGCGAGGCTGGGGAAGATCCTCGCGAAGAGAGAGACAACGCTCGGGCAGGCCTCGCTGCCGAGCAAGGTGGGGTCAGCCTCCTGACCAAGGATAGTGGCGGCAAACTTTGGCCATCGCTTGGGAACGGCCAAGGGTAGTTGAAGTTCCATAAGCTCCCCAAGACAACGCTCGAACACCGTCAACTTAAGGCATTCCTCATCCTCTTCCTCGCCACCATGGCAGGCCGAGAGGAGGAAGAGCAGTTGCGAGCCACCAGTGTAGCGTTGACGAGGCCATCTTCTTGATCTGCAGAGCACCAGTTGAGGCCTCTCCTTCCCCTCGCCACCCCCTGTTCGGCCGGAAGGAGCATCACTTCATCGGACATGGAGATCAAGAGAATGGTAGCACCATACTTATTGAAGAGCTCCCTCCCCCCTCTCAGAAGCTAACTCCCAGCGGAGGAGTTGAACTGAGAATAGCCTGGACCACCACCTGACGTCGTGTTAGCGCTAGAGAAAAGGGAACCACCAGACGACGAGTTTGAGGCAGTCAAACACCGACGTCCCTTCTTCCCTCGCCACCACGGCAGGCCGAAGAAGAATGCAGCATCCACCAACAGACGCAGCGCCTGGGAAATGCCTTATTGGAGGCTAGGCCGGCAGGCCTCCACCCCAACACCAGCACATGTACGGCGAGGGAGAAGACCATCCACCACTGCCGAATATGGCCAAGAGAACCCAATGGAACCCTCTCGGCATAACACCTACTATTTACACTAAGAACTTTGGCGCCTCTCCTCCGCCTCCCTCGGCCGGCCTCGCCGGTGAGAGTTTTGCCTTGGATTAATTGGCCCGGCAAACACGGGAGCCTTCTTAGGGCATGTACAATGAGGTGACATCGGCCTTTCCTTACGTTTGCCACGTAGGATATTTGCTTAGTTGGAGCAGAAGAAAGAAGAAAGAGGAGGTTGTCTTCCCTTAGCTAAGGGATGATCTCTTATGACATAAGAGAAGACTACTTTCCCCATTGTATGACTTGTTTTCCCTTAACCACATAATTTCCAACTAGAAATAATTAATTTTTATTTATTATAATAAATAATAATAAGAGATAATGTATTGTATTTCTAATATTTATCGTCTTATGTAGATGACGTGGACTACTAAGAGAAGACATGTCTTCTCTTCCATTGTACATGCCCTTAGGGCATGTATAATGGTAGAGAAGACATGCCTTCCCTTACTCCGCCACATCAGCTAGAGAAGACATTAGATATAAGGCATACAAAGCGTTATCTCTTACTGCCATCTCTAGCAATTAATATTAATAATTAAATTTTGGTAGGAAATTTGTTGTTAAGGAAAGACATATGTGATACAATGGAGAAAATAGTCTTCCCTTATTTCGTAAGAGATGATCTCTTAACTAAGGGAAGATAGCCTTCTCTCTCTTCATTCTCTCTCGTCCAACTAAGCAAAAATCTGACGTGGCATCTCTAAGGGCACGTACAATGGAGTGATGTCAGTCTTCCTTTAGAGATGCCACGTCAGATTTTTGCTTAGTTGGAGGAGAGAGAATGGAGAAAGAGAAGGTTGTCTTCCCTTAGCTAAGGGATCATCTGTTACGAAATAAGGGAAGACCATTTTCTCCATTGTATCACATATGTCTTCCCTTAGCAATAAATTTCCTACCAAAATTTAATTATTAATATTAATTGCTAGAGATGGCAGTAAGAGATAATGCATTGTATGACTTATATCTAATATCTTCTCTAGCTGATGTGGCGGGGTAAGAGAAGGCATGCCTTCTCTACCATTGTACATGCCAAGGAAAGGCTGACATCAGCCCATTTGTACGTGCCCTTAGGTACTGTAGCAGGAGGGGGGATAGAATGAGGGTCCAGGACAAGGTGTTCTCCATTGATCCAAAGGCACCCACTTTGAACTCACCGAGAGAGAATTGATATAGACTTGGCTATAGGAAATTACGCACTGGGCACTCCACGGACGTGTTGAAATGAAGTTCAGCTATACAGCGAAGCGGCGGCGGCAGATCCGGTACAGATAACTATCACCGTATCACGTCAAAGAATATATATGACTGTTTATTTATTTATTTTAGAGAAGAAAAAGAATAACGTCACAGGATGATAGCGCTAGGGACAGTGATCGCGTTGCGTACCGTACGCCATGGCCGAATTCCCTCTCTGGCATTCGACCGCCTGCGCGGTCAGTCTCGGCCCGCGCGGAGCGCTCGCGCGACACTTCCCTTTTTTGTCGTTTCCTATCTTTCTGTTCGGTTCTTTTCTCGTTTTCCGTCGGGAGGTTGACTGGTGATGGAAGGCCGGCGCGCCCACGGCAGTAGTGCGGTAGGCGTAGTAGCGCCGTGCCATGGGCCAGAGGAGTACGTTGGTAGGCGGCGTAGCAGCGCCGCGCCATGATGCGGGGCGAGATGCAGGCCGGCTGACCGGGAGCACGCGGGAGAGCCGACCATCGTCGTGGAGTCGTGGAGGAGCAAGATCTCGTCGACGCATGGGGTGGAAGGTCAGCGGCCCCGGCAGCAGTGCTAGAGGCGGCGGAGAAGAACCACGCCGTGGTCTGGGAGGGGCCGCGAGAGGGGCGCAACGGATGCGGGCGAGCTGGTAGGTGCCGGGAGCTCACGGAGAGCCGACGAACAACGTCGAGGACCGGGAAATAGTCGAGGATGTCCGTGTGGATACAGCAAAGGAAGGCAGCAAGGAGGCAGAGCCCGGTGATGCGGCGGGGCTCGAGGTCAAGATAGCCGGCGGTGCTCGAGAAATTTGGGGAGATAGAGCGGGAGGCGCCCGTCGCCCATCGTTCTCTGATGCGTGGAAACAGAGATATGAGGTGGACCTGATCGCTTTTTGCAAAACGTATGCAGGGGGTGGATGTAAAAGGGGAGGGGGAGCCGGATGGGCCTGGGCCGTATGGATTGTTTCAATTCCCTTTTTGGCTTTTGTTATATCAAATTAGTGCTATACGTATTTTTTCTCAATTCCCTTTTGTCCATTCCCTTTTAGTTATTATTTTTGTATTAAAAGCTATATATTACTTGGACACTTTTTTTTAATTCCATTTTATCAATTCCCTTTTATTTCTATTTGCTACGCCAATTCATGTTACTTTGGACCAAGTTTTATAATTCCCTTTTTCGGGCTAGTGGTTTTGTAGGGGGAAATGATGGGTGGGAAATCACTTGCAACTCAAATGAACTACCACTTGTAACTCATTTTAATTTTCTCGAATGATGAAAGTCATGGGAATGGACATCGAATGAGTTGATAAATTTGAGAGCCAAAAATATTCTAAATGAATTTTGGCTTTTCAGGTTGATAAATTTTTAAATTTACTGTTGATAATAACAGGGTAAAGGGGTTGATAAATTGTAAGCTAAAAAAAGTCGTCAAAGTATTCTAAATGAAATTTAGCATTTCGGATCGATATTTTTTTACATTTACCATTGATAATTAACGGGCAGAGGGGTTGATAAATTGTGAGCTAAAAATTTGCTCAAATATTACAAATGAAATTTAGCACTCCGGGTTGATAAATTTTTGCATTTACTGTTGATCATTAACTTTCAGAGGGGTTGATAAACTGTGAGCTAAAAAACCATTCAAATATTATAAATGAAATTTAGAACTTCTCGGGTTGATAAATTTTTACATTTACCGTTGATAAATAACTGGTAGAGGGGTTGATAAATTGTGAGCTAAAAAAGTCGTCTAAATATTCTTTGGATCAATTACTTTTTACATTAACCATTGATAATTAACGGGCTGAGGGGTTGATAAATTGTGAGCATATTCATATAAAACAATATAAAAGAATTCAATGTTATTTAGAAAAGGAGGGGGGGTTGGAAGTAGAATGATAGGGGGATGGGCTTGGGCCCTAGGGTAGTTGGACTATCTTGTAGTTGTTTCTTTCTTACAATTCCCGTTGTTGATTTTGTTTTTCTTTTTATCAGTTTTTTTTGTGATTTTGTAGTTTTATTCAAAATTCATCTCACGTGTACTAGCTTGCTTCACAGTTCCCTTTTCGGGCCGATGGTTTTTTATGGGGGAAATAACGGGTGGGAAAATCATTTGCAACTAAAATGAACTACCACTTGCAACTTGATACGTCTCCAACGTATCGATAATTTCTTATGTTCCATGCTACTTTATTGATGATACCTACATGTTTTATGCACATTATATGTCGTATTTACGCATTTTCAGGAACTAACCTATTAACAAGATGCCGAAGAGCCGATTCTTTGTTTTCTGCTGTTTTTGGTTTCAGAAATCCTAGTAAGGAAATATTCTCGGAATTGGACGAAATCAACACCCAGGGTCCTATTTTTGCACGAAGCTTCCAGAAGACCGAAGGAGAGTCGAAGTGGGGCCACGAGGCGCCGCCACCATAGGGCGGCGCGGCCCAGGCCCTGGCCGCGCCGACCTGTGGTGTGGGGCCCTCGTGTGGCCCCCACGTTGCCCTTCCGCCTACTTATAGTCTTCGTCGCGAAAACCCCAGTACGAAGAACCACGATACGGAAAACCTTCCGGAGACGCCGCCGCCGCGAATCCCATCTCGGGGGATTCGGGAGATCGCCTTCGGCACCTCTGCCGGAGAGGGATTCATCTCCGGAGGACTCTACACCGCCATGGTCGCTCTCGGAGTGATGAGTGAGTAGTTCACCCCTGGACTATGGGTCCATAGCGGTAGCTAGATGGTCGTCTTCTCCTAATTGTGCTTCATTGTTGGATCTTGTGAGCTGCCTAACATGATCAAGATCATCTATCTATAATACTATATGTTGTGTTTGTCGGGATCCGATGGATAGAGAATACTATGTTATGGTGATTATCAATCTATTGTTTATGTGCTTGTTTATGATCTTGCATGCTCTCCGTTATTAGTAGAGGCTCGGCCAAGTTTTTGCTCTTAACTCCAAGAGGGAGTATTTATGCTCGATAGTGGGTTCATGCCTTCATTGACACTCGGGATCGTGACGGTAGGTTCTAAGGTTGTGTTGTGCTGTTGCCACTAGGGATAAAACATTGATTCTATGTCTAAGGATGTAGTTGTCGATTACATTACGCACCATACTTAATGCAATTGTACGTTGCTTTGCAACTTAATGCTGAATGGGGTTCGGATGATAACTCTGAAGGTGGACTTTTTAGGCATAGATGCGGTTGGATGGCGGTCTATGTACTTTGTCGTAATGCCCAATTAAATCTCACTATATTTATCATATCATGTATATGCATTGTTATGCCCTTCTCTATTTGTCAATTGCCCGATCTGTAATTTGTTCACCCAACATGCTTTTATCTTATGGGAGAGACACCTCTAGTGAGCTGTGGACCCGGGTCCTATTCTTTACATCGCATACAATCTACTTGCAATACTTGTTTTACTGTTTTCTTGCAAACAATCATCTTCCACACAATACGGTTAATCCTTTGTTACGGCAAGCCGGTGAGATTGACAACCTCAACTTTGTTTCGTTGGGGCAAAGTACTTTGGTTTTGTTGTGCAGATTCCACGTTGGCGCCGGAATCCCTGTTGTTGCGCCGCATCATATTTCGCCACCATCAACCTTCAACGTGCTTCTTGACTCCTACTGGTCCGATTAGAACTTGCCACTGTGCGCATCATACCTTCCTCTTGGGGTTCCCAACGGACGTGTACATCTACGCGCATCAAGCAAATTTCTGGCGCCGTTGCCGGGGAGATCAAGACACGCTGCAAGGGGAGTCTCCACTTCTCAACCTCTTTACTTTGTTTTTTGTCTTGCTTTATTTTATTTACTACTTTGTTTGCTGCACCTAAACAAAACACAAAAAAATTAGTTGCTAGTTTTACTTTATTTACTGTCTTGCTCTCTATATCAAAAACACAAAAAAATTAGTTACTTGCATTTACTTTATCTAGTTTGTTTTATTTACCGTTGCTAAAATGAATACCCCTGAAAATACTAAGTTGTGTGACTTCACAAACGCAAATAATAATGATTTCCTATGCACACCTATTGCTCCACCTGCTACTACAGCAGAATTCTTTGAAATTAAACACGCTTTACTTGAACCTGGTTATGAGAGATCAATTTTACGGTGTTAGTTACGATGATGCTCGCTGCCCATCTTAATAATTTTGTTGAACTTTGTGAAATGCAAAAGTATAAGGATGTAGATGGTGATATTATTAAAGCTGAAAGTGTTTCCTTTCTCATTAAGAGGAAGAGCTAAAGATTGGTTGCTATCTTTGCCTAAGAATAGTATTGATTCATGGACTAAATGTAAGGATGCTTTTATTGGTAGATATTATCCTCCCGCTAAAATTATATCTTTGAGAAGTAGCATAATTAATTTTAAGCAATTAGATACTGAACATGTTGCTCAAGCATGGGAGAGAATGAAAACTTTGGTAAAGAATTGCCCAACCCATGGACTGACTACTTGGATGATCATCCAAACCTTCTATGCAGGACTAAATTTTTCTTCGCGGAATTTATTGGATTCAGACTGCTGGAGGTACCTTTATGTCCATCACTTTGGGGCGGCTACAAAACTTCTTGATGATATGATGATAAATTACTCTGAATGGCACACGGAAAGAGCTCCACAAGGTAAGAAGGTAAATTCTCTTGAAGAAACCTCTTCCTTGAGTGATAAGATTGACGTGATTATGTCTATGCTTGTTGATGGTAGATCTAATGTTGATCCAAATAATGTTCCTTTAGCTTCATTGGTTGCTCAAGAAGAAAATGTTGATGTGAATTTCATTAAAAATAATAATTTCAACAACAATGCTTATAGGAACAACTACTGGTAATAACTATAGGCCATATCCTTACTGCTAATGGTAATGGTTATGGTAATTCTTATGGGAATTCTTACAACAATAATAGGAGTGTACCCTCTGGTCTTGAAGCTATGCTTAAAAAATTTATTAGTACACAAACTGCTTTTAACAAATGCTGTTGAGGAAAAGCTTGATAAAATTGATATTATCGCTTCTAGAGTTGATAGACTTGCCTCCGACGTTAATCTTTTAAAATTGAAAGTTATGCCTAATAATGATATTGATAATAAGATTACTACTACAGCAAATGCCATCCAAGTTAGAATTAATGAGAATATAAGATTAATGGCTGAATTGCGTGCTAGGTGGGATACGAGAAGAAAATGAAAAACTAGCTAAAGAGAATAATGTAGCTAAAGTTTGGACTATTACCACCATTAGTAATGATAATGATTCACATGTTGCTGCACCTCCTACTATCAATGGTAAAATAATTGGTGTTGGCAATGTTTCTACTCCTAGTGCAAAGCTTACAAAACTGCCCGAAATTGCTAAAACTGCTGAAACTGCTTGTGATAAAATTGCTGAAATTTTTTCCAACCTTGGGAACAATGATCTCATTGCTGTAGCTCATAATGATTTAGATTTTGATGATTGCCACATCTCTGAAGTTATAAAGTTCTTACAAAAACTTGCTAAAAGTCCTAATGCTAGTGCTATAAATTTAGCCTTTACAAAACATATTACAAATGCTCTCATAAAAGCCGGAGAAGAGAAACTAAAACTTGAAACTTCTATTCCTAGAAAGTTAGAAGATGGTTGGGAGCCCATCATTAAAATGAAATTCAATGACTTTGAATGTAATGCTTTATGTGATCTTGGTGCAAGTATTTATGTTATGCCTAAAAAGATTTATGATATGCTTGTCTTGCCACCATTGAAGAATTGTTATTTGGATGTTAATCTTGCCGATAATGTTAAAAAGAAACCTTTGGGGAGGATTGATAATGTGCGCATTACGGTTAACAATAACCTTGTCCCCGTTGATTTTGTTGTCTTGGATATCGAATGCAATGCATCTTGTCCTATTGTATTGGGAAGACCTTTTCTTCGAACCGTTGGTCTTGTTATTGATATGAGGGAAGGTAATATTAAATATCAATTTCCTCTCAAGAAAGGTATGGAACACTTCCCTAGAAAGAGAATGAAGTTGCCTTTCGATTCTATTATTAGAACAAGTTATGAAGTTGATGCTTCTACTCTTGATGTTACTTGATTTGCACTTTCTGCGCCTAGCTGAAAGGCGTTAAAGAAAAGCGCTTATGGGAGACAACCCATGTTTTCACTACAGTACTTTGTTTTATATTTGAGTCTTGGAAGTTGTTTACTAATGTAGCAACCTCTCCTTATCATGTTTTTGTGCCAAGTAAAGTTTATATGTTAAAGTTGATGTTATATTTGGGATCGCTGCGCGAAACAGCATTGCTGTCTGTCACGAATCTGGGCACAAGTCTCTGTAGAAAATTCGAAAAAATCTGCCAATTTACGAGCGTGATCCTCAGATACGTACGCAACTTTCATTAGTTTTGAGTTTTTCCATTTGAGCAAGTCTGGTGCCATTTTAAAATTCGTCTTTACGGACTGTTCTGTTTTTGACAGATTCTGTCTTTTATTTCGCATTGCCTCTTTTGCTATGTTGGATGAATTTCTTTGATCCATTAATGTCCAGTAGCTTTATGCAATGCCCAGAAGTGTAAACAATGATTGTGTCACCTCTGAATGTGTGAATTATTAATTGTGCACTAACCCTCTAATGAGTTTGCTTGAAGTTTGGTGTGAAGGAAGTTTTCAAGGGTCAAGAGAGGAGTATGATATACTATGATCAAGAGGAGTGAAAGCTCTAAGCTTGGGGATGCCCCCGTGGTTCATCCCTGCATATTTTAAGAAGACTCAAGCGTCTAAGCTTGGGGATGCCCAAGGCATCCCCTTCTTCATCGACAACATCATCAGGTTCCTCCCCTGAAACTATATTTTTATTCAATCACATCTTGTGTTCTTTACTTGGAGCGTCGGTTTGTTTTTGTTTTTGTTTAAATAAAATGGATCCTAGAATTCACTTTGTGGGAGAGAGACACGCTCCGCTGTTGCATATGGACAAATATGTCCTTAGGCTTTACTCATAATGTTCATGGCGAAGTTTTTTCTTCGTTAAATTGTTATATGGTTGGAATTGGAAAATGCTACATGTAGTAATTCTAAAATATCTTGGATAATGTGATACTTGGCAATTGTTGTGCTCATGTTTAAGCTCTTGCATCATATGCTTTGCACCCATTAATGAAGAAATACATAGAGCTTGCTAAAATTTGATTTGCATATTTGGTCTCTCTAAGGTCTAGATAATATCTAGTATTGAGTTTTGAACAACAAGGAAGACGGTGTAGAGTCTTATAATGTTTACAATATGTCTTTTATGTGAGTTTTGCTGCACCGGTTCATCCTTGAGTTTTCTTCAAATAACCTTGCTAGCCTAAACCTTGTATCGAGAGGGAATACTTCTCATGCATCTAAAATCCTTGAGCCAACCACTATGCCATTTGTGTCCACCATACCTACCTACTACATGGTATTTCTCCGCCATTCCAAAGTAAATTGCTTGAGTGCTACCTTTATAATTCCATCATTTACCTTTGCAATATATAGCTCATGGGACAAAATAGCCTTAAAAACTATCGTAGTATTGAATATGTACTTATGCACTTTATCTCTTATTAAGTTGCTTGTTGTGCGAGAACCATGCTTCTGGGGACGCCATCAATTACTCTTTATTGAATATCATGTGAGTTGCTATGCATGTCTGTCTTATCTGAAGTAAGAAGGATCTACCACCTTAATGGTTGGAGCATGCATATTGTTAGAGAAGAACATTGGGCCGCTAACTAAAGCCATGAATCATGGTTGAAGTTTCAGTTTTGGACATATATCCTCAATCGCATATGAGAATAATAATTGTTGCTACATGCTTATGCATTAAAGAGGAGTCCATTATCTGTTGTCAATGTTGTCCCGGTATGGATGTCTAAGTTGAGAATAATCAAAAGCGAGAAATCCAAAATGTGAGCTTTCTCCTTAGACCTTTGTACAGGCGGCATGGAGGTACCCCTTTGTGACACTTGGTTGAAACATGGCATTGCGAAGATCCGGTAGTCCAAGCTAAGTAGGACAAGGTGCGGGCACTATTAGTACACTATGCATGAGGCTTGCAACTTGTAAGATATAATTTACATAACTCATATGCTTTATTACTACCGTTGACAAAATTGTTTCATGTTTTCAAAATAAAAGCTCTAGCACAAATACGGCAATCGATGCTTTCCTCTTTGAAGGACCATTCTTTTACTTTTATTGTTGAGTCGGTTTACCTATCTCCCTCCACCTTAAGAAGCAAACACTTGTGTGAACTGTGCATTGATTCCTACATACTTGCATATTGCACTTGTTATATTACTTTATGTTGACAATATCCATGAGATATACATGTTATAAGTTGAAAGCAACCGCTGAAACTTAATCTTCCTTTGTGTTGCTTCAATACCTTTACTGTGATTTATTGCTTAATGAGTTAACTCTTATGCAAGACTTATTGATGCTTGTCTTGAAGTACTATTCATGAAAAGTCTTTTCTTTATGATTCAGTTGTTTACTCATGTCATTACCATTGTTTTGATCGCTGCATTCATTACATATGTTTACAAATAGTATGATCAAGATTATGATGGCATGTCACTTCAGAAATTATCTTTGTTATCGTTTTACCTGCTCGGGACGAGCATAACTAAGCTTGGGGATGCTGATACGTCTCCAACGTATCGATAATTTCTTATGTTCCATGCTACTTTATTGATGATACCTACATGTTTTATGCACATTATATGTCGTATTTACGCATTTTACGGAACTAACCTATTAACAAGATGCCGAAGAGCCGATTCTTTGTTTTCTGCTGTTTTTGGTTTCAGAAATCCTAGTAAGGAAATATTCTCGGAATTGGACGAAATCAACGCCCAGGGTCCTATTTTTGCACGAAGCTTCCAGAAGACCGAAGGAGAGTCGAAGTGGGGCCACGAGGCGCCGCCACTATAGGGCGGCGCGGCCCTGGCCCTGGCCGCGCCGACCTGTGGTGTGGGGCCCTCGTGTGGCCCCCCACGTTGCCCTTCCGCCTACTTAAAGCCTTCGTCGTGAAAACCCCAGTACCGAGAGCCACGATACGGAAAACCTTCCAGAGACGCCGCCGCCGCGAATCCCATCTCGGGGGATTCTGGAGATCGCCTCCGGCACCCTGCCGGAGAGGGGATTCATCTCCCGGAGGACTCTACACCGTCATGGCCGCCTCCGGAGTGATGAGTGAGTAGTTCACCCCTGGACTATGGGTCCATAGCAGTAGCTAGATGGTCGTCTTCTCCTAATTGTGCTTCATTGTTGGATCTTGTGAGCTGCCTAACATGATCAAGATCATCTATCCGTAATACTATATGTTGTGTTTGTCGGGATCCGATGGATAGAGAATACTATGTTATGGTGATTATCAATCTATTGTTTATGTGTTGTTTATGATCTTGCATGCTCTCCGTTATTAGTAGAGGCTCGGCCAAGTTTTTGCTCTTAACTCCAAGAGGGAGTATTTATGCTCGATAGTGGGTTCATGCCTTCATTGACACCGGGATCGTGACGAGTAGGTTCTAAGGTTGTGTTGTGCTTGTTGCCACTAGGGATAAAACATTGATTCTATGTCTAAGGATGTAGTTGTCGATTACATTACGCACCATACTTAATGCAATTGTACTGTTGCTTTGCAACTTAATACTCGAATGGGGTTCGGATGATAACCTGAAGGTGGACTTTTTAGGCATAGATGCAGTTGGATGGCGGTCTATGTACTTTGTCGTAATGCCCAATTAAATCTCACTATATTTATCATATCATGTATATGCATTGTTATGCCCTTCTCTATTTGTCAATTGCCTGACTGTAATTTGTTCACCCAACATGCTTTTATCTTATGGGAGAGACACCTCTAGTGAACTGTGGACCCCGGTCCTATTCTTTACATCGCATACAATCTACTGCCAATACTTGTTTTACTTGTTTTCTTGCAAACAATCATCTTCCACACAATACGGTTAATCCTTTGTTACGGCAAGCCGGTGAGATTGACAACCTCAGCTGTTTCGTTGGGGCAAAGTACTTTGGTTGTCTTGTGCAGGTTCCACGTTGGCGCCGGAATCCCTGTTGTTGCGCCGCATCACATTTCGCCACCATCAACCTTCAATGTGCTTCTTGACTCCTACTGGTCCGATTAAACCTTGGTTTCTTATTGAGGGAAACTTGCCACTGTGCGCATCATACCTTCCTCTTGGGGTTCCCAACGGACGTGTACATCTACGCGCATCACAACTCATCTTAATTTTCTCGAATGATGAAAGTCACGGAAATGGACATCGAAACAGGTAGATGTGTTGATAAATTTGAGAGGTAAAAATATTCTAAATGAATTTTGACTTTTTGGGTTGATAAAATTTTGCATTTACTGTTGATAATAACAGGGTAAAGGGGTTGATACTTTGTAAGCTAAAAAAGTCATCAAAGTATTCTAAATGAAATTTAGCATTTCGAATCAATAAATTTTTATATTTACCATTGATAATTAACGGGCATAGGGGTTGATAAATTGTGAGCTAAAAATTTGCTTAAATATTACAAATGAAATTTAGCACTCCGGGTCGATAAATTTTACATTTACCATCGATAATTTACTTCAGAGGGGTTGATAAACTCTGAGCTTAAAAATGTGCTCAAATATTACAAATGAAATTTAGCTCTCCGGGTCAATAAATTTTTACATTTACCATCGATAATTAACTTGCAGAGGGGTTGATAAAGTGTGAGCTAAAAACCGTTCAAATATTACAAATGAAATTTAGCACTTCGGATCGATAAATTTTTACATTTACCGTTGATAAATAACAGGTCGAGGGGTTGATAAATTGTGGGCTAAAGAAGTCATCTAAATATTATTTGGATCGATTGCTTTTTACATTTACCATTGATAATTAACGGGCAGATGGGTTGATAAATTGTGAGCTGAAAAAACCGCTTAAATATTACAAATAAAATTTAGCACTTCTGGTCGATAAATTTTTACATTTACCGTTAATAAATTACGGGTGGAGGGTATAATAAATTATGAGCAAAAAATCGCTAAAATACTCCAAATGAAATTTGGCTTTTAAATTTGCACACGGGTAGAGGATTCTGTAGAGTCAGTACAAAAATAAGTCCGTCTCCTATTTGTACATGAAGCGATGAGATATTTGGTGGTTAGCACGAGCCGTGCCGCGTTCTATCGCAGGTTGTCGCGGGTTCGACTCCCCCGGGCACAAATATTGTTTTAAAAACCTAGGGCGGCCCCGCCATGGCATGCTTGGGAGAGGAATGGGTTTGCATGTGCACGATCTTGTTCTAAAAAAAAAAGTGCACGATCCAGCGTTCTTCTTCAATGCAGTTAATTCCTGACGTGCTCGGTTGTTATCCATGATCCGGACGTGTAACCATAAAATGCCCGAATTGGCAGGACACACTGTCACGCTCCATGGAATCCAGCTGCACACAACAGCTATTAGTCACGCACCCGGTTCGCAACACGACACGGGCATCTACTATCCGGTACATCACTGCGACTTTTTTTTCCTTTCTCAAATGGAAGGGAAGACGTGACGAGTTCATTTTCCCTTTTTGATGACAAGGAAGGGGAGACGTCACGAGTTGATATGGCAGCCACGATCGTGCGTGTGACTAGTCCTGCAGTTGCATGCATGCGCCTATCCGAACATGATTATTACTCGATGATCAAATTTGCCTTTCATCCAAGATGGGTGAGATCAATGATGAGGTCTCCTCGGTAAGATATAAGATTCGGATTAATTCACTCGTTTTGATTCATATTAATTACACTAATATAGATATATCTAGATATATTTTAATTATAGATACATCTATTTTAGTGACAAGTAATATAAACCGGAGGGAGTAGTGAAACTTGCTTTTTTTACACTGTCAAGAGGCATCCAGGCGATCCTCTATCGATGTATCTTTTGATGTTATGTGCAAAGGGTTTGTCCGATGATTCTTTGATCTTAGTGGAGGATAATGAAGATAATGCAAGAACTCTCAAACAAATCCTTGATGGTCACCGTGCTACTCGGGCCAGCTTGTGAGTGCACCAAAATGCATTATTTTTTCGGCCCCAATACAAATGTTGATAACATGGTAGAGGTATGTGAAACACTGGACATTTGGATTGAATCTCTAAATGATAAATATCTCGGTCTTCCAACTATGGTTGGGACCAACATCATCAGTGATTGTTTCAAGCATCGGGTCGAAAGATTGAAAATTTTGAGAAGTTGTTGGAAAGAGAGCATACTATCCATGGGAGGGAAAGAAGTGCTTATAAAGATGGTTGCTCAAGTCATTCCAGTGTTTGCGATTGCAGTATTCGATATTCCAAAAAACTATATAAGTGAATTAATGGTGCTATACCGTAGGTTCAGTGGGGTGATGATGGGAACCACAAAAAGGTTCATTGGTTGGCATGGTGGAAGTTGAGGTATGGGATTCCATGATCTACATGCCTTCAACACAACAATGTTGGCAAAACAATGTTGGAGATTGATAGAACAACCTGATTCGCTATGTGTAACATGCTAGGTATTACCTGGATGGAAATCTACTTAATGCAAAATTGAAGAGTGGAAGGTTATATACGAGGCAGAGCATGATACATGGAATGCACGATTTTAAGCGAGGTTGTATCTGGAGAGTCGGGAAGGAAACCAAATTAATATATGGAACGATGCTTGGATCCCTACATGCCCCACAAGAAAGGTATATTCCACAAAAGAAGGTATCCTTTTGAGTATAGTTTCTGATTTGTTTAATCCAATTACTGGTAATTGGGAGGAGGAGCTTATACACGAGAATTTCTGGATGGTGGATGCAAATAGAATTCTTGAAATCCCAATAGCATCATATGGGATGCAATATTTTGTCGCATGCCATTATACGAAGACCGTACTTTTCACTGTTTGTTTAGCTTATCACCTCGAGTGGGACTATCAATTTGGACGGGGCCATCCTGTTATGAATATTGCTGGTTCCCAAGGAAGTCAAGTCTAGAAGAAGTTACGGTGCTTAAAGCTACCATTGAAGATTAAAATCTTTGGCTGGAGTGTACTGCATGGTCTTATACCCTGTCTAGGTGTGTTGGCAAACTGTCACATTGGAAATACTAGCCAATTTCCTATATGCAACAAGGTTGTGAAGATATTAAGCACACAATATTTACTAGCTTGTCCAAGAGCTCTAGAGGATTGGAAAACCCTAGGAATGTCGGATAAAATCAACAAGGTCGTTCTTATAGATCGGTGTGGACCAATGAGATTAGAAAACATGATTCTGAATACACATGGGAGGGATTGGATATCTAGAAATCATTTTGACTGAAGCTTGGTATATTTGGTGGGAGAGGAGGCAAATCACACACGGTGAAAATATTCAAACTCCTTAGAGAAGTGCTATATCTATTGGAGTACTTGCGGCAAATTATTGGAGAACCAAAGAAAAAAACAGTAGAGAAGATGATCGATTCCTGGTGGTTTTCTTAAGATCAATGTCGATGCGGCATATGACCTTGATCTAGGCAAGGGAGGGATGGGAGCTATCATTAGAGACACTGTTGGGAAGTTTGTTGTTGCTAACTGCAAAGAGTTACATTTGTCACTGATGCCTTGATTACATAGGCTTATGCACTAAGGGAAGGGCTCAGTTTAGCACAACATTTGGGTTGTACCAAGCTTATCATACAAACGATCATTGATACAATGTCGCCATCAGCAACTTTTAATGATTGCCCGTATTCTATCATCATGTTATGGGAAGATCAAGTTTAAGCATTGTAACAGGGAAGCCAACGATGTGGCACATGGACTAGCTACGTACAACTTTTCGAACCATTTAGATTGCTTTTCGGACGATGACCCCTCTAGCTTTTTATTTCCGAAACTTATAATCATAAACAATGTCCCAAGTAAAGTTCGTTGTATGGCTTTCCCAAAAAAAAAAGATTATTGCTCGATCCAAAATTCATGTATATGTCCCAAGTACTAGTACAGTTTTTTTTAACGAGAGTACGGTGCTACTAGTGGACTAGCAGACAGCAGTGTCTCAAAAGGTAGAAGTAACGAGGGAAGTTCCGAAAAGTTTTTTGGCACATGAGCTTCAGTGATTCCAGTATTTAAAAAACATATTTCTGTAATTTTAAAAAATCTGAAATTAAATGTGTACATATATATAAACATTCCGAAGGTATGCTGTAAATTTCGGATGAAAATATGTTGTATTTTGAGCCATACGAAAAAGATAAATTTTTGACAAAAATCAGAAGTTTCCATCCCTACAAATTTTCTCCTGAGCTCAAAATACAAGGCAATTTCTACCAAAAATTTACGCGAGTGTTCAGAACATGTGTATGTATTTGTGGAATAAAATTTATAATTTTTTAAAACACATAAATATAATTTTTAGATATTACAAAAATCAGGAGCACTCGCACCTCGGTGCACCAAATCTGCTCCCGGAAGGTTCTGTTCAAAGTTCAAAACAGGCGGCGGTAGCGTGAGAATATGGATGGACCCCCAAGACTCAGCTCACGGCCGGTGCATGATCGATGAGACGATGACTGAAGTCAAGTGCATGCGCAGCTGGAAAAGCAGGCCGTGCGTCCACTCAATCCGAGGACCGCAGGTTCCCCGGTGCGGTTGGTCGGCGCCTGGATTTACACGGAGGTGTCCTGCCGATTCTTATCGAGACTTTAGGGCATCTTGAAGGCGGCGACTCATTCCGTGTTCGCGTGTTTGGATGGAATGGCAATGGATACCAATGATCCGCGTACCTGTCGGGTAAAAATCCAATAGGGGCACGGGTATGGGACAAAATATTACCCATGGGTTTGTAAATGGAAAAATATCATACCTATCGGGTAGGATGGGTACGGGTATGGGATTGTAGAACCCATACCCACGTACCCATCTACCCATCTAAATTTTACAAGTAGACCGCTGTAATATTCTAAAGTAATTAATTTCCCCGTAATCATGCCTTCACATAGCTACGTTGAACCTCATGCTTTCTGGTCTCACAATTACTAGTAGGTTGGTGAGGATTAGTCCGCTATTTAGGATCGCGTCACCTCATGTCATATTTTTTTGATCAATTTGATGTGTTATAAGCGCGGGTATTTTTACCCGCGGGTACTCATTTACCCTGCCGGGTGACGGGTATGGGAAAAACTTGTACCCATTGATAGGTATGGGTACGGGTGATGGGTAAGATTGAAGGTGACGGGGGTACGGGTATGGGATGGCTCTACCCGCACCCATACCCTGCGGGTGCCATCCCTGTGTTTGGATGAGTTTGATTGGACAAAAATTCGACCTAGCGCGTGGACCCATTTCAAAAACGGATGGTCGCGGCGTCTGGGACAACCCAAAACCGGTCCAAATCTGGCCGCGTTTGCGTGGCCGCGGACGCCGACCGTTGGCCACTCGTGTCCGCCCCTTGTCCGCCCCTGGCCCGCGTGTTATAGGGAGATAGTTTTTTTTCATTAAAATTAGATATTACATATTTCTTAAATCTACCTACTATTAGTCTAGCTACGTACGGGGCCGGCGGCCTCGCCAGCGACTCACCGCCGACTCGCCGCCGGGGCCGTGGATTTCACTCGACGCGGGCGGCCTGTACGCTTGACGATTCCACTCCAGCTTACCAGCTGGGTGGCTTGGCGGCGGCCCTCTTGCGGCGTTCCTCCGCGGTCGCCCTCCTACTTTCCGTCCTTGCAGCTTGGGCACGCTCGCGCTTCGCCTCCTGTGGCGTCACCATCCGCCTCTCGCACAACTTGAGCTCATGCACGGCGGCGCGTTCCACAGTGGTCTGTGCCACCAGGCGGACGCGGCTGATGACCCACAAGTATAGGGTTGTATCGTTGTACTTTCGATAAATAAGAGTGTCGAACCCAACGAGGAGCAGAAGGTGTTGACAAGCAGTTTCGATAAAGGATTCACTGTAAATGCTCACAGACAAATATTCAGGGGGTTTTGATATAGCAGATAAATAAAGTACAAGTAAATAAAATGCGAGAGAAATAATTGCAGCGAGTGGCCCAATTCTTTTTAGCACAAAGGACAAGCCGGTTTGTTTACTTATAATGACCAAACGTTCTTGAGGACACACGGGGATTTTAGTCTAGTGCTTTCGCTTCATACGGCTGGTTAATCTTCATTGTTTCGATAAGTGTTGTGTGGGTGAACCTATGCTAATGCACTGCCCTTCCTAGGACTAATACATACTTGTGATTATACCCCTTGCAAGCATCCGCAAATACAAGAAAGTAATTAAGATAAATCTAACCACAGCCTTAAACTCTGAGATCCTGCTATCCCTCCTGCACCGATATACTAACGGGGGTTTAGGTTGCTGTCACACCGGCAACCCCACAATTAGCAAACGAATACAAGATGCACTCCCCTAGGCCCATAAAGGTGAAGTATCATGTAGTCGATGTTCACATGACACCACTAGAAGAGTAACACCACAACTTAAATATCATAACATTGAATACTACTCAACAATAATTCACTACTAACATTTAGACTTCACCCATGTCCTCAAGAACTAAACGAACTACTCACGAGACATCATATGGAACATGATCAGAGGTGATATGATGATGAATAACAATCTGAACATAAACCTTGGTTCAATGGTTTCACTCAATAGCATCAATAACAAGTAGTAATCAACACCGGGAGAGTTTCCCCTATCAAACAATCAAGATCCAACCTAAATCGTTACAGCGGTGACGAGATGCAGCGGTGGAGATGGCGGTGTAGATGATGGAGATGATGGTGATGATGATGATGGAGATGATGTCCAGCTCGATGACGATGGTGATGGCGTCGATTTCCCCCTCCGGGAGGGAATTTCCCCGGCGGATTCCTGCCCGCCGGAGAGCTCTTTCTCTCTCGGTGTTTCTCCGCCCCGCGAGGCGGCTCCGTCAATTCTCCGTCACTCCCCAGGTCTTAGGTTTTCGGGACGAAGAAGTACGCGAAGGAGAGGCGGCCAGAGGGGGCTGTGGGCCCCCTCCCCACAAGGCGGCGCGGCCATGCCAGGGCCCGCGCCGGCCTATGGGGGGCCCATGGCGGCCCCTCTCGGCCCCTCCTTTTGGCTCCCTTCGTCTTCTGGAAAAATAGGAGTTTTCGTATAATTGCCGTCAATTGTTGATCTTCAGAAATATGGTGCCTTGACGGTGCTTTTTCCAGCAGAATCCTGACTCCGGTGAATAATTCTCCAATGATCATGAAACATGCAAAATAGATGAAATAACATAAGTATCATCTCTAAATATGAAATATATCAATGAATAACAACAAATTATGATATAAAATAGTGATGCAAAATGGACGTATCAGCGGCCGGCGGCCTAGGTCTCGTGGTTCTCCTCCCGACGGCGCATGCGCTCTTGGCGGCCGCGCTCCGCCGACGCAGCATCCTCCTAGGCGCGCCGTGATACGTCTCCAACGTATCGATAATTTCTTATGTTCCATGCTACTTTATTGATGATATCTACATGTTTTATGCACATTATATGTCGTATTTACGCATTTTATGGAACTAACCTATTAACAAGATGCCGAAGAGCCGATTGCTCGTTTTCGTCGTTTTTTGGTTTCGTAAATCCTAGTAACGAAATATTCTCGGAATTGGACGAAATCAATGCCCAGGGTCCTATTTTTGCACGAAGCTTCCAGAAGACCGAAAGGATAACGAAGTGGGGCGACGAGGCGCCGCCACGCCAGGGCCGCGCGGCCAGGGCTGGGCCCGCGCCGCCCTGGTGTGTGGGGCCCTCGTGCCGCCCCTTGACCTACCCTTCCGCCTACTTAAAGCCTCTTTCGCGAAACCCCCAGTACCGAGAGCCACGATACGGAAAACCTTCCAGAGACGCCGCCGCCGCGAATCCCATCTCGGGGGATTCAGGAGATCGCCTCCGGCACCTCGCCGGAGAGGGGATTCATCTCCCGGAGGACTCTTCATCGCCATGATCGCCTCCGGAGTGATGAGTGAGTAGTTCACCCTCGGACTATGGGTCCATAGCAGTAGCTAGATGGTCGTCTTCTCCTCATGTGCTTCATTGTTGGATCTTGTGAGCTGCCTAACATGATCAAGATCATCTATCTCGTAATACTATATGTTGTGTTTGTCGAGATCCGATGGATAGAGAATACTATGTTATGGTGATTATCAATCTATTACTTATGTGTTGTTTATGATCTTGCATGCTCTCCGTTATTAGTAGAGGCTCTGGCCAAGTTTTTGCTCTTAACTCCAAGAGGGAGTATTTATGCTCGATAGTGGGTTCATGCCTGCATTGATACCTAGGACAGTGACAGAAAGTTCTAAGGTTGTGTGATGACCCACAAGTATAGGGGGTGTATCGTAGTACTTTCGATAAATAAGAGTGTCGAACCCAACGAGGAGCAGAAGGTGTTGACAAGCAGTTTCGATGAAGGATTCACTGTAAATGCTCACGTACAAGTATTCAGGGGGGTTTTGATATTGCGGATAAATAAAGTACAAGTAAATAAAATGCGAGAGAAATAATTGCAGCGAGTGGCCCAATCCTTTTTAGCACAAAGGACAAGCCGGTTTGTTTACTTATAATGACCAAACGTTCCTGAGGACACACGGGGATTTTAGTCTAGTACTTTTGCTTCATGTGGTTTTAATAATCTTCATTGTTTTGATAAGTGTTGTGTGGGTGAACCTATGCTAATACACTGCCCTTCCTAGGACTAATACATACTTGTGATTATACCCCTTGCAAGCATCCGCAACTACAAGAAAGTAATTAAGATAAATCTAACCACAGACCTTAAACTCCGAGATCCTGCGATCCCTCTTGCATCGATATACTAACGGGGGCTTAGGTTTCGTCACTCCGGCAACCCCGCAATTAGCAACCGAATACAAGATGCACTCCCCTAGGCCCATAAATGGTGAAGTGTCGTGTAGTCGACGTTCACACGACACCACTAGAAGAATGACACCACAACTTAAATATCATAACATTGAATATTACTCAACCATAATTCACTACTAGCATTTAGACTTCACCCATGTCCTCAAGAACTAAACGAACTACTCACGAGACATCATATGGAATACAATCAGAGGTGATATGATGATGAATAACAATCTGAACATAAACCTTGGTTCAATGGTTTCACTCAATAGCATCTACAACAAGTATAGAATAACACCGGGAGAGTTTCCCTATCAAACAATCAAGATTTAACCCGAATTGTTACAGCGGTGACGAGGTGCAGCGATGGTGATGGCGGTGTAGATGGTGGAGATGATGATGATGATGATGAAGATGATGTCCCGCTCGATGACGATGGCGATGGCGTCGATTTCCCCCTCCGGGAGGGAATTTCCCCGGCGGATTCCTGCCCGCCGGAGAGCTCTTTTCTCTCTGGTGTTCTCCGCCCCGCAGAGGCGGCTGTAACCCTCCGTGAGGTCCTTGATACGTCCAAAACGTATCTACTTTCCCGAACACTTTTGCTATTGTTTTGCCTCTAATTTGTGTATTTTGGATACAACTAACACGGACTAACGCTGTTTTCAGCAGAACTGCTCTGGTGTCTCGTTTTTGTGCAGAAATCCAACTTTCGGGAAAATCCTCGGAATTTATGCGAAGGCCCTATTTTACCAAAATATTGGCGGAGCCGAAGGGCGAGAGAGGTGGAGGCCCGAGGGCCCCACACCACATGGCGGCGCGGCCCGGGGGGCCCGCGCGGCCATGTGGTGTGGCCCCTCGGCCGGCCTCCGACGCCCCCTTTGGACTACTTATTGGTTTCGACCTAAAAACGCACGGAGAGAAGTCGAAGTCGCCGTAAACCCTCCGCAGAGCCGCCACATCGCGAAACTCCGTCGCGGGAGCCGAAGTCTCCGTTCGGCACTCCGCGGGACGGGGAATTGGAGGAGATCTTCACCGCCATCACCGCCAACGCCTCTCCATCGACCAGCCATGTTTCCCCCATCCATGTGTGAGTAATTCCCCGCTGTAGGCTGAAGGGGATGGTAGGGATTGGATGAGATTGGTCATGTAATAGTCATAAGATTGTTAGGGCATAGTGCCTAGTATCCGTAGATGTCACTTTTATGATATTGTTGCAACTTGTTATGCTTAATGCTTGTCACTAGGGCCCGAGTGCCATGATCTCAGATCTGAACATGTTATTGATTCATGAAGATATTCGTTGTTTATGATCTTACCCGCAAGTTGTATACACATGTCGCTGTCCGGAACCAATGGCCCCGAAGTGACAAGAATCGGGACAACCGGAGGGGATGGTAGTGATGTGAGGATCACATGTGTTCACGGAGTGTTAATGCTTTGCTCCGGTACTCTATTAAAAGGAGTACCTTAATATCCAGTAGTTTCCCTAGAGGCCCGGCTGCCACCGGCTGGTAGGACAAAAGATGTTGTGCAAGTTTCTCATTGCGAGCACGTACGACTAAATATGGAACACATGCCTATTGATTGATTGGTACATGGATACCGTTTTATTATTATCTACAAATGCCCCTGCTTTGATTGTTACATGAGTTTCTCTCATCCATGCAACGCCCGTTAAATCCGTCCCTGTGCCTACAGTATTTTAATCCTGCTGTTTACTATAATCACTACTGCTGTCTTTATTCCACTGCTGCTGTTATTTCACTATTCCTACTGCCATAAAACTGTTACTACTGATAAACTCTTGCGAGCAAGTTCTGTTTCCAGTGCAGCTGAATTGACAACTCCGCTTGTTAAGGCTTACAAGTATTCTTTGTCTCCCCTTGTGTCGAATCAATAAATTGGGTAATACTTCCCTCGAAGACCGTTGCGATCCCCTATACTTGTGGGTCATCAAGACTATTTTCCGGCGCCGTTGCCGGGGAGCATAGCTTTATTTGGAAGTTCACTTGGATTGATATTGTTCGCTGCAAATTCTCCATCATGGGTAAACCTCGCGATACTAAGATCGCCATATTACCATCCACTACAAGAAAAGGTACAACTCTTAGTACCTCTGCTGCTCTTGATTCACCATCTGTGATAAGTAAACTTGTTTCACCACCACAAACTTCAAATGCTGGTACTTCTACTGAATCTGAAATTTCTTTTCATAATTATGATGATGCTCCTGCTGTGCTTGATAATGATGGTTCGTTAGGATCTTTTCTAGATGCTACAATTGCTAAGTCTAGACAAATTGAAAATACTGAAACTCCTAATGAAAATGCTGCTACACTCGTTAATTCACCCGAGTCTCGTTGAATATTCTAGTGATGATCTTGATGAAGATTATGTAGAGCTTGATGATGCTTTTATTGAAAAATGCAATGCTACTACCGATGCAAGAAAAATTAAAAAGTTGCTTGCGTAACATGTCTGTTAGATATAAACCATCTCCCGATCCTAAATTTGCCACATCTCCTATAAACATTAGGGATAAAGATTATGATTTTTCTCTTGATCTATCTCATATAGCTATTGTTGAGAAAACACCCTTTTGTGGTACTCGAAAAAAAATTGCTCGTTGAACACTTGACTGAGTTATCTACTCTTAGTGGTGTGTTTTCTCGATGATGTCAAGATGCGTACTTATTTTGTCGCTAAAATTTTTCCTTTCTCATTAAAGGATGATGCTAAAACTTGGTATAATAATTTGCCTCCCGGTTCTATTAAAAGTCCAACCGACTTGCGTGATGTTTTCTTTCGAAAATACTTTCCTGCTAGTGCTCAACATGCCGCTTTGCGAGAGAATTTATAATTTTGACCAGGAAGATGGAGAGAAATTGCCTGAGGCTTGGGCGAGATTTTGCTCTCTTATTAGAGCTCAGCCTGACCATGATCTAGAAAAGCATGATTTACTTGATATATTTTATAGTGGACTAACTATTGAGTCTAGGGCATACCTGGATAGTTGTGCTGGTTGTGTTTTCAGGAAAAGAACTCCAGAAGACGCTAAAGAATTATTGGCTAAAATAAGCCGGAATCATGATGATTGGTCTACACCTGAACCAACCCCGACACCGATAGTAAAGAAGAGGGGTATGATTAAATTAAATGATGAAGATATGAGGGAAGCCAAGAAGTCTCTTTAAGGGTATTAAGCCTGAAGATGTGAAGAATTTACCTCCTATAGAAGATATATGTGAGACAATTCCCCCTTCGTCCATGATTGAGGTACACTCGCTTCAACACTTTACTAGGGAAGATATTCCGTATTCAAAATCTCCTGCTCAATGCTTAGATGAATTTGATAATTATATTGTTAAGCAAGAAAACTTTAATATGAGAGTAGAGAATCATTTAATGGAAAATTCCCGAGCTATTAGTGAATTGCATGATATTGTGGAGAGAACCTCCAATGATGTTAAGATACTTGTTAAACATTTTCAAATGGTTCAAACTCAAATTGATCAACTTACTAAAGTGCAAAATGACTTGTTGGGAAATAATTCTAAAGAAAAACATGCTTATGAAGTAACAACTAGAGGTGGTGTTTCTACCCGGATCCTCTATATCCCGAAGGGCATCCCAAAAGAGTTGAACAAGATTCTCAACTAATTAAAACTAGTGCTCCATCTAAGAAAAAGAAAAAGAAACATAAGAATGTTGTAGAATCCTCTGAACTTGTTAATGATCCTAATAGTATTTCTATTTCTGATGCTGAAGCTGAAAGTGGGAATGAACATGAGGAAGATAATGATAAGAATGATACTCCTGATAAAGAAGAAATTGAAAAAGAACCTGAAAAGCATGCTAAAAATAAAAAGTACACTAAATAAGATTTTATTACTGAGAAACATGGTAATGAAGGAGAACCTTGGGTTCAAAAGCAAATGCCTTTTCCTGCTAAGAAACTAAAATCAAAAGAGGAGGAACATTATAATAAATTTTGTGATTGGATGAAACCTTTATTTTTGCAAATTCCTTTGACTGATGCTATTAAATTGCCTCCTTATTCAAAGTATATGAAAGATATTGTTACTAACAAAAGGAAAATTTCTACTATGCTCGCTAATTACTCCTTCAATGGTAAGATTCCAAAGAAGTTGGGCGACCCAGGTATACCTACTATTCCTTGTTCCATCAAGAATAATTATGTTAGAACTGCTCTATGTGATTTGGGAGCAGGTGTGAGTGTGATGCCTTTTTCTCTTTATAAGAGACTTGATTTAGATAAATTGATACCAACTGATATATCTTTGCAAATGGCTGATAAATCTACTGCTATTCCTGTTGGTTTATGTGAAAATGTTCCTGTTCAAGTTACTCAGCATTGCTTGATATTAACTGATTTTGTTGTGTTGGAAATGCCTGAAGATGATAATATGTCCATTATTATTGGAAGACCCTTTCTTAATACTGCAGGGGCTGTTATTGATTGCAATAAAGGCATGGTTACTTTCAATGTTGATGATAAGGAACACACTGTCTATTTTCCTAAGAGGATTGATAAAGTATGCGGAGTCAATACAATTTTTAATGTGAAAACCATCAAAGTGGGATCCATTGATTGTCCTATATATGAGCCTAAAGAAGAATATCAAACTCTTGTGATTGGATCCGTATCAATTCAATATAAGGTAACATGATTGATTTGAGGTTTATTTCTTCTTATGTCATATAAAATTTATTTGGTAGCAAGACTTGATCAACCTTGTTAACAAGTATATTTTATTGCATAAAAGAGCTAAACAACATTTCTTTCTTTCTTTCTCCCTCCACTTATTTTACTTGCTGTAGCACTTTTTGTTTTGCAATATGCTTTAGTCATCTAAGATTTTAGAAATCATTTTCCTGCGCAGTAATCATTAATTTAATACCCGTAAATGTGCATTTTTCGAAGTTCTCTAAAAATTACAAAAATTACACCGTTGGTCCTATTTTTCGACGAGGCACCTGGGAGCACCAGAGAATGACCTGTGGGGCACCAGGGGGTGCCACACCATAGGGCGGCGCGGCCAGCAAGGGGGCCGCGCCACCTTGTGGTGTGGGCCACCCCTTGCCCCACTACACCATCTCTTCCTCCCAGTACCTTCTCTCTCCCGAAAAAGCTCGTACCAAGTTTCTCTCACTCGTGTTTCTGCTCAAGAACTCGCGATTTTTCGATCTCTTGCTCAGCCCAGATTTCTGTCTGAAATTTGGCACATTTACTCCTTGGTATGTGACTCCTTTGATTGTCCAATTAGAATTTCATTTGGTTAAGTATATCTTGAGTATTTTGCTGCTGTAGGTAACATGTTTAGTGAGCTTGCATGCTTGTTCTAAGTTGTAGAAATTAGTTTTGATGCATGTTTGGCACTCTAGCAAGTTCCTATAGTAGTTCCCTTCAATTACATACCTTGAAATCAAATTTTATAATGATTGTTGAAAAATTTCAGAAAATGGAAGGGAATATGCACCAACTTAACCAACAAGAGTTGGAGGTGCAGCAAGTCATGAGAGTCCATCGTGAAGAGGGAGTATACCCCTCTTATTACCCATGCACGGACTTTATGCGGAATGCAGGAATCCTGCAACATGTTCAAACACTAATTTCCAATGCAGGATTGGGAGATTTTGCTGTTGGTGAACCTCACCAATATGCTAAACTAACGGTGTCAGTTGTGCAGGATTTCGAATTTCACCGGTCTCGAACTGACCCCATGGTCCGGTATAAGATTTATAACAAAACTATCGACTTGCCTTTCAGTGATTTTTGCACAGCGATTAGAGTGCCGCAGTGGGGATCCTGCGAGAAGATCAGGGGAACACCGCGGGAGCTCTCAAATGTTTATACAAGGATTTGTAATGGGAGGAGCTTCTCCAATGATGGTGGTAAGATTAGTAGCATTCAACATCCAGCCATCCGCTACTTTTCCTATTTCATTACAAAGTGCGTTCTTGCGAGAAGGACTGGAGGTAAATTATCTCGTCCAAGATTTGGCTTTCTTAGCTGCTGCTTTGCAACAGGATAGAACTTATAATTTGGGTGCTTTAATAGCTTGTAGACTTGCTACTAACCGTGAGAAAGGAGGAATTTGTGGAGGTCTTATTGCCTCTCGCTTATTAGCTATGCATGGTGTAGGACCTCACCATTTAGATATTCCGCTTTCTATGGAGAAACTTGATGTTGGCTCCATGATCAGACATGAATTTATTTCAGATACATCTAATTTGGACAACCTGCATTATAGGATAACTTTGTATAAGAAAAGTTGGAGTATAACTAAGAAAATTGAAAAATTAGTACGCCTGCCTGCACCTGCTTTGTTTAACCTTGATGCCAGGGACGGGTGGTCGATCACGGAAAATGAGCTAAACGCATACATAGAAAGGGAAAGCCGTCGTGCAAGGGAAGATGTGGAGGAGGCCGAGGAGCACCCCGACTCTTCATCCGATGCAGCGAGCTCCTCATATCAACATCATGGTCATGTGGAGCCTCCACTACAAGAAAAGTTCTGATAGACAACGTCTCAAAATCGTCCG
>NC_061510.1:31902443-32058419 GCF_022539505.1 Lolium rigidum
GTTTCTTCGGAAATCGAGCATCGGATCTAGGGAATGGCCCCAAAACTTGTGTGTGTCCACATGGCATGCACATAAGTGATTTGTGATGGTTCTACATCCAATGCTACCCCCCCGGGTGTGTCCGGCTTCTCGGACGGGGGTTCCTACACTTAGGCGGATTCCGCATGTATAGGGGGAACTCCTCGGAGGTGAACCGGAGAGAACCTTGGGATCATATGGGATGATCCTTGTTTCCACATGTACCTATGACCTAACCAAGCTCAAATGGAGGCACACGCCCACCGGGGACCCCCGATGGGATGCGATCAAAGGGGTAGACGGCGCGGTCAACGGAACTAGGGTTTCTTCGGAAATCGAGCATCGGATCTAGGGAATGGCCCCAAAACTTGTGTGTGTCCACATGGCATGCACATAAGTGATTTGTGATGGTTCTACATTCAATGCTACCCCCGGGTGTGTCCGGCTTCTCGGACGAGGGGTTCCTACACTTAGGCGATTCTGCATGTATAGGGGGGAACTCCCTCGGAGGTGAACCGGAGAGAACCTTGGGATCATATGGGATGATCCTTGTTTCCACATGTACCTATGACCTAACCAAGCTCAAATGGAGGCACACGCCCACCGGGGGACCCCCGATGGGATGCAGTCAAAGGGGTAGACGGCGCGGTCAACGGAACTAGGGTTTCGTCAGAAATCGAGCATCGGATCTAGGGAATGGCCCCAAAACTTGTGTGTGTCCACATGGCATGCACAAAAGTGATTTGTGATGGTTCTACATCCAATGCTACCCCCGGGTGTGTCCGGCTTCTCGGACGAGGGGTTCCTACACTTAGGCGGATTCGCATATGTATAGGGGGGAACTCCCTCGGAGGTGAACCGGAGAGAACCTTGGGATCATATGGGATGATCCTTGTTTCCACATGTACCTATGACCTAACCAAGCTCAAATGGAGGCACACGCCCACCGGGGGACCCCGATGGGATGCAGTCAAAGGGGTAGACGGCGCGGTCAACAGAACTAGGGTTTCTTCAGAAATCGAGCATCGGATCTAGGGAATGGCCCCAAAACTTGTGTGTGCCCACATGGCATGCACATAAGTGATTTGTGATGGTTCTACATCCAATGCTACCCCCCCGGTGTGTCCGGCTTCTCGGACAGGGGTTCCTACACTTGGGCGGATTCGCATGTATAGGGGGAACTCCTCGGACGTGAACCGGAGAGAAACTTGATATCATATGGGATGATTTTTGTTTCCACATGTACCTATGACCTAACCAAGCTCAAATGGAGGCATATGCCCACCGGGGGACCCCCGATGGGATGGAGTCAAAGGGGTAGACCGCGCGGTCAACAGAACTAGGGTTTCGTCAGAAATCGAGCGTCGGATCTAGGGAATGGCCCCAAAACTTGTGTGTGTCCACATGGCATGCACATAAGTGATTTGTGATGGTTTTATATCCAATTCTACCCCCCCCCGGGTGTGTCCGGCTTCTCGGACAGGGGTTCCTACACTTAGGCAGATTCTGCATGTATAGGGGGAACTCCCTCGGAGGTGAACCGGAGAGAACCTTGAGATCATATGGGATGATCCTTGTTTCCACATGTACCTATGACCTAACCAAGCTCAAATGGAGGCACACGCCCACCGGGGACCCCCGATGGGATGCGATCAAAGGGGTAGACGGCGCGGTCAACAGAACTAGGGTTTCGTCAGAAATCGAGCATCGGATCTAGGGAATGGCCCCAAAACTTGTGTGTGTCCACATGGCATGCACATAAGTGATTTGTGATGGTTCTACATCCAATGCTACCCCCCGGGTGTGTCCGGCTTCTCGGACGGGGGGTTCCTACACTTGGGCGGATTCGCATGTATAGGGGGGACTCCTCGGACGTGAACCGGAGAGAAACTTGATATCATATGTGATGATTTTTGTTTCCACATGTACCTATGACCTAACCAAGCTCAAATGGAGGCATATGCCCACCGGGGGACCCCCGATGGGATGCGATCAAAGGGGTAGACCGCGCGGTCAACAGAACTAGGGTTTCGTCAGAAATCGAGCGTCGGATCTAGGGAATGGCCCCAAAACTTGTGTGTGTCCACATGGCATGCACAAAATTGATTTGAGATGGTTTTATATCCAAGGCTACCCCCCAGGTGTGTCCGGCTTCTCGGACAGGGGGTTCCTACACTTAGGCAGATTATGCATGTATAGGGGGGAACTCCCTCGGACGTGAACCGGAGAGAAACTTGATATCATATGGGATGATTCTTGTTTCCACATGTACCTATGACCTAACCAAGCTCAAATGGAGGCATATGCCCACCGGGGGACCCCCGATGGGATGCAGTCAAAGGGGTAGACGGCGCGGTCAACAGAACTAGGGTTTCGTCAGAAATCGAGCATCGGATCTAGGGAATGGCCCCAAAACATATGTGTGTCCACATGGCATGCACATAAGTGATTTGAGATGGTTTTATATCCAAGGCTACCCCCCCCGGGTGTGTCCGGCTTCTCGGACAGGGGGTTCCTACACTTAGGCAGATTCTGCATGTATAGGGGGAACTCCCTCGGAGGTGAACCGGAGAGAACCTTGGGATCATATGGGATGATCCTTGTTTCCACATGTACCTATGACCTAACCAAGCTCAAATGGAGGCACACGCCCACCGGGGACCCCCGATGGGATGCGATCAAAGGGGTAGACGGCGCGGTCAACAGAACTAGGGTTTCGTCAGAAATCGAGCATCGGATCTAGGGAATGGCCCCAAAACTTTTGTGTGTCCACATGGCATGCACATAAGTGATTTGTGATGGTTCTACATCCAATGCTACCCCCCCCTGGTGTGTCCGGCTTCTCGGACAGGGGGTTCCTACACTTAGGCAGATTCTGCATGTATAGGGGGAACTCCCTCGGAGGTGAACCGGAGAGAACCTTGAGATCATATGGGATGATCCTTGTTTCCACATGTACCTATGACCTAACCAAGCTCAAATGGAGGCACACGCCCACCGGGGACCCCCGATGGGATGCGATCAAAGGGGTAGACGGCGCGGTCAACAGAACTAGGGTTTCTTCAGAAATCGAGCATCGGATCTAGGGAATGGCCCCAAAACTTGTGTGTGTCCACATGGCATGCACATAAGTGATTTGTGATGGTTCTACATCCAATGCTACCCCCCGGGTGTGTCCGGCTTCTCGGACAGGGGGTTCCTACACTTAGGCAGGTTCTGCATGTATAGGGGGAACTCCCTCGGAGGTGAACCGGAGAGAACCTTGGGATCATATGGGATGATCCTTGTTTCCACATGTACCTATGACCTAAACAAGCTCAAATGGAGGCACACGCCCACCGGGGGACCCCCGATGGGATGCAGTCAAAGGGGTAGACGGCGCGGTCAACAGAACTAGGGTTTCTTCAGAAATCGAGCATCGGATCTAGGGAATGGCCCCAAAACTTGTGTGTGTCCACATGGCATGCACATAAGTGATTTGTGATGGTTCTACATCCAATGCTACCCCCCGGGTGTGTCCGGCTTCTCGGACGGGGGTTCCTACACTTAGGCGGATTATGCATGTATAGGGGGAACTCCTCGGAGGTGAACCGGAGAGAACCTTGAGATCATATGGGATGATCCTTGTTTCCACATGTACCTATGACCTAACCAAGCTCAAATGGAGGCACACGCCCACCGGGGACCCCGATGGGATGCGATCAAAGGGGTAGACGGCGCGGTCAACAGAACTAGGGTTTCGTCAGAAATCGAGCATCGGATCTAGGGAATGGCCCCAAAACTTGTGTGTGTCCACATGGCATGCACATAAGTGATTTGTGATGGTTCTACATCCAATGCTACCCCCCGGGTGTGTCCGGCTTCTCGGACGGGGGTTCCTACACTTAGGCGGTTCTCGCATGTATGGGGGGAACTCCCTCGGAGGTGAACCGGAGAGAACCTTAGGATCATATGGGATGATCCTTGTTTCCACATGTACCTATGACCTAACCAAGCTCAAATGGAGGCACACGCCCACCGGGGGACCCCGATGGGATGCAGTCAAAGGGGTAGACGGCGCGGTCAACGAACTAGGGTTTCTTCGAAATCGAGCATCGGATCTAGGGAATGGCCCCAAAACTTGTGTGTGTCCACATGGCATGCACATAAGTGATTTGTGATGGTTCTACATCCAATGCTACCCCCGGGTGTGTCCGGCTTCTCGGACGGGGGTTCCTACACTTAGGCGGATTCTGCATGTATAGGGGGGAACTCCCTCGGAGGTGAACCGGAGAGAACCTTGGGATCATATGGGATGATCCTTGTTTCCACATGTACCTATGACCTAACCAAGCTCAAATGGAGGCACACGCCCACCGGGGGACCCCCGATGGGATGCGATCAAAGGGGTAGACGGCGCGGTCAACGTAGACTAGGGTTTCTTCGGAAATCGAGCATCGGATCTAGGGAATGGCCCCAAAACTTGTGTGTGTCCACATGGCATGCACATAAGTGATTTGTGATGGTTCTACATCCAATGCTACCCCCGGGTGTGTCCGGCTTCTCGGACGGGGGTTCCTACACTTAGGCGGATTCTGCATGTATAGGGGGGAACTCCCTCGGAGGTGAACCGGAGAGAACCTTGGGATCATATGGGATGATCCTTGTTTCCACATGTACCTATGACCTAACCAAGCTCAAATGGAGGCACACGCCCACCGGGGGACCCCCGATGGGATGCGGTCAAAGGGGTAGACGGCGCGGTCAACAGAACTAGGGTTTCGTCAGAAATCGAGCATCGGATCTAGGGAATGGCCCCAAAACTTGTGTGTGTCCACATGGCATGCACATAAGTGATTTGTGATGGTTCTACATCCAATGCTACCCCCCGGTGTGTCCGGCTTCTCGGACGGGGGTTCCTACACTTAGGCGGATTCCGCATGTATAGGGGGAACTCCCTCGGAGGTGAACCGGAGAGAACCTTGAGATCATATGGGATGATCCTTGTTTCCACATGTACCTATGACCTAACCAAGCTCAAATGGAGGCACACGCCCACCGGGGGACCCCGATGGGATGCGATCAAAGGGGTAGACGGCGCGGTCAACAGAACTAGGGTTTCTTCAGAAATCGAGCATCGGATCTAGGGAATGGCCCCAAAACTTGTGTGTGTCCACATGGCATGCACATAAGTGATTTGTGATGGTTCTACATCCAATGCTACCCCCCCGGGTGTGTCCGGCTTCTCGGACAGGGGGTTCCTACACTTAGGCAGATTCTGCATGTATAGGGGGGGACTCCCTCGTACGTGAACCGGAGAGAAACTTGATATCATATGGGATGATTTTTGTTTCCACATGTACCCATGACCTAACCAAGCTCAAATGGAGGCATATGCCCACGGGGGACCCCGATGGGATGCGATCAAAGGGGTAGACCGCGCGGTCAACAGAACTAGGGTTTCGTCAGAAATCGAGCGTCGGATCTAGGGAATGGCCCCAAAACTTGTGTGTGTCCACATGGCATGCACATAAGTGATTTGTGATGGTTTTATATCCAATGCTACCCCCCGGTGTGTCCGGCTTCTCGGACAGGGGGTTCCTACACTTAGGCAGATTCTGCATGTATAGGGGGGAACTCCCTCGGAGGTGAACCGGAGAGAACCTTGAGATCATATGGGATGATCCTTGTTTCCACATGTACCTATGACCTAACCAAGCTCAAATGGAGGCACACGCCCACCGGGGGACCCCCGATGGGATGCAGTCAAAGGGGTAGACGGCGCGGTCAACAGAACTAGGGTTTCTTCAGAAATCGAGCATCGGATCTAGGAAATGGCCCCAAAACTTGTGTGTGTCCACATGGCATGCACATAAGTGATTTGTGATGGTTCTACATCCAATGCTACCCCCCCCCGGGTGTGTCCGGCTTCTCGGATAGGGGGTTCCTACACTTGGGCAGATTCTGCATGTATAGGGGGGGACTCCCTCGTACGTGAACCGGAGAGAAACTTGATATCATATGGGATGATTTTTGTTTCCACATGTACCTATGACCTAACCAAGCTCAAATGGAGGCATATGCCCACCGGGGGACACCCGATGGGATGCAGTCAAAGGGGTAGACCGCGTGGTCAACAGAACTAGGGTTTCGTCAGAAATCGAGCGTCGGATCTAGGGAATGGCCCCAAAACTTGTGTGTGTCCACATGGCATGCACAAAATTGATTTGAGATGGTTTTATATCCAAGGCTACCCCCGGTGTGTCCGGCTTCTCGGACGGGGGTTCCTACACTTAGGCGGATTATGCATGTATAGGGGGAACTCCCTCGTACGTGAACCGGAGAGAAACTTGATATCATATGGGATGATTTTTGTTTCCACATGTACCTATGACCTAACCAAGCTCAAATGGAGGCATATGCCCACCGGGGACCCCCGATGGGATGCGATCAAAGGGGTAGACGGCGCGGTCAACGTAACTAGGGTTTCGTCAGAAATCGAGCATCGGATCTAGGGAATGGCCCCAAAACTTGTGTGTGTCCACATGGCATGCACATAAGTGATTTGTGATGGTTCTACATCCAATGCTACCCCCCCCGGGTGTGTCCGGCTTCTCGGACAGGGGGGTCCTACACTTAGGCAGATTCTGCATGTATAGGGGGAACTCCTCGGAGGTGAACCGGAGAGAACCTTGAGATCATATGGGATGATCCTTGTTTCCACATGTACCTATGACCTAACCAAGCTCAAATGGAGGCACACGCCCACCGGGGACCCCGATGGGATGCGATCAAAGGGGTAGACGGCGCGGTCAACAGAACTAGGGTTTCTTCAGAAATCGAGCATCGGATCTAGGGAATGGCCCCAAAACTTGTGTGTGTCCACATGGCATGCACATAAGTGATTTGTGATGGTTCTACATCCAATGCTACCCCCCCGGGTGTGTCCGGCTTCTCGGACGGGGGTTCCTACACTTAGGCGATTATGCATGTATAGGGGGAACTCCTCGGAGGTGAACCGGAGAGAACCTTGGGATCATATGGGATGATCCTTGTTTCCACATGTACCTATGACCTAACCAAGCTCAAATGGAGGCACACGCCCACCGGGGACCCCGATGGGATGCGATCAAAGGGGTAGACGGCGCGGTCAACGGAACTAGGGTTTCTTCGTAAATCGAGCATCGGATCTAGGGAATGGCCCCAAAACTTGTGTGTGTCCACATGGCATGCACATAAGTGATTTGTGATGGTTCTACATCCAATGCTACCCCCGGGTGTGTCCGGCTTCTCGGACGGGGGTTCCTACACTTAGGCGGATTATGCATGTATAGGGGGAACTCCTCGGAGGTGAACCGGAGAGAACCTTGGGATCATATGGGATGATCCTTGTTTCCACATGTACCTATGACCTAACCAAGCTCAAATGGAGGCACACGCCCACCGGGGGACCCCCGATGGGATGCAATCAAAGGGGTAGACGGCGCGGTCAACAGAACTAGGGTTTCTTCAGAAATCGAGCATCGGATCTAGGGAATGGCCCCAAAACTTGTGTGTGTCCACATGGCATGCACATAAGTGATTTGTGATGGTTCTACATCCAATGCTACCCCCCGGGTGTGTCCGGCTTCTCGGACGGGGGTTCCTACACTTAGGCGGATTATGCATGTATAGGGGGAACTCCCTGAGGTGAACCGGAGAGAACCTTGAGATCATATGGGATGATCCTTGTTTCCACATGTACCTATGACCTAACCAAGCTCAAATGGAGGCACACGCCCACCGGGGACCCCGATGGGATGCGATCAAAGGGGTAGACGGCGCGGTCAACGGAACTAGGGTTTCTTCGGAAATCGAGCATCGGATCTAGGGAATGGCCCCAAAACTTGTGTGTGTCCACATGGCATGCACATAAGTGATTTGTGATGGTTCTACATCCAATGCTACCCCCTCGGTGTGTCCGGCTTCTCGGACGGGGGTTCCTACACTTAGGCGGATTATGCATGTATAGGGGGAACTCCCTCGGACGTGAACCGGAGAGAACCTTGGGATCATATGGGATGATCCTTGTTTCCACATGTACCTATGACCTAACCAAGCTCAAATGGAGGCACACGCCCACCGGGGACCCCGATGGGATGCGATCAAAGGGGTAGACGGCGCGGTCAACGGAACTAGGGTTTCTTCGAAATCGAGCATCGGATCTAGGGAATGGCCCCAAAACTTGTGTGTGTCCACATGGCATGCACATAAGTGATTTGTGATGGTTCTACATCCAATGCTACCCCCCCGGGTGTGTCCGGCTTCTCGGACAGGGGGTTCTACACTAATTGATTAGGGTTAGTGTTTAGGGTTAGGGTTTGAGATGATCTATTCTATTCTTATTATTTGCAGTAAATACTGATAGTATTTATTTTAAAAAATAAAAAATAAAAAAACAAAAAAACTACTTGTGCCGACGGTGACACAACCTATAGGGTTAGGGTTAGTGTTTAGGGTTAGTGTTAGGGTTAGGATTTAAGATGATCTATTCTATTCTTATTATTTGCAGTAAATAGTGACAGTATTTATTTTAAAAAAAATAATAATAATAAAAAGTATTTATTTAAAAAAAATAAAAAAAAACCCTAACTGTGCCGACGGTGGCCGTCGGCACAGCCGTAACCGTCGGCACAGCTAGGGCGCCATAACGGCCACGGGGCCAGCCACACACGCCCCCACCCGCCGCACACACACGCCCCCCACCCGCCGCCTGTCCCCTTCACCCGCCTCCACCCGCCGCCGCGCCGCCACCACCCGCCTCCACCCGCCGCCGCCGCCAGATCCCCACGCCACCCGGCCGCCGCCGCCGCGATCCCGCAGCAGAGCCCGCCGCCGCGCCGCGCAGCAGCCCGCCGCCGCGCCCGCAGCAGCCCGCCGCCGCGCCCGCAGCCCCACCGCCGCCGCGCCCAACCCGCAGCAGCCGGCGCCCGCAGCCCACCGCCGCGCCGCCCAACCCGCACCGCGCCGGCCGCCGCCCGGCCGGCCTCCCTCACCCGCCCCGACCGGCCGGCGCCGCCCCGGCCTCCCCGACCCGCCCCCACCCGCAGCAGGCCCGGCCTCCCCGACCCGCCCCGACCCGCGGCGAGCTCCGGCCCGCAGCAGCTCCGGCCTCCTCACCCGCCCGGCCCGCAGCAGCCTCGGACTCCTCGCCGGCCGGCCCCTCGCCCTCGGCCCGCCCTTCCACCGCCGCCATGGTACGTAAGCGCCGCACTCCTTGCAAATATTTTTTAGCATTTTAGTTGTAGGAATTAGGTATATGGATTTGTAAATAGAAATTGAAATGATAATTGAAATTGAAATAAAATAAATTAGAATTAGGTATATGGATTTGTAAATAGAAATAGAAATGTTTAATGGAATGGAAATTGAAATTGAAATGGTAATTGAAATTGAAATGAAATAAATTAGAATTAGGTATATGGATTTGTAAATAGAAATAGAAATGTTTAATGGAATGGAAATTGAAATTGAAATGGTAATTGAAATTGAAATGAAATAAATTAGAATTTTGTAGAAATGCATTTGTTTTATCAATTGATGAATTTGCATTGAATTTTTATTATTATTTTAACTAGGTCCCTAAGTGAGCACCTCGCGTGACGACCCCGGATCTTGCGGCGCATCTCTACGGCCGTCGACATCGCCGGTTGTTCGACTACTTCCTCTACAGCCGAGGGTGAGCTGAATTGCCGACTCCCCTCCGCATTTTTTATGTCATTAGATTTAATTTCTCCGTCAAGTCGCGTAACCTAGGTGTCAATTCCCGTCCGCAAGCGTTACGCGGATAAATATGCATTAGTGGTCAGCATATTTTGAACCGTAACGCTTGTGGCATTTACGGGACAGTCGCCGGACCCGTAGTTGGGTACGTTTTCCACGTAATGCTCGGGTGCGAGACAGGATTTCGTCGCCGCCTCCCCGTTGTTCTCCGGATGCACATCCTCTCGGCTTTTTGCCGAGACGTGTATCGGGAGAGCAGCGGGGAGGTGTCGCCGAAATTCCGTCTCGCACCCAAGCGAACGTGGAGAACGTACCCAACTACGGGTCCGGGCTGCTAGGAGCCCACCTAGTAGAGATGTAGGTTGATGCACGCGTTTTCGCCGGTAGAAAAATAAAAATATGATGCATTCAATTTCATGCTACTATTTGTTGTTTGTCACGCAATAAAGCAGGATGGCCGATAATGAGTGGATGTATAGTGGTCGTGTTAGTTCGACTCAAGTAACAGTATGAATGGAAATGGAAGACCGATTTGTTAGTGAAGGAGTTAGCTCGTGGTTCGAAGGGGGTCGTTCGTCCCGTTGCCCTTGCAGATGTACTGCAGGAGGCGTCATCCTAAGGATATTCTAGAGATGACTAAACACCTTTGGTGGAATGGGTATATGCGTGACTACGACCCGCCGGTCGACTTTTCTCGGCACGAACATGATAGAGGTGAGGTGATGCGGCAGCGGATCGATGGCAATGAGAACGATGGCATCTTAAACTTGCTAGATGATCTTCGGGATGTCGACATGCCGAGTTACCATGGGACGAACGGTCTGAACCGGAGGAACCGCCCGAACCGGAGGGACCGCCACAACCGGAGGAACTTCCGGAGGAGGAACTCGAGCCAACCGCGAGGGCCTTCATTGATATGATGGCCTCGGCTAGGAGGCCTCTATACCCGGGTGCAAAAATGTCTCAACTTGATGGCATCACGCAGTTGCTAGCCGACAAGTGCATGTTTGAGAGTACTCGAGCATCCTTTGAAAAGACTCGAACACGAGTAGGTAACATGTTTCCCGAAGGTCATTGCTTGCCCAAGACCATGTACGAAACGAAGAAAATCTTGAAAGCATTGAAAATGGATTATGTAACATATGATGTCTGTCCAAAACTTTGCCTTTTGTTTTGGAAAGACTATGCGGATGACAAGTACTCGTGCCAAGTGTGGTCACTCTAGGTATCATGAGGTAGATGTAGGCAATGGTCGAAGAGGCGGACAAAAGTAGCCATAAAGATTCTTCGTTATCTCCCATTCATCAAAAGAATCCAACGGCTTTACATGTTCGAGGAGACCGCAAGCGAGATGACATGGCATAAGACCGGGATAAGATTGCGGGACGAGAAGAAACGGGTACCCATGGTACATCCATCCGATGGTCAATCATGGAAGCACTTCGATGAAAAGCACCCAAATGAGGCAAGTGAGGCTCGGAATGTTAGAATTGCGATAGCAACCGATGGATTCAACCCATATGGTATGTCGACTGCCGCGTACAGCTGCTGGCCCGTGTTTGTTATTCCGCTCAATCTCCCTCCTGGAGTCGTAATGCAAAGGAAGAACATATTCTTGTCGATGATCCTTCCAGGTGAAAGTGCATATAGCCCCTATGTGTGGTTTTGGTAATTAATGACAATCCCTATGGACTAATGATTGCTTTGAGTTATATGTGTAGGATTTGTCCATATGCAATGGTTGAACGATTAGTTGGCGTCAAGATTGCAATACGAAGAAATGAGTGGAGTATAGGGGAGCAATCCGCAAGATCTCATCTTCATCAAGCAAGAACAATCAAGAATGGTGTTTCATCTTGTTGCGGTCAAGATCATCATCATCGAGCTCAAATGGAAGGTGCAAGGTTAAGGTTTGCTGTTGATAGGGTTTCTTTCTCACCGGTCTTGTGGTTTAGTTGGGAGACCGGTTTATAGGATAATGGTCGTACTATCAAGGGGCTCTCGAGTGAGTAACTCGATCGTATCGTTCGGAGTGCGGTCAAACCTTTGCATCCTTGCATCATCTTTCTTGGTTGTTGTTTGGATCTTATTCATGTGGTGTTTTAGAGCTTGTGGTTATTTCCATGACAAGCTCTAGTTCATTGAAAACGGTTTTCGCGTATATCACTTGTTGCGTTTTCGAGTTGGGTGGTTTTATCGGTTTCTTGTATTGAGGTGTTTTCACTCTAAAAATCATATAAAATCACCCCCCACTAGTTTCCATATTTTCAGTTTTTGTGGGGGTAGTTCTTGTCGTCCTCTTTCCAACAAAATTGATTTCGTCTCATTTAGATTTTCCAATCTCAAGTTATTTACATTTTAAGTTTAAGTTTAAAAGAAAAGAAAAAAAAAAGGAGAACGGCCGGTACTACCGCTCGCGCTACCGGGCTCACTACCGCCCAGCTAGCCCAGCTCTCAGTAAGTATCCAGGGGATTGGGGCGTCCCAGCGGTACCTGGACCGGTACCGCGGCCGGAGCCTCCGGCCTCCTCCCGCGCGTGGCCTGCCTCTAATCCTGTTTGCATAGCAAAGCCCATCCACGCTGGGGCCCGCCCACGTGGGCAGCCCAGCCACCAGGCCGCCTCTCCGCTCGCCTGCACGACGCGGCCTCGCGCCCCGCTCGACCGTGTAGCACGGTCCCGCGCTGGGCCCCACACCCGTCGCTGCCTCGCGCGATTGTCTTGGCGTGCGCCCGCTCGCCCGCCCACGTGCGCCCCTGGCTGCTGCGTCGATCCCGCGCGGGTCCCGCTCGCCTGCTCATGATGCCACGCGCTACTCGTGCAGCGCTGCTGCTTCGCTGGGCCCACACGCTCGCTGTGGGAGTTCCGGCCCAGATGGCATTTGCCCAACGGGCAGAAATCAGTTGGCCCCCCTTTTTAATCCCTCTTCTATCTTTTTGGGCTACTGCTTCTTCCTCTCTCTCTCAAGCTTTCCTCTCCATTGTTTGACTCTTTGTGAGCTTGAGATCTTTCTCTCCATCCCATGATTCTTGCATATATTTGAGAGAAATATTGAGGAGATCTAGATCCACACTTTGACCAAACCAAATCACCTCTTTGTGAGGGAATCTTTGGGATCTAGATCTTGGGGTATTTTGTGTTCCCCTTTTTGATTCTTCCTCTCTTATTCCCCCAATAGTTTTAGTAGCTTTGTTGGAATTTGAGAGTGAAAGAGTTGGGCATCTTTGTGGTGTTCTTGCCATTGCATTTGGTGCATCGGTTTGACTTCTCCGCGGTGATACGTGGAGGTGAAAGTTCGTGAGATATTCACTTCGGGAGCTTGTTCCCGGAGCTTGTTCCTCTTGGGTCTTTGGACCCTAGACGGCTTAGTGGTCTTTGTGGTGTTCTTGGGGACTCCAATTAAGTTGTGGAGATTCTTCAAGGGCAAGGCCTTTGTGGCGATTTATTGGGAGCCTCCAATTAAGTTGTGGAGATAGCCCCAAGCTTTGTGCGGGTTCGGTGACCACCCTAAGGTTCCATAGTGGATCGAGGACATCCCTTTTGGTGGGAATTCTCGAGGAGAATACGGTGGCCTTCGCGCATTTGGAGTGACTTGTCCTCCACACCGCTCCAACGGAGAGTAGCACTCGCAAGAGTGTGAACTTCGGGATACATCGTTGTCTCCGCGTCACTTCGGTTATTCCTATACCCGAGCTCTTTACTTATGCACTTTACTTTGTGATAGCCTTCGTGCTTGAAGTTATATATCTTACTGTCACATAGTTGCTTAAATTGCTTAGCATAAGTTGTTGGTACACATAGGTGAACCCTTGTTATATAGGTTTTGTGGTTGACAAATTAAACGCTAGTTTTATTCCGCATTTGTGAAGCCATATTCGTAAAAGTTTTAAACCGCCTATTCACCCCCCCTCTAGGCGGCATCCGTGTCCTTTCAATTGGTATCAGAGCCCGGTCTCTCATTCTAGGCTTCACCGCCTTGAGAGTAAGGATGTCGGCTAGAGATTTAGTGCATGATCACACTTGTATATTTGATGGCACAAATTATGATGTTTGGAAAATTCGCATGCTTAGTCATTTTCGGGCCATTGACCCTCATATGGAGCGAATTGTAGATATAGGTTTTTCTCCTCCGATGGATTCCCAAAATCTATCTTTAGAGGATGAGAAAAATTTATATCTCAATGCTCAAGCTTCTAACGTGCTTGTTCATGCTTTGAGCAATGTAGATACTCTTGCAATCTTGCCTTTCCGGAGCGCTCATGATTTATGGACAAAGCTTCAAGAAAAATATGATGTGTCCAACATTATTGAGGATGATTGTATTCCCTCCACTTCCGGCCGTAATGAACTTTCATCCACTTCACCATTGTGTTGCAAGACACAAGGAAATGCCAAGGTGAGTGGTGATGACCATTGGAATGTTGATAGTGAGCCTATTCTTGATGATCATTCATCTCTATCTCATTGCAATGCCTCATCTTTGGACTTGGACACATATAGCACTATAAATGATTCACATGCTTGTGTTGATAGTCCTTGCATACCATGTGTTAAATGCTCATCTAAATGCCATGGTGATATGCATGCTAATTCTTGTCGCCGTGATATAAATGCTTCTATTTCCTCTAGTTGTTGTGTGTCTAACAATGTAGAGGAAACCGAAGAATCCATTGGCAATGACAAGATCTTGAATGGAGCTTCAAGTATCTCTTCTTCTCCATCATCTCAAGTTTCTCACATATGCCTTATGGCTAAGGCTTCTACGGGATCTCATACCTCGGAAGCTAATCTTTCTCATCATGATGAAGATGAAGTTCATGAAGAAGAAGAGGAATTGATTGCCTCTTTACATGACAAGGGTGAGGTTGTTCATCGTGCTCTTCGCAAAAATAAAATTGCTTGCTCTAAATTTGTTGAAATCTTAGTTTGTGCTATTGAGAGCCAAAAACTTATTGAGATGCATGAGAACACCATATTAAAAATGGGTGCTCTTGAACGTGATTATGCCGATGAAATAGGTTCTCTTAAGGGTGAACTTGAAGAAGAACAAACCACCAAAGAATCTCTTGAGGAGACCTTTTCTCTAGAATTGTCTAGAATAAAGGAAAACCATGATAGAGATCTTGAAGTGGCAAATGATCTAAAGCTAAAAAATGATAAGCTTGTGTTTGTTAATGCTAAACTCCTTGAGGATTTTGATCAACTCAAAAATGGCTCTATGGTCATTGAGAGTGCGCTCACCAAACTCACCGAGTCACATGAGAAACTTAAAGCTTCATATCTAAAAGAGCATGCCAACTTGCCTTCTCCTATTGCTATTAATAATGATGCTTGTGCTACTAACTCTACATCTAGTGAAGCATCCATTTTGACGGAGAATGTTGAGCTAAGGGCTCAACTTGAATTGCTAACTAGCAAGTATGGGATTTTGGAAGAAAGTCATGGAAAGCTCTCTAGCTCCCATGATGATCTTCTAGTGTCCCATGAGAAGCTAAAGTTAGCTCATGAGGCTAGTATGTCAAAGGTAATATTGTGTGAGCCTCATGTGGATACTAGCACTACTTCTCAAAATGTTATATTGCCATGTGCTAGTCCTATTAATTCATCCACTCATAGTATTGCAAAATCTCGTGATGAATTATCTTCCTTGCCTTGTTGCTCTAACAATGAAGTCTCTACTTCCTCTAGTATTTGTGTTGCTACTAACCATGTAGAGGAAATTGAAGAGCTCAAGGCTCAAGTCACTTCCTTGAAGAAAGACTTGAGAAAGGGTCATGAAGGGAAATGCAAACTTGACAAGATGTTGAGTGTGCAACAATCCCCCAATGACAAGAGCGGACTTGGATTTGTCTCCAACAACAAGAAAAAGTCCAATAGCTCCAAGAACAAGAAGGGCCAAGTTCAAATCAAAGATCCGTCCAAGATTACTTGCTTCAAGTGCAAAATTGAAGGGCATCATGTTAGATCGTGCCCATTGAAGAAGAAACCTCTTAGTGAGAAGCAAGTAGGGAAGCGGCCTCAAGTTCAAGGCAATGCCCAACATCGGGTTGAAGAAAAGCCACTTCCCAAGAAGATTCAAGCTAATGCTCCCATTGTGGAGAAATCAAGTAAGAAGAAGGAGAAGAGAAGGACTTGCTACATATGCCGTGAGAAGGGCCACATCTCCTCCTTTTGCACTATTGGTACATCGTCCAACCCTATCATCATTGATGATGTTTATTCTCTTCGTAAGGATGATGTTGGCAATGTGTTTGCCAAATATGTTGGTGCTCAAAGTGGTGTCAAGAAAAGAACCATTTGGGTCGCCAAACCTATTGTGACTAACCTCTTAGGACCCAACTTGGTTGGGGACCAACAAGCTAAAACTTGATCAATAGGTGGTGTTGGAGGGCATTGGAGACTTGGCTACTTCGTGAAGAATTAAGGGACCTTCATAATTTATATTCTCTCAAGCCAAGTCATTTGGATTATCTCATTTCTATCATATATCCAATGTTCCTCCGTGCGGTAACATGTACACAACTTATTTACATTGAAAGTTACTCGCCCCTTTTTGCATGTGTTGGTGTTGTACCTTGCATATGCTTGTATATGTTGTGTTTCCTACTTGACTTATCTTGATAAATCAAGTATATGTATGATTAGGTTGCGCACCATGTATTTGTGTTTGTGTTGGAGCCTATTTGCATATTGTTGTATCTTATATGGCTCTTGGGAGTGATTAATGGACTATCCCATTTTGGGGGAGTGATATTCCCTTGGGAATGTCACAACCCTAAAAATTTGTGTACTTGAGGAATACCACTTAGAATTGATATTGCAAGTTTATCTAGTCTCTATGTGGTATGTCATCCTCGTGAGAAATTCAAATTCTATAATGTCCATTAATTATCTCTTGTTGGTTCCTTGTTGCCTCTTGCGAAAATAAATTCTATATCACATTATGGGGGAGTATTATTCTTTGTGCATACTACAAGCCATGAAAATGTGTATATTTGAGGTTGTGTCACATAGTATTGATATTGTAAATTATCTCATTCCTATGTGGCATGGTTTTCTCAAACAAGTCCAAATTGCCTAAATGGATTCTTTGTTAATATCCTTATGGATCTTGTTTGTGAGAGCTTTTCTTGACATGGTTTTCCACAATGTGTGTCTCATATCCTTTTTGGGAAATCATGCGCTTCAAGTTATGCTATTCATTGCTTTGCACGATGGTGTAATAAATTATCTCCCTGTTGTTCTCCGGATGCACATCCTCTCGGCTTTTTGCCGAGACGTGTATCGGGAGAGCAGCGGGGAGGTGCTGCCGAAATTCTGTCTCGCACCCGAGCAGAACGTGGAGAACGTACCCAACTACGGGTCCGGGGGCTGCTAGGAGCCCACCTAGTAGAGATGTAGGTTGATGCACGCGTTTTCGCCGGTAGAAAAATAAAAATATGATGCATTCAATTTCATGCTACTATTTGTTGTTTGTCACGCAATAAAGCAGGATGGCTGATAATGAGTGGATGTATAGTGGCCGTGTTAGTTCGACTCAAGTAACAGATGAATGGAAATGGAAGACCGATTTGTTAGTGAAGGAGTTAGCTCGTGGTTCGAAGGGGGTCGTTCGTCCCCGTTGCCCTTGCAGATGTCCGCGGGAGGCGTCATCCTAAGGATATTCTAGAGATGACTAAACACCTTTGGTGGAATGGGTATATGCGTGACTACGACCCGCCGGTCGACTTTTCTCGGCACGAACGTGATAGAGGTGAGGTGATGCGGCAGCGGATCGATGGCAATGAGAACGATGGCATCTTAAACTTGCTAGATGATCTTCGGGATGCCGACATGCCGAGTTACCATGGGACGAACAGTCCGAACCGGAGGAACCGCCCGAACCGGAGGGACCGCCACAACCGGAGGAACTTCCGGAGGAGGAACCCGAGCCAACCGCGAGGGCCTTCATTGATATGAGGCCTCAGCCTAGGAGGCCTCTATACCCGGGTGCAAAAATGTCTCAACTTGATGGCATCACGCAGCTTGCTAGCCGACAAGTGCATGTTTGAGAGTACTCGAGCATCCTTTGAAAAGACTCGAACACAGTAGGTAACATGTTGCCCGAAGGTCATTGCTTGCCCAAGACCATGTACGAAACGAAGAAAATCTTGAAAGCATTGAAAATGGATTATGTAACATATGATGTCCGTCCAAAACTTTGCCTTTTGTTTTGGAAAGACTATGCGGATGACAAGTACTCGTGCCAAGTGTGGTCACTCTAGGTATCATGAGGTAGATGTAGGCAATGGTCGAAGAGGCGGACAAAAGTAGCCATAAAGATTCTTCGTTATCTCCCATTCATCAAAAGAATCCAGCGGCTTTACATGTTCGAGGAGACCGCCAAGCGGATGACATGGCATAAGACCGGGATAAGATTGCAGACGAGAAGAAACGGGTACCCATGGTACATCCATCCGATGGTCAATCATGGAAGCACTTCGATGAAAAGCACCCAAATGAGGCAAGTGAGGCTCGGAATGTTAGAATTGCGATAGCAACCGATGGATTCAACCCATATGGTATGTCGACCGCCGCGTATAGCTCGCTGGCCCGTGTTTGTTATTCCGCTCAATCTCCCTCCCGGAGTCGTAATGCAAAGGAAGAACATATTCTTGTCGATGATCCTTCCAGGGCCCGAATATCCAGGGAAGAAATTGAGTGTCTTAATGCAACCACTTGTGGATGATTTGCACCACTCGTGGCATCACGGTACATTGACATACGACCGAGCCTCAAAGAGAAACTTCATCATGAAAGTTTGGTTCCACTATTCGATGCATGACCTACCCGGGTACGCCCTATTCTGTGGGCATAGTACAGCTGGTAAGTTTCCATGCCCAGTGTGCAGGCACGAACTAGAATTCAGGCACCTAAAAGCTGGACACAAATATGTTGCCTTTGACAAACACCGCAAGTTCCTCGATCCAGGGCATCGGTTCGGATCCGACAAGAAGAACTTCACGAAAGGCGTAGTTCCGCTTGAACATAAAGAAATACCAAAGTTCGATGGTGCAACTCGTTGATGCTGAGCTACGTGCTCTCCAGCCTAGTAAGGAACCCGGCCACCAATTTGAGGGATATGGTAAAACGCACAACCGGACTCACATAGCAGTGCATAACGAGCTCGAGTATTACAAGGACCTTGAACTTCCCCATAATATCGATATGATGCACACCGAAAAGAATTGCGGGGAGGCATTCCTTAACACCTGCCGCAACATACCGGGCAAGTCAAGGGATAATGTTTCAGCTAGAGTCGATATTGAGGAGATATGCGACAGGTGGCTCTACACATGCAGCCTCCCGAGGGCAATCGAAAAGGTTGGTTAAAGCCGCATGCCAAGTACTCGTCTTGATAGCGCCGACAAGAAGGAGGCATTTACGTGGCTCAAATATGACGTGATGTTCCCCGATGGTTATTGTTCGAATATGAGTAAGGGAGTCAATCTTGCTACAGGAAAAATAAACGGGCTCAAGAGTCACGACTATCATATATGGATTGAGCGGCTGATGCCGGTGATGCTTCGAGGGTATCTCCCCGATCATGTCTGGCGAGTGCTTGCGGAGGTGAGCCATTTTTTCCGCACGGTCAGTGCTAAGCGGATATGTACCGAGGTGATTGAGAAGCTGCGTGAAGCAAGTGCCGGACATGCTATGCAAGTTAGAGATGATATTCCCCCAGTGCTTCTTCACTCCGATGTTACATCTCATCGTGCATCTCGCCAACGAGGCACTCTTGGGGGGACCGGTGCGATATCGTTGGCAGTTTTGTATTGAGAGGGAGTTCAAGTATATTCGGTACAAATGTGGAAACAAAAATAAGATTGAAGCATGCATAGCTGAGGCAACTCTCCTCCATGAGATGGCGAGACGCCACGATAATGTACTATGCCAATGATGTGCCCACTAAGCATAACCCGGTCGCTCGGTACAATTCCGACGAGCCCAAGCGTGACCCAAAGCTCTTGCTCTTCCAATATCCCGGTGGCAAGGCCGGTGCCTCAAAAGTGGAGAACATTTCGCCGTAAGAGAAGGATTGCATAATGCTTTACGTGCTTATGAACATGGATGAAGTGGTCGATTTCATGAGGTAAAATGATGAACCAATTACTTTGCAACCGAGTAACTTGGTTTTGGTCTAATACGTATTTTCTCCTTTCAGCCAATTCCATGATGAAATGTGGTCGGGAAGAAATGGTCCCACTCCCACGCAGTGGTACACTCTTCCGAAAGAGGGTGCCCCGCCCTTAAATAAAAGCTTCGTGAACTCGGTTCTATGAAAAAGTAATTTCTCAAATGTTCCTCTTACTTTGCAATCCGTGACTTGTCTTATTACACGTAACTAATGCACGTAATAATCTGAACTAAACTTGTAGGGAGCTGATCCCAACGTTGAGATGACAGACGAGTTGAGATGCGTTTCCCGGGGTTTTAACCGTAGAGTCCATACGCATGAGAAGTATGATGTAAATGGGTATCGCTTCCATACGGAGTTTCACCGAAAGAACCGGCCTAATGCAAAAACAATAAATACCGGGGTCTACACCCGCGGAGCCGATGATCTTGATTACTATGGAAGGTTACAAAAGGTATACGAGTTGACGTTCAACAACGCAAACATAGAACTCAAGCTCTTTGTGTTCAAATGCCATCGGTTTGACCCACACGGTGGAATGAGAAGCACCCCCTCCATTGGTTTAGTTGAAGTTAGGCCTACAACCACCTACAGCGGATCCGACGTCTATGTTGTGGCTCACCAAACCAAGCAAGTTTATTATTTGTCCTACCCATGTCAGAATGAGGAACTCATGGGCTGGGAAGTCGTGTTCCAGGTATCGCCACATGGTTAGCTACCCATCCCCTCCGAGGACGATTACAACAACATTGACCCGGTAACATATGAGGGAATTTTCTATCAAGAGGAAGAGCAGTTCGGGGACCTTCAAATAGACATAGGTCTTCCAGGAGCTCCACAACGATGTACAAATGCGTGGTGAGACCGTGGTGGACCTGAAGGACATAGCTATGCTCACCAAGCGCAATGCGAACAAAGACAACATTGTCGAGACTCAACCGGAACCCAATGCCGACCATGAATACTCATATGATACTGATTTTGATAGTGAGGCTGAGAACCCAATGCCTAGAGATGAGAGTGGTGATGAATGGTGAGGGTCTTTTATGCTTAGTACCTACATTATCATTATGCTTAATACATACATTTGTCATTATGCTTAGTACCTACATTGTCATTATGCTTAGTACCTACATTTTTCATTATGCTTAGTACCTACATTTGTCATTATGCTTAGTGTTTACTCATTTTCAACATGCTTATTAATTATTTTCTCTTTTCTTATGCAGGTAATTGCCCAATATGAGCGGACGGAAGGCATCATCGAGCTCCTTGCTTGATCAGATGCATCAGCGGAAGCCAGGGCCGGGTGCTTCCAGACGGAGTGGAAGACCCATTGTTCCCACCCGGCGTTACGAAGACGCAGACGGAGGACGGGGAGGACGAGGGGGTGGACGAGGGGGTGGACGAGCTGGAGGACGAGGGGGAGGACGAGCTGGAGGACGAGGGGGAGGACGAGCTGGAGGACGAGGGGGAGGACGAGCTGGAGGACGAGGGGGGATGCACAGCTCCTTCTAGCCGACATTCCCTCCGCTTCGGCTCGGTGGCTTCACGGTCTATGGACGAGGAGGAGGACACTAGGGAGGAGGAGGACACTAGGGAGGAGGAGGAGGAGTCTAGGGACGAGGAGGCTTCGACGGAGATGGCTCCGAAGAAGTTACGGATTCGTGGGGAAGCGCAGGTTCCCGATGAGAGTAAGGAACCTGCTACGGAGGATGACAAGTGGCTCCTTGTCCCAGGAACTATAGAGTAAGTAGTAAGATGATTTCATTTTTGTTATGACACTTAGCATTTTTCTAATGTTTGATAATTGTGCAGAAATTTCACATATACGGGGAAGAATGTCCGCGTGCCGGGGAGTCCGATTGGAGCTGCTATTAGGAAGTACTGGCCGGGGATGTACACTCCGGTCCTTGGAGGCGAGTCCAAGCTAGCCTACACTTGGGAAGACTTTGAGATAGCGCCTTACCCTAGCTTTACTTCCGCCGCCGACGCCGTGATCAAGAAGTTTTGGGTACGTAATGCATACTCTTTGGGTTTCGTTCATATGTAGTTGATTACCCCACCGTGATAACTCATGCCTCTCACACTTTCTGTTATGCTTGATTGCAGCGCAATTATAGGGTGGCGACCGAGCATAAGGAGAGGGCGGACGTGATCCTCCGTAACATGTGTCGGAAGTTGACACGGCAGACGGTGGGTACAACCGAGAGGATCACGTGCATCGGCCACTTCTATGCCGAGCAGGGCGTAAGGTACACAAAGCCTGAGATTGTGAAGGGACTCGCCCCGGCTATGACGATAGAGGACTTCATGTTGGTAAGTAATTGTCAATGCGATTCTATGTACTTCGGCTAACTTGCAACTATATTGTTTGTTCTTCAAATGAGTTTTGATTTTGCAGGTTGTACCACATTGGGCTGATAATAAGAGGGCCGCCTTCATGGAGTTGGTCAAGAATTGGGTCGGCGAAAACCCCGATTTCAAGGCCGTGAGCGACCGGAACAAGGCCAACCGTGGGAATCAGGGAACACACAGTGCGGGGAGCAGCAGCACCGATCGCTATCGGGACCGTCTGGTACATACAAAAATGGAACAAGCTGCATTTTTTTGATTTTCGATGATATGCATAACATTTGTTTTGTGATGCAGGGGAAGAAGCTCGGGAGGGAAGTTGGTCAGATGGAAGCGTGGACACACATGAAGGTGGTGACGCCGGGTCCGAACGAGCCTCGGCCCGCGCCTGAGATGTACTACGGCAAGGCCAAAGAGAGCAAGGAAAAATACTGCGAGGAGTACGCCAAGCTCCATCCAGAGGTGGAGGACCCTATGACCGAGCCGGTCGACGAGGTGGCGATGATGCCGGCGGGGTGCGGCCAGCCGCATGGACGTCCCGCCCGCCTTGCCGGGGGTTTCAAGCCTCGGAGGAACTTCACGCAGATCAAGGCTACCCTCCCCTCCGGCAGCCTACGCTACCTGCTCGCGGACTACATGCCGTTCTCGGGTAGAGGTAGATGTAAGTCATCCACACTTTCATCCTCTCGTTTTGACTCTTGTTCCTGAATGGCTATGTTGATGAGACACATTATTTCTGAAATTGTAGACTCAGCTCGAGGAGGCCTATGAACTAGCTTACGAGGAGTATCTCGAGAAGATTAAGGAGCATGACCTTGTGAGAGATGCCTATGCCCGGTGGACGAGCAACCGGATGGCGGTAAGTTTCAATCTCTATGGTTGCAAAACATCTTAAGTCCCCATGTTTGAATCTCGAGCTATCTCTTCCGTTTCTTACGAGTTTCACTCGGTTCATGATGACCGGAGTGCGAGAGGAACCACTCCCAGAGCCGCCTCATCCGGGGCCGACGCCAGTGTTCCCGTTCAAGGAGGAGTTCTATTGCATGTACAAGCGTCAGCGTCAGTTGACCCCGGTAAGTTGCTAACTTGGCTAAGTTGCTAACTTGGTGTTACATGGCTAAGTTGCTAACTCCCTCCAACATGTAGGGATTGGGAGAATCCGGGAACGACACTCCTTGTGGTACGCCGATGCACCCCGGTCGCCATTCTCCTGGTGCTTCTGCCGAACCTCGGCATGGTTCTGCTTCCGGTGGCTCTCGTCGTGGTTCTACCTCCCCGAGCACCGTCGAAGTATTCCAGCCTCGCTTCACCCAAGCGGAGCTAGAGATGAGTACTCGGGTCCGCCGGGTGGTGCACCACCATAGTTTCTACATTGTACTAGCACATGATGACACACTCCATCTTTGTAGTGGATCCCGTGTATGTACCATGCTCTTGTATGCTATATTTGTGCTATTTGTGAGATTTGATGCTATATTTGTGAGATTTGGTGTTATACGGTGATATCTTTGTGCTCTATGGTGCTATATAATGTTACTGGATATTCAATGCTATAATATGTGCATTTTGTGCGATTTTCTGAGCAAATTGAGCCAAAATGGCAAAAATCCGAAAAAACCTGGGCCGGCTGTGCCGACGGTGTCACCGTCGGCACAGGCCCATAGCTGTGCCAAATGGCAGGGTCTGTGCCGACGGTGACACCGTCGGCACAGCCGGCCCAGGTTTCGCGCGTTTTTTCCAGTTTGAATGCCGCCGTTTTGCCGCCAGTTCTGGGAAAAAAAAAGCAAAACTGTGCCGACGGTTACACCGTCGGCACAGCTGGGGACGTTGACGGCAGCCCCCGTGACGGCTGGTTGGCTCTGCCGACGATGCGCCGGCCGACGGCCACCGTCCAGCCGTCGGCGTAGGACTGTGCCGACGGTGACCTGCTACGCCGACGGTGAGCGCACCGCCCCCGACGCGATCTGTGCCGACGTGAAGACGCCGACGGTCACCGTCGGCAGAGACGGTGCCGACGGTGCTCCACCCTGTGCCGACGGTGCGGGGCCGTCGGCGCACCCCGTGTCTCCCGTAGTGTGCATATTACTATATGCATGTACGTACATAATGTCTGGTCAAAGTTAAGTGTTACAAAGTTTGATTGATATATAGAAAAATGTTTCAACGTCTATGATATATTTAGCTAAATATTATGCTAAGTTTTGCTTTGACTAACCTTTATATATCCATGGAGTAATACGAAATAGAGGGAGCATCTCAAGAGTACTAAGCAGTCGGTAAGGACTACCGTGTATGACTCGTAGATCCACAAAGAGTTTTGCAAGATTTAACTACGTAAAGAAATTCATACCCGCCGTGGAAATGAAGGCATTAATATGAAAAGGAGTATGCTGACGGCCTGGCCATCGACTTAATGGACGTTGCATGTGCCGTGAAGCATTATTCCCTCCGGGGGGGAATGTTTTGAGCTGCCGGCCGCGCCCCGCAGCAGCCCGCCGCCGCGCCCCGCAGCCCACCGCCGCCGCGCCCCGCAGCCCACCGCCGCCGCGCCCAACCCGCAGCAGCCGGCGCCCCGCAGCCCACCGCCGCGCCGCCCCAACCCGCACCAGCCGGCGCCGCCCCGGCCGGCCTCCCTCACCCGCCCCGACCAGCCGGCGCCGCCCCGGCCTCCCCGACCCGCCCCCACCCGCAGCAGGCCCGGCCTCCCCGACCCGCCCCGACCCGCAGCAGCTCCGGCCCGCAGCAGCTCCGGCCTCCTCACCCGGCCCGGCCCGCAGCAGCTCCGGACTCCTCGCCGGCCGGCCCCCTCGCCCTCGGCCCGCCCTTCCACTGCCGCCATGGTACGTAAGCGCCGCACTCCTTGCAAATATTTTTTAGCATTTTAGTTGTAGGAATTAGGTATATGGATTTGTAAATAGAAATTGAAATGATAATTGAAATTGAAATAAAATAAATTAGAATTAGGTATATGGATTTGTAAATAGAAATAGAAATGTTTAATGGAATGGAAATTGAAATTGAAATGGTAATTGAAATTGAAATGAAATAAATTAGAATTAGGTATATGGATTTGTAAATAGAAATAGAAATGTTTAATGGAATGGAAATTGAAATTGAAATGGTAATTGAAATTGAAATGAAATAAATTAGAATTTTGTAGAAATGCATTTGTTTTATCAATTGATGAATTTGCATTGAATTTTTATTATTATTTTAACTAGGTCCCTAAGTGAGCACCTCGCGTGACGACCCCGGATCTTGCGGCGCATCTCTACGGCCGTCGACATCGCCGGTTGTTCGACTACTTCCTCTACAGCCGAGGGTGAGCTGAATTGCCGACTCCCCCTCCGCATTTTTTATGTCATTAGATTTAATTTCTCCGTCAAGTCGCGTAACCTAGGTGTCAATTCCCGTCCGCAAGCGTTACGCGGATAAATATGCATTAGTGGTCAGCATATTTTGAACCGTAACGCTTGTGGCATTTACGGGACAGTCGCCGGACCCGTAGTTGGGTACGTTTCCACGTTCTGCTCGGGTGCGAGACAGGATTTCGTCGGCGCCTCCCTGTTGTTCTCCGGATGCACATCCTCTCGGCTTTTGCCGAGACGTGTATCGGGAGAGCAGCGGGGAGGTGCTGCCGAAGTCCGTCTCGCACCCGAGCAGAACGTGGAGAACGTACCCAACTACGGGTCCGGGGCTGCTAGGAGCCCACCTAGTAGAGATGTAGGTTGATGCACGCGTTTTCGCCGGTAGAAAAATAAAAATATGATGCATTCAATTTCATGCTACTATTTGTTGTTTGTCACGCAATAAAGCAGGATGGCTGATAATGAGTGGATGTATAGTGGCCGTGTTAGTTCGACTCAAGTAACAGATGAATGGAAATGGAAGACCGATTTGTTAGTGAAGGAGTTAGCTCGTGGTTCGAAGGGGGTCGTTCGTCCCCGTTGCCCTTGCAGTGTACGCAGGAGGCGTCATCCTAAGGATATTCTAGAGATGACTAAACACCTTTGGTGGAATGGGTATATGCGTGACTACGACCCGCCGGTCGACTTTTCTCGGCACGAACGTGATAGAGGTGAGGTGATGCGGCAGCGGATCGATGGCAATGAGAACGATGGCATCTTAAACTTGCTAGATGATCTTCGGGATGCTGACATGCCAGAGTTACCATGGGACGAACAGTCTGAACCGGAGGAACCGCCTGAACCGGAGGGACCGCCACAACCGGAGGAACTTCCAGAGGAGGAACCTGAGCCAACCGCGAGGGCCTTCATTGATATGAGGCCTCAGCTAGGAGGCCTCTATACCCGGGTGCAAAAATGTCTCAACTTGATGGCATCACGCAGTTGCTAGCCGACAAGTGCATGTTTGAGAGTACTCGAGCATCCTTTGAAAAGACTACGAACACGATGAGGTAACATGTTGCCCGAAGGTCATTGCTTGCCCAAGACCATGTACGAAACGAAGAAAATCTTGAAAGCATTGAAAATGGATTATGTAACATATGATGTCCGTCCAAAACTTTGCCTTTTGTTTTGGAAAGACTATGCGGATGACAAGTACTCGTGCCAAGTGTGGTCACTCTAGGTATCATGAGGTAGATGTAGGCAATGGTCGAAGAGGCGGACAAAAGTAGCCATAAAGATTCTTCGTTATCTCCCATTCATCAAAAGAATCCAGCGGCTTTACATGTTCGAGGAGACTGCCAGCGGATGACATGGCATAAGACCGGGATAAGATTGCAGGACGAGAAGAAACGGGTACCCATGGTACATCCATCCGATGGTCAATCATGGAAGCACTTCGATGAAAAGCACCCAAATGAGGCAAGTGAGGCTCGGAATGTTAGAATTGCGATAGCAACCGATGGATTCAACCCATATGGTATGTCGACCGCCGCGTATAGCTGCTGGCCCGTGTTTGTTATTCCGCTCAATCTCCCTCCCGGAGTCGTAATGCAAAGGAAGAACATATTCTTGTCGATGATCCTTCCAGGGCCCGAATATCCAGGGAAGAAATTGAGTGTCTTAATGCAACCACTTGTGGATGATTTGCACCACTCGTGGCATCACGGTACATTGACATACGACCGAGCCTCAAAGAGAAACTTCATCATGAAAGTTTGGTTCCACTATTCGATGCATGACCTACCCGGTACGCCCTATTCTGTGGGCATAGTACAGCTGGTAAGTTTCCATGCCCAAGTGTGCGAGCACGAACTAGAATTCGAGCACCTAAAAGCTCGGACACAAATATGTTGCCTTTGACAAACACCGCAAGTTCCTCGATCCAGGGCATCGGTTCAGATCCGACAAGAAGAACTTCACGAAAGGCGTAGTTCCGCTTGAACATAAAGAAATACCAAAGTTCGATGGTGCAACTGTTGATGCTCGAGCTACGTGCTCTCCGACCTAGTAAGGAACCCGGCCACCAATTTGAGGGATATGGTAAAACGCACAAGCTCGGACTCACATAGCGGGCATAACGGAGCTCGAGTATTACAAGGACCTTGAACTTCCCCATAATATCGATATGATGCACACCGAAAAGAATTGCGGGGAGGCATTCCTTAACACCTCGCCGCAACATACCGGGCAAGTCAAGGGATAATGTTTCAGCTAGAGTCGATATTGAGGAGATATGCGACAGGGTGGCTCTACACATGCAGCCTCCCGAGGGCAATCGAAAAGGTTGGTTAAAGCCGCATGCCAAGTACTTGTCTTGATAGCGCCGACAAGAAGGAGGCATTTACGTGGCTCAAATATGACGTGATGTTCCCCGATGGTTATTGTTCGAATATGAGTAAGGGAGTCAATCTTGCTACGGGAAAAATAAACGGGCTCAAGAGTCACGACTATCATATATGGATTGAGCGGCTGATGCCGGTGATGCTTCGAGGGTATCTCCCCGATCATGTCCGGCGAGTGCTTGCGGAGGTGAGCCATTTTTTCCGCACGGTCCGTGCTAGCGGATATGTACCGAGGTGATTGAGAAGCTGCGAAGCAAGTGCCGGACATGCTATGCAAGTTAGAGATGATATTCCCCCCGGGCTTCTTCACTCCGATGTTACATCTCATCGTGCATCTCGCCAACGAGGCACTCTTGGGGGGACCGGTGCGATATCGTTGGCAGTTTTGTATTGAGAGGGAGTTCAAGTATATTCGGTACAAATGTGGAAACAAAAATAAGATTGAAGCATGCATAGCTGAGGCAACTCTCCTCCATGAGATGGCGGACGCCACGATAATGTACTATGCCAATGATGTGCCCACTAAGCATAACCCGGTCGCTCGGTACAATTCCGACGAGCCCAAGCGTGACCCAAAGCTCTTGCTCTTCCAATATCCCGGTGGCAAGGCCGGTGCCTCAAAAGTGGAGAACATTTCGCCGTAAGAGAAGGATTGCATAATGCTTTACGTGCTTATGAACATGGATGAAGTGGTCGATTTCATGAGGTAAAATGATGAACCAATTACTTTGCAACCGAGTAACTTGGTTTTGGTCTAATACGTATTTTCTCCTTTCAGCCAATTCCATGATGAAATGTGGTCAGGAAGAAATGGTCCCACTCCCACGCAGTGGTACACTCTTCTGAAAGAGGGTGCCCCGCCCTTAAATAAAAGCTTCGTGAACTGGTTCTATGAAAAAGTAATTTCTCAAATGTTCCTCTTACTTTGCAATCCGTGACTTGTCTTATTACACGTAACTAATGCACGAGAATAATCTGAACTAAACTTGTAGGGAGCTGATCCCAACGTTGAGATGACAGACGAGTTGAGATGCGTTTCCCGGGTTTTAACCGTAGAGTCCATACGCATGAGAAGTATGATGTAAATGGGTATCGCTTCCATACGGAGTTTCACCGGAAGAACCGGCCTAATGCAAAAACAATAAATACCGGGGTCTACACCCGCGGAGCCGATGATCTTGATTACTATGGAAGGTTACAAAAGGTATACGAGTTGACGTTCAACAACGCAAACATAGAACTCAAGCTCTTTGTGTTCAAATGCCACTCGGTTTGACCCACACGGTGGAATGAGAAGCACCCCTCCATTGGTTTAGTTGAAGTTAGGCCTACAACCACCTACGAGCGGATCCGACGTCTATGTTGTGGCTCACCAAACCAAGCAAGTTTATTATTTGTCCTACCCATGTCGGAATGAGGAACTCATGGGCTGGGAAGTCGTGTTCCGAGTATCGCCACATGGTAAGCTACCCATCCCCTCCGAGGACGATTACAACAACATTGACCCGGTAACATATGAGGGAATTTTCTATCAAGAGGAAGAGCAGTTCGGGGACCTTCAAATAGACATAGGTCTTCAGGAGCTCCACAACGATGTACAAGTGCGTGGTGAGACCGTGGTGGACCTGAAGGACATAGCTATGCTCACCAAGCGCAATGCGAACAAAGACAACATTGTCGAGACTCAACCGGAACCCAATGCCGACCATGAATACTCATATGATACTCGATTTTGATAGTGAGGCTGAGAACCCAATGCCTAGAGATGAGAGTGGTGATGAATGGTGAGGGTCTTTTATGCTTAGTACCTACATTATCATTATGCTTAATACATACATTTGTCATTATGCTTAGTACCTACATTGTCATTATGCTTAGTACCTACATTTTTCATTATGCTTAGTACCTACATTTGTCATTATGCTTAGTGTTTACTCATTTTCAACATGCTTATTAATTATTTTCTCTTTTCTTATGCAGGTAATTGCCCAATATGAGCGGACGGAAGGCATCATCGAGCTCCTTGCTTGATCAGATGCATCAGCGGAAGCCAGGGCCGGGTGCTTCCGGACGGAGTGGAAGACCCATTGTTCCCACCCGGCGTTACGAAGACGCGTGACGGAGGACGGGGAGGACGAGGGGGTGGACGAGCCGGAGGACGAGGGGAGGACGAGGCTGGAGGACGAGGGGGGGATGCACAGCTCCTTCTAGCTGACATTCCCTCTGCTTCTGGCTCAGTGGCTTCACAGTCTATGGACGAGGAGGAGGACACTAGGGAGGAGGAGGAGGAGGAGTCTAGGGACGAGGAGGCTTCGACGGAGATGGCTCCGAAGAAGTTACGGATTCGTGGGGAAGCGCAGGTTCCCGATGAGAGTAAGGAACCTGCTACGGAGGATGACAAGTGGCTCCTTGTCCCGGGAACTATAGAGTAAGTAGTAAGGTGATTTCATTTTTGTTATGACACTTAGCATTTTTCTAATGTTTGATAATTGTGCGAGAAATTTCACATATACGGGGAAGAATGTCCGCGTGCCGGGGAGTCCGATTGGAGCTGCTATTAGGAAGTGCGGCCGGGGATGTACACTCCGGTCCTTGGAGGCGAGTCCAAGCTAGCCTACACTTGGGAAGACTTTGAGATAGCGCCTTACCCTAGCTTTACTTCCGCCGCCGACGCCGTGATCAAGAAGTTTTGGGTACGTAATGCATACTCTTTGGGTTTCGTTCATATGTAGTTGATTACCCCACCATGATAACTCATGCCTCTCACACTTTCCGTTATGCTTGATTGCGGCGCAATTATAGGGTGGCGACCGAGCATAAGGAGAGGGCGGACGTGATCCTCCGTAACATGTGTCGGAAGTTGACACGGCAGCAGTGGTACAACCCGGAGGATCACGTGCATCGGCCACTTCTATGCCGAGCAGGGCGTAAGGTACACAAAGCCCGAGATTGTGAAGGGACTCGCCCCGGCTATGACGATAGAGGACTTCATGTTGGTAAGTAATTGTCAATGCGATTCTATGTACTTCGGCTAACTTGCAACTATATTGTTTGTTCTTCAAATGAGTTTTGATTTTGCGAGTTGTACCACATTGGGTCGATAATAAGAGGGCCGCCTTCATGGAGTTGGTCAAGAATTGGGTCGGCGAAAACCCCGATTTCAAGGCCGTGAGCGACCGGAACAAGGCCAACCGTGGGAATCGGGGAACACACAGGTGCGGGGAGCAGCAGCACCGATCGCTATCGGGACCGTTCGGTACATACAAAAATGGAACAAGCTGCATTTTTTGATTTTCGATGATATGCATAACATTTGTTTTGTGATGCAGGGGAAGAAGCTCGGGAGGGAAGTTGGTCGGATGGAAGCGTGGACACACATGAAGGTGGTGACGCCGGGTCCGAACGAGCCTCGGCCCGCGCCCGAGATGTACTACGGCAAGGCCAAAGAGAGCAAGGAAAAATATCGCGAGGAGTACGCCAAGCTCCATCCGAGAGGTGGAGGACCCTATGACCGAGCCGGTCGACGAGGTGGCGATGATGCCGGCGGGGTGCGGCCAGCCGCATGGACGTCCCGCCCGCCTTGCCGGGGGTTTCAAGCCTCGGAGGAACTTCACGCAGATCAAGGCTACCCTCCCTCCCGGCAGCCTACGCTACCTCCTCGCGGACTACATGCCGTTCTCGGGTAGAGGTAGATGTAAGTCATCCACACTTTCATCCTCTCGTTTTGACTCTTGTTCCCGAATGGCTATGTTGATGAGACACATTATTTCTGAAATTGTAGACTCAGCTCGAGGAGGCCTATGAACTAGCTTACGAGGAGTATCTCGAGAAGATTAAGGAGCATGACCTTGTGAGAGATGCCTATGCCCGGTGGACGAGCAACCGGATGGCGGTAAGTTTCAATCTCTATGGTTGCAAAACATCTTAAGTCCCCATGTTTGAATCCGAGCTATCTCTTCCGTTTCTTACGAGTTTCACTCGGTTCATGATGACCGGAGTGCGAGAGGAACCACTCCCGAGCCGCCTCATCCGGGGCCGACGCCGGTGTTCCCGTCCAAGGAGGAGTTCTATTGCATGTACAAGCGTCGGCGTCGGCTTGACCCCGGTAAGTTGCTAACTTGGCTAAGTTGCTAACTTGGTGTTACATGGCTAAGTTGCTAACTCCCTCCAACATGTAGGGATTGGGAGAATCCGGGAACGACACTCCTTGTGGTACGCCGATGCACCCCGGTCGCCATTCTCCTCGGTGCTTCGCCGAACCTCGGCATGGTTACGCTTCCGGTGGCTCTCGTCGTGGTTCTACCTCCCCGAGCACCGTCGAAGTATTCCAGCCTCGCTTCACCCAAGCGGAGCTAGATGAGTACTCGGGTCCGCCGGGTGGTGCACCACCATAGTTTCTACATTGTACTAGCACATGATGACACACTCCATCTTTGTAGTGGATCCCGTGTATGTACCATGGTCTTGTATGCTATATTTGTGCTATTTGTGAGATTTGATGCTATATTTGTGAGATTTGGTGTTATACGGTGATATCTTTGTGCTCTATGGTGCTATATAATGTTACTGGATATTCAATGCTATAATATGTGCGATTTTCTGAGCAAATTGAGCCAAAATGGCAAAAATCCGAAAAAACCTGGGTCGGCTGTGCCGACGGTGTCACCGTCGGCACGAGCCCATAGCTGTGCCAAATGGCGAGGTCCGTGCCGACGGTGACACCGTCGGCACAGCCCGGCCCAGGTTTCGCGCGTTTTCCAGTTTGAATGCCGCCGTTTTGCCGCCGGTTCCGGGAAAAAAAAAGCAAAGCGTGCCGACGGTTACACCGTCGGCACAGCTGGGGACGTTGACGGCAGCCCCCGTGACGGCTGGTTGGCTCTGCCGACGATGCGCCGGCCGACGGCCACCGTCCAGCCGTCGGCGTAGGACTGTGCCGACGGTGACCTGCTACGCCGACGGTGAGCGCACCGCCCCCGACGCGATCTGTGCCGACGTGAAGACGCCGACGGTCACCGTCGGCAGAGACGGTGCCGACGGTGCTCCACCCTGTGCCGACGGTGCGGGGCCGTCGGCGCACCCCGTGTCTCCCGTAGTGTGCATATTACTATATGCATGTACGTACATAATGTCTGGTCAAAGTTAAGTGTTACAAAGTTTGATTGATATATAGAAAAATGTTTCAACGTCTATGATATATTTAGCTAAATATTATGCTAAGTTTTGCTTTGACTAACCTTTATATATCCATGGAGTAATACGAAATAGAGGGAGCATCTCAAGAGTACTAAGCAGTCGGTAAGGACTACCGTGTATGACTCGTAGATCCACAAAGAGTTTTGCAAGATTTAACTACGTAAAGAAATTCATACCCGCCTTGGAAATGAAGGCGTTAATATGAAAAGGAGTATGCTGACGGCCTGGCCATCGACTTAATGGACAGAGATATGCAACGGCAACGCCAACACAGCCCTATGCCGACAACCCTCCACCATGGCCATCGGCACACACCTAATGTCGTCAGACGACCGCTAGTCGGTAGGACGCCAGGGTTGCGCCTTTTGCCAACGGCCTCGTTAAGCCAACGGTTGCCCTCGACATATCTCCAAATATACCGACAACTGAGCTATGCCGACGGCTACATATCTGATGGCCCGGGTAATAGCCGTCGGCATATCATCCCTGCAGTCTCCGTCGCACCATGTACGCGCTCATCTCACCAATCCCTTACGTTGACAGGCAGCCTTTTCCTTTTACATCTCATCGTCACCAGCTATGAGCAAAGATAAGCTAAAGCTGGACATGCGATGTGACTCGTGCAATTCACGTACGTACACATTCCACTACCGCATTGTTTCGCTTCTTTCGTCCAACAAAATTAACCCGACCTGTCGCCAAGCAAAACTTCCCGTTCCATGCTTGCCTGGTGCTTGGTCTTAAAATTTTGGTCGTAGTAGCGACACGACCAACCAGGCCGATGATTCGTGCAAACAGTGGCACCACTGGAGGGAGAAATGCTTTTGCCATATGCAAGGAAGGACGATCTCATGCATGTTTGTACCGTCGATTTACTGCTTTAAAATTCATACCACACCATCCCGTCAAGTTTCGTTGAATTTCAACGCATAAGGGTTGCTACGGATCAGTCCACGGACAGTCGCGCCTCCACACCACTGGCTGTCATCCAAAGTGCAACAGATTATTTATTTATTTATAATTTTTATTTATTACAGAAGAGGAAGATTGATATGAGCCCGACAGATCGAGAATCAAGATCCGTGAACAGATCATGCCCTAGGAAACCATTTTTTAATCATCGCGCGAATTAATCAAATCTAGCTAGCAGCTCAAAACATTCCCCCCCGGAGGGAATAATGCTTCACGGCACATGCAGCATGGAGGACCCCTGGGTCCTCGCCAGCCGGAAGCTTCTAGCTCATTTTTAAGGTAGTTTCAGTGTCTTCTTCGGGATGGTGAGACGGCGGCAGGATCCTAAAATCGGAATAAGGGCCTCCAGCCATATCCCCTCTTTGACAGTCGCTTATCGCCGATGGAGGGTGTGTGTGGAGTTGTATTCCTGATGGATACCTGAGATTTAGTCGATGTTCGTGTTTGTTGGTATGGTTGCAGGTATGACTCAATCTCCCAATCTACAATTTATCACCTTTGGTCATGCATGGTTGCTGCTCTGGTGCAGTGATACTTCGAGGTCTAGTATAGCAAGCTCTACTGCGAAAAGGTTTACCCGACTCCGGTGAGGAAGGGGCGACGACAGCGTGCCATCGGCTCGCTCCAATGTGTAGTCGTTGTTAGGTGGTCCGCATACCTATTTATAATTTTAATTAACTTTGGGATCCTTTGTACTCTCTCCATTTCAGTTTTTTTTTTTTGAGGAAACCACGCATTACCATTAATATAAGATTTGGGAATTACAGCAGACGTGGCACAACTCTGGAAGAGTCCAGACTCCAGACCACAACACACACAGAAATTTGCACAAAGGACCCCAGAAATAAGAAAATTACAACAAACGCCCTCGGAATCCCTGAGCACCACCACACGGCTTCCGTCCCCAACCTCCGTCGTCGCCGCCGGAGAGAAGGAAGATGGACAATACAAGATCCCAGCACAGAGGAGATACCATCGGAGACCTGCTCCTTTGTGGACCTCAATAGAAGCGTGCTGCGAACAGCACCGCCTATACCTTTGGGGCTTGTCGGCCGGGGAAACTCCCCGTCACTCCTCCGCGCATGGCCTCGCTGCCTCCCGTCGACGTCGTCGAGGAAGAACACCGTCGCCACATCCTTCACACCGCGCATCCCGCTCCTGTGAAGCAGCCGCCTGGACGAAGCCGACGCACGCCGCCGGCCATCTCCAAAACACTTCTCCCCCGATTCCCGAGCGGTGCTGGAGCCAAACCGCCGCGGGAGCAGCAGATCAGTGAGAACAAAATCCCAACGCGGCGATGCCACAGCTGCTTCGACACCGCCGCCAGGGCACAACGCCCGCACGTCAGGATTTCGGATCCCAACGGCGGAGACTTTATTCGCCGCCACCGGAAGACCGGCGGCACGCACACCTATCCCACACCTATTTACATGCCGGAGACGAAGATCCTGGGTCCCCCCACCCTCCCGCCGCCGAGGCGACCGCCGGAGGGCAGAGAGACCCAAGATCTCCATTTCAGTTTAATAGGCACACGCGTAGTTTAAGAAATACTTTAACCATGAATTTGGTTGAAGAAATATGAACTATATACTATAAAATTTATACGAATGAAAATTCTTATAAATATGAATCCAATATTACAATTTTTATAACATGTTCATGTTTTGTTGATCAAATTAGTGATCAAAGTTTTTCTTAAACTACCGTGTGTGTATGGTAAATTGAACGGGAGGGGTACTACAATTGATGATTATTAATTAATAGATCAGTTGACTTTTTCGCAAAAGTAATTAAACTTTTATGGATTTAACGAACTTGAAGAAAATTGTTAAACATAAATAACATCAAATCTGCTAAAAAACATCAAATTGGTATATTATATATAATACTACATTTCAAAACAGAACTAGTGATGCTAATGGAGGTGGCGTTTTGGCTCATAGGAGCAAATGCTCCTATTATACAAAATAATTAAAAATTAATTTTAAAAATATCAAAAAAAATTAACATAATTTTTTTGGTGTACATCCTAGCATTCTATGTTCGTACACAAGTTTTCGTGAGAAAACAACATTTTGTATGATGTGTACAAAAAAGAAAAAAAATGTGTTGTGCGTAGCCGTGTTACATCATCAAAATTTGTCTTTTTTACAGGAGCCACATAATTTTTTTTTCTTTTTTTGAAAATTGTACCAACATAAAATGTCTAGATGTACACGTACAAATTTAGTTTAAATTTTTTTGGCACTTTGAAATGTGGACTCACACAATGAGAGCAAATGCTCCTATGAGCTAAAGTGCATTTCCGTGATGCTAATTCAGTTTCATAATGTATTTAACTTGGGGCAAAAGCTAGAAATACATGGAAGAGAGTGAGTACACTCTTGTAATAATGCGTTCACGTTCATGTGCACCAACTAAAACATCCATAAGACTACTCATACGTGGGGTATCATAGGTGTATCGTGATATTCATGCATGCAAAGGACTAATGTGTCACTGAGTAGATATTGTATCATAACGCGTAAAACTAGAAACTTTAATATCAAATAGATCTAGTATGCAATTTGCATTGAGATTCTACGAATAAATAAATATAAAGAAGTGTATGGAGCACAAGTATGATTTTGGTAAGTAAAGTTAATTCTTGCGGACTAATGGTTGCATCGAGTTATGTTTGTAAGATTTATCCATAACCATTATATTCCTTGAACCATACATTTATTCAAGGATGAAATAATAAGATGAAGTGATAACCAAGGCGTTATTCAAAGAGTGATACAAAGATCGGTCATGACAGAAGGTAGAGCCAATGACAAGCATTGATTGAAGAAGGAGAGAAGACGATGATCATGGAGTGAGCTCTCATGTGTATCTCAAGACACCAACATAATGAAGAAATAGAAGGATACCCCGCGCGTTGCAGCGTGAATTTCTCTGATAACTCTATTGACATAGGCATCCCCAATGGGCCTGCCAAAGATGGTACCCGGGGTTTACTGAAGGCCCAGGACTCGAAGAATAAGAAGATTGGGAAGCCCATTTAGTGTTAAGAAAAGATAGATTGTATTAGAAAACATAGAGACTTGTAATCTTACGGGTTGGATATGAAACCTTCCCGAACTTTGTAACATGTGTATTACGAAACCCTTGGCTCCGCCCTCTATATAAGGGGAGTCGAGGGACAAAGAGAGGATCGAATCTACTGTCAACAGAACCCTAGTTTTCATAATCGGCGAGTACTTTTCGGCTGAAACCTTCGAGATCTACTTGCCCTCTACTTCTAGCAAAACCCTAGTCTACAATCTGTAGGCATTGACAAGTTAATCCTTTGTCAATTGGCGCCGTCTGTGGGAATTAGAGGCTGCAAGGAACTGACCTCGATGGCACGTCCAGAATCGTCGACTTCGTCGGTGGCTAGCAATGCGATGGATAGAGGTAAACGGGAAAAAACTGATCTAGTCGATTTTATTCCTCACCCGCCCTCCCGTATGGATGCATGTGCCTATCTGGAGGAGCCCATCGTCATGACGTTCGGAGAATTCCGATTTGGCGTCAACAAGGAAGGATCCTATCGTCTCGAAGTTCCGATCTCGTCGGAATTTTCGGCGATCGATTCTGGCTTTTCGTCGAGTGACGGGGAGTTTTCGTCGCCACGCTTCATCGACACCAAGGCAAGCGGAAAGCTAGCCAAAATCTTCAGCGACACATCTTTCGAGTCGTCTGCGGACTCCTTTATAAGCAGCGATTCCGACAGCGTCGACAGCTTTGACTTCATCGACAAATCTGCGGTCATCGGAAAGGTCTTCACCAATCTATATGATGGTGTCACCAATCCCGATAAAAATCAATATTCAAACTACCATCAAATATATGCAATCGAAGAGGCAGGTCGAGCAGAACCAGAGGCGTCAGAGGCTTTCGATGATTTGGCGGTAGCCTCTGCATCCCAGGATCGGCGGCGACAAATTTTCTCGGCACCGTCAAAAGGAGGAATATTGTCTTCAACAGAGCCATGATTCTCTTCACGGATGTATAACCATTTCTCGCGCCACCCTTGAACTGAATCAGGGAATTTGACGTCGAAATATTCGACGTCAGGGCGAACGCAGATCACAACGCCACCTATGTTGTAGGCGACGCTGGAAGAGCCTTTACGGCGACAGAGGAAGATACGTTTCCATAGGGACCAGTTAGGCTGGATCCCCAGGAAAGACTCGCACAATGTGATAAAAATAGAAATGTGGAGGACAGAATTGGGAGTGAGATGGTGAAGTTGCAGTCCATACATGAACAACAACCCACGAAGGAAGTCATGGATAGGAGTGGAAAGACCACGGATGAGGTGGTCGACGAAACTAACCCGATATTGCATCGGCGGAGCTGGGTAGCTTTCTTCCTTGGGGAAGCGAATCGCATCTTGCTTCCCGCTGATGCCAAGCTTCTTCAGCATATTGATATCCTGCTGGGAGATCTTGGATCTCTCCCACTCCAAGTTTCCCAGATCTTCGGCTGCCATCTTTGCTTTGGGCGCGCTGTGCTTGGTGAGTTTGCGCGGTGGCATCAACTAGAGTGGAAGCAACGAGCGAGCGAGCGGGGGAGCACAAGAAATTTTGGGGCGCATTGGAAAGCTTTTGCAGAGGAAGAGCAGATGGGCGGCGCGAGCGAAAGTGATAGAGGAAGAAGACGATGAACTTAAATAGAGGAGCGGTGAAACGGCACAACCAATGGATAGGAACGATGTGAAGCAGATGGAGTACACGTGGACAAAGGGTAAAATTGGATTTTCACTAAGAAAAGAAACGACAGAGGGCACAGTGTGTGCGCCAGAAAAAGTGGAGAAAGTGTATCCCCCACTTGCACGACGTGTCAATCAGATGGGGAATTAGGGCCCACAAGGCAGTGAGAGGAGCGGTTTCCGCATGTTTCCAATACGGTAATCGTGGCTATCATCAGCAATGAGGTCACTGAGGTAAAAGAAAAACTCGAATAAGGAGTCTGGTAAAAATATCGACAACGTAAGATTATTTCGAGATCCTTTGATCAAATACAAGTTTTTGCCCAAATGCTCGGGGGCTACTTTGGAAAACTTCGAGTATGACAAAATAGAAATGGTGAGAGCCTATGACCAAGTGCAAGCGCTAAAAGTCGCGAATAAATCTCTGAATGCCGTAAAACTTTGCGAAGGTAAGACCCCAGATCCGTTCTGAGCGGCGTGGCACCGTCTCTTTGCATATCGAAAGGTTATGCATTAAATTCGACAAGATTATTGAATGATTAAAGTTGGAGATTTTCCCTGATTCTTCGATTCAAGAAAAATCTCGGGGGCTACTGACATAGGCATCCCCAATGGGCCTGCCAAAGATGGTACCCGGGGTTTACTGAAGGCCCAGGACTCGAAGAATAAGAAGATTCGGAAGCCCATTTAGTGTTAAGGAAAGATAGATTGTATTAGGAAACATAGAGACTTGTAATCTTACGGGTTGGATATGAAACCTTCCCGAACTTTGTAACTTGTGTATTACGAAACCCTCGGCTCCACCCTCTATATAAGGGGGAGTCGAGGAACAAAGAGAGGATCGAATCTATTGTCAACAGAACCCTAGTTTTTACAATCAGCGAGTACTTTTCGGCTGAAACCTTCGAGATCTACTTGCCCTCTACTTATAGCAAAACCCTAGTCTACAATCTGTAGGCATTGACAAGTTAATCCTTTGTCATCTATTTTGTAAAAAAACAAAAGAATATAAGTTGATTGGAATATGATGTTATTTGTCGGAACATGCAGAATTCAATTGGCGTAAATAGTCAAGAGGCTAACTTAAAAAAACTGACTTGAAATGGTTATGTAGTTGACGGCTAAAAGTTGATGATGTGGATAATTGGATGGTTTAAAAAATAGATGATGTGGCTTGCATGTAGAGTATTTATGAATGTTAGTGGAGGATGACATGGAGAATTGGATGGCTAATAGAATGGATGATGTGGATAGCTTGCATGTTGAGATAGACAACTTAAATGACCCTCTAGTGGGGTTTTGCTTTATAAGAGATATAGATAAGAATTGGTGCGCTAGTTCAAGATGAACCACCTCAAAGAGATCATGAGCTTGAAACTTGCCATCCATACGGTGATCATGGATATATGAAGATATCACGAAAACTAAGCTCTCACATAGTGGATTATGGGGAGAAAACCGCAAGACTTCATCAAGCACACACAATAAAAAAATAAAGGCATTTCCCTTGAAGCACGCAATATTTTCATCATCTAGCTCAAGTGAAATTTCCAAGGTTAAGGTTTGTTCTTGATAGGGTTTTTTTATCGGTCTCGTGGTTTAGTTGGGAGACCGGATTATGAGATAGTTGGCCATACTGTCAAGAGGGCTCTCGAGTGAGTAACTTGATTGTATCGTTCAGAGAGAGCTCGAAGCCTTGCATACTTGGCATCATTTTTGTGTGGATATTATCCATGTTAAGTTTTATAGCTTATGTTTGTTCTCACGACTGATATGAAAACCTTGTTGCATTGTTGATGTTGAGGTTTTTACCGATTCTTTTATAAAGGATGCTCCACGCCTCTGTATACTTGGTATTTTTTTGGGTACTAATTTTATTTATCTTTACAATAAAATTGGTTTCATCTTAATCGAAGTTTCATGTTCAAGATATTGCATTTTAGGTTTTGAAGGCTTAAATGGTTCGTCTCTTTTAGAGAGGTCAAACCTTTCATAATTTGGTTTTATCCTCCCTTTTGTAATATGATGGTTCTCTGTATGATCTTATATAGATTTTTTCTAGCTTCAAAACAAGCCCACGATCATCAAAATCAGAGCCTAGATGCAAAAGTTATTTCCATTTTCGTGTAAACCGTGTGGTAGTACTAGTTCTAGCCCCAGTAGTACCAGGTTTTGGTACCGGCATGTCTAGACTAGACTGCGTTTCGTCGCCCAAGATCCCCCAGAACAACAGTAGTGCTAGGAAAAAGTTCAGTACTACCAGGTTGCGCATTTTTGGGCTGCAACAATTGGATTTCGCGGGACGTATTTATGGGCCCTTCTTCCCAATGGTTTCTCATCCTTTTTAGCAAGTTTTTCCCAACGTTGTTGAACATCCCAATCTTTCTTTCTCCCTATTCCCTCCATGATTCTTATTTCAATTTGAGAGAAAAGCGAGGGGATATCTAGATCTACAATCTTACCATTCAAAAATCCCCTCTTTGTGAGGGAATCCATTAGATATACATCATGGAGATATTGTGTGTTCTCCTATTGTGTTCTTCCTCTCTTATTCCACCTATAGCTTTTGTACATTTGGTGAAATTTGCGGGTGAAGTTCTTACCATTGCATTTGGTGTATCGATTTGAGTTCTCTATGGTGTTATGTGGAAGTGAAAGTTCGTGATTTGATTCTCCTAGGTTCTTATACCTGGGCTTTTTCCTCTTGGGTTATTGGAACCCTTGACGGCTTTGTGGATTAGTGGTGTTTTGGGGGTCTCTAATTAAGTTGTGGATATTCCTCAAGTGTGAGGCCTTCATGATGATTTCTTTGGAGCATCCAATTAAGTTGTGGAGATTGCCCCAAACTTGTACGGGTTCGATGACCACCCTCAAGGTTCAAAAGTGGGTTGACGACTTTCCTTTTGGTGGGAAGGATCGAGGAGAATACGGTGAGGCCTTCATGGCTGAAAGTTCACAGATGGTAAACCTAGAGGGGGTCAATAGGTTTCTACAAATATTAATTTTTTCTTTGCAATATTAGGTTTTGTGGAATATAAAGGTGAGCCTAATGCAAATTAGGTGGGACACCCTATATGATGATACAAGTAACTCAAGTAAGGAGTTCGGTTAGAGATAACCGATAGCACGCGTAGACGAGGGTTTATTCCCGTGTTCCCTTCCTTTGCAAGAAGGTACGTCACCGTTTGGAGGGGTGGAGGTCCCACGAAGGATTCCCCAATGCCACGAAGGCACACCCTATTCTCCGGAGCCTATCCCACGAAGGAATAGCTCACTCACTGACAAAGGATTAACTTGTTAATGCCTACAGATTGTAGACTAGGGTTTTGCTGGAAGTAGAGGGCAAGTAGATCTCGAAGGTTTCAGCCGAAAAGTACTCGCTGATTGTAAAAGCTAGGGTTCTGTTCACAATAGATTCGATCCTTTCTTCGTCCCTCGACTCCCCCTTATATAGGAGGTGGAGCCGAGGGTTTCGTAGTATACAAGTTACAGAGTCCGGGAGGGTTTCATACCCGTCCCGTAAGATTACAAGTCTCTATATTTCCAAATACAATCTATCTTTCCTTAACACTAAATGGGCTCCCGAATCTGTTTATTCTTCGAGTCATTGGCCTTCAGTAAATCCCGGGTACTATCTTCGGCAGGCCCATTGGGAATGCCTATGTCAGTAGCCCCCGAGATTTTTCTTGAATCGAAGAATCAGGAAAAATCTCCAACTTTAATCATTCAATAATCTTGTCGAATTTAATGCATAACTTTTCGATACGCGAATACTATATTGTACAGGGATAATGGTAGTTGGGGCTAGTTCATCTGACGGATCAGGTACTAGTTAACTGCTCTAGTGGCAATCCGCAAAAACCTACTTCAAGATCACGTCCCTGGACATGATTTCGGGATACTGGTGTAAACTTCGACGAGTGCCGCTTAAGGTCTTACCATTCCGTCGAGTCCCGACTCATATTTTATCGGGTACCTAACCCGTCCGTTAGGATTTTTCTTCGTATCTGTTGATACGGAAAAAAGTAGCAAACCGCCGTCAGAGACGGTGCCACGCCGCTCAGAACGGATCTGGGGTCTTACCTTGGCAAAGTTTTGCGGCATTCAGAGATTATTCGCGACTTTTAGCGCTCTGAGAATATATTGTCGAGTGCTTTTCGGCTGTTGGAATAGCACATTTTATTGAGTCACATTTGATGACTTATTTTGCCTTCCCGATGGGAGTATATGTAGAGTTATCTGTATAACTCGAAATATACTCACTTCTTTTTCTTTCTTTATATTTTTGTCTAAATTCATCGGACACGAGAACAGCGTTCCCGATGGGAGTAGCCCCCGAGGCTACAGCCAAGGACTTGTACTTGGTTGTAGGCTCCACAGATTAATATCTTATGTCGCTATATTGGTAATCCTTCTCGAGCATTTCATATCTATCGGGTGCGCGACCAGCGCTCCCGATGGGAGTAGCCCCCGAGGCTATATATGATCAAATGCTTGCATTTGGTCATAGGCTCCCGCCATTTCTATTTTGTCATACACGAAGCTTTCTTTCTTTTTCCAAAGTAGCCCCCGAGCATTTGGGCAAAAACTTGTATTTGATCAAAAGCTCTCGAAATAATCAGTAATCTTCTGCCGTCGATTATTTTTATCAAGAGTCATAGTCGAGTTTTTTACTTCACTATGGTGACATCATTGCTAACGATAGCCACGATTACTGTATCGGGAACATGCGAGAACTGGTTCTCTCTCTGCCTTGTGGGTCCTTTTTCTTTATCCAGTTAACACGTCGCGCAAGTGGGGGACACACGTCCTCCACTTTTTCCGGCGCACGCACTGTGTCGCATGTCCCTTCTTTTCTCAGTAAAAATCCGTTTTTACCCTTCGTCCACGTGTGCTTCATCTGCGCCATAACATTTCCATCCAACGGTTGCGTCGATTCTCCACACCTCTATTTAAGTCCATCGTATTCTTCCTCTGGCACTTTCGCTTGCGCCACCCATCTGCTTTTCCTCTGCAAAAACTCCCCACTGCGCCCAGAGTTCCTTGTGCTCCATTGCTCGTGCGCTCATCTCCTCCATTCCCGTTCATGCCACCGCGCAAACTCACCAGGCACAGCACCCCTGAATCAAAGATGGCAGCTGAAGATCTGGGGAGCTTGGAGTGGGAGAGATCCAAGATCTCCCAACAAGATGTCAACATGCTAAAAAAGCTTGGCATCAGCGGGAAGAAAGACGCGCTGCGCTTCCCGAAGGAAGAAAGCTACCCAGCCCCGCCGATGCAATATCGGGTTAGTTTCGTCGACCACCTCATCCGTGGTCTTTCCACTCCCATCCATGATTTCCTTCGTGGGTTGCTCTTCATGTATGGACTGCAACTTCACCATCTCACTCCCAATTCCATCCTCCACATCTCTATTTTTATCACATTGTGCGAGTCTTTCCTTGGGGTCCAGCCTAACTGGTCCCTATGGAAACGTATCTTTCTTTGTCGCCGTAATGGCTCTTCCAGCGTCGCCTATAACATAGGCGGCGTTGTGATCTGCGTCCGCCCCGACGTCGAATACTTCGACGTCAAATTCCCTGATTCAGTTCAAGGGTGGCGCAAAAAATGGTTATACATCCGCGAGGAAAACCATGGCTCCGTTGAAGACAACATCCCTCCTTTTGACGGTGCCGAGAAAATCTGTCGCCGCCGATCTTGGGATGCAGAGGCTACCGACGCAGAAAAAGCGGCGACAGAGGCCCTGATGACACGCATCCACGAACTCCAGAATACTCGTGGACAAGAATTGTCGGGTATCCAAATCACGGCGTATTTCCTTAGGATTAGGGTGCAGCCTCTTCAAGCTCGCAAAAACCCCCTTTGGATGTACGTTGGCGATAAAGATGTGGATCGCTTGTCGGCTGACTTATCCATCAATGACTTGGCGAAACTTGTCCGGAAGATCTCGTCGCTGAACAAGAAAGACAGCGTCCCGACATCTTGCGGTGTGACGCCGTATAGCGTCACCAACGCACTCCCGCAGGTAATATGTTGTTTTTTTAAACATTAGCTTTGTTCACATCTTTATTTTCCTTCTGTCTTCTTCATACTGCTTTTTCCTTCAATCGTTTCATGCCGATGTTTTTCCTGTCTTTGAATAGGACCACGCAACTGCATCACCTCTTCCTCCCCTTCCTGAAGGTGGGGAAGTCGAAGAAAGGGCTGTTGTCACCGACGACAACCAGGGTGTGTCTCGCCCTGAGAGTGAAGCCGCAGGTTCTCGAAAATCTGCGGCATCCTCTGAAAAGGACGCTGAGGCCGAGGCAACATCGTCGACACGCTCTCCTCCTTCAGCTGCTTCTCCTAGGAGCAAACAGAAGAGGGACGAGGCTGTTGGCACCGGCACCTCCAAAGCCGGTGCTGCCCGTGCCGAAGAAACTGTGCCTGATGCTAGGAAGAAGGCTTTGGATCTTTACGAAGCTGCTCTTATCAGCTCGTAAGTTTGTAATGCACTATATTTGTCTCTTGTCGATACTTTTTGAAGTTGCTTTTTTACCCTGTCGCTTTATTTGTTGTAGTGGCGATGAAGAGGAGGATGCATCTATTGACGAGACTGCTCGAACGAGCACGTCTCGTACTTTAGTTGTCTCAGAAGCTCGTCCTGATGGCGACGAAACTTCACCTCCTCAACAAAACCCGGAACATCCAACGCCAGCTGTGAGCCCCCAGTCTCCTTCCCCGAAGAGAGCCAGGATGGAATCAACCAAGGAACCAACCATACTAGCTGGTTGTTCCTCGACTCCTTTGATGGAAGAGGTAAATTGTTTTCTTTTGTCCTGTATTGATTTTACTGCTTTGAATTTCCCTCTTTTTCTTCTTGATGTCGAGTTTTTCTTCCTCCTACATTGATCCTTCTTGCATGGTGATTTCTGCAGCCTTTCATGAAAGAGCTCATCCGCTTCGGTACCCAATTTATCGGGTACCACGATTATGCCGCCAAACTTGAAGGTACCCTCTTTTTTCCTTGTCGGTCTTTCTTTGTCGAGTATATGCTGTCACTTTTTTGTGCTGCAGTACTTTACTTGTCTATCTTATGATGGCAGAAAAACTTGCGGAAGCCAACAAACGCGCTGACGCTCTTGCTGCTGAATTAGAGCAAAGCGAAACAGCTCGCATGAAAGCTGAAGCAGATGTTGCTGCCGTCGAAGATCTTCAGAAAAGACTCGACGATGCAAAAAATGCTCTGAGCGAAAATGTAGCTCAGCATTCTGCTCGTGAAGAAGAAATCCTTAGTCGACTAGAATCACAAAGTCGACGTTTTGTTAGTAAGTGCCTAGACTCTCGTTGCTTTTTTGAGGCGTCTTTGTTCCCTTTTTTGCTTAACCAATTCTCTCTTATTTTATTCAGGGAGGACAAATCAAGAGTATGAGCTGGAAAGCCCTGAGGGTGACCAGCTCCTTGATGCCCTTTCCCTTCTTGAAATTCATGGTACTGAAGCCCGTGACGGCCTTGCTGAAGCTAGGATTGGCCTGTCGCGGCCTTTTCCATATTTTTTCAAGAAGAAGGAAGAGCCCGCAATTTTTATTGATCTTGCCAAGTGCTTTTCTTCCCAAGAGGACCTTGGGCTCCAACTTCGCCAAGAAGGGTTGAAAGTTGGTGTCGAAGGTACAATCGCCTTGGTCGCTGAAAGCCAACAAAACGTCGACTGGGCAAGGGTTGAAAGGTGGATAGGGTGAAGAAAAATGAAAAAGTGATAAAAAGATGAAGAAATGAAGGAAAAGAAAGAATGAATCCTTAACACTAAATGGGCTCCCGAATCTCTTTATTCTTCGAGTCCTGGGCCTTCAGTAAACCCCGGGTACTATCTTCGGCAGGCCCATTGGGAATGCCTATGTCACTCACTTGTGGTAGACTTTGGGGTAGCCTCCAAACCTTTACAATCTTGTGAGGGCCGGGGCAAATCCACAACCCGGATGCTTCCGGAACTCTTTTCCCACCTAGGCTTTCCAAGGAACCCTAGAGAGCAAGTTTCTTGATGAATACAAGGGGGAACAAGATTTGGCTCGGTGGAACGGTAGATCAGGCCCTCCTCTAACTTTTCCCCGGAGGGATTTGAGTTTGGGTGGAGGAGAAGGGAGATCTGAGGCTTTTGGTGTTTCTATCAATGGAGTATGAGAGAGAGAGAGAGCTCAAGAACAGCTTGTAGTGTAGTGCCTAACTGTTCAGATGTAGGAGAAGGGGTATATATAGTGTAACTTGAAATCTGACCGTTGCAACTTCTTCACCTCAACATTTCCTCGAGAAACCTGGTCAACCAGGCCTGGGACCGGGCCACTCGGTGCACGGCCCTGTCAGACCGGGCCAGGGGCCGGACCGTCCGGTCCTGACCGGAGCAGGGACCGGGTCTTGGCCGGGGCAGATATTGTCGCGCAGTACATGGCCTCCGGATGTCACCAGAGCAGGAGCTGGTTGGCGCCAGGGCGTCCGGTGCACAGCCCGGTTTGACCGAACGGGAAACCAGACTGTGCCGGTCCAGACCGGACCTCAGGCCGGGCCAGTGTCGGGCGAAGGGAAAAGCCCCCTGGACTGTGCCTGGTGTGCACCGGTCCAGGGGCCGGTCGGCACCGGGCTGGCCGGTGCCACGACCGGTCTGACCGGGCCAGTGACCGGTCTGTTGCTGATGAGACCTTCTTTATTCTTGACGAAGTGGGGGGGGGGGTCTCCCTTCTCCTTCTTGTTCCATTGATACACCATTATGCCTATTTGGCTAATACCTGGGAATAATCTCATAGACATGTATTAGTCCAATTACTCTAGCAACGGTGTCATTGTTACCAAAATAATGGATAAGGGTAAAATACCCTTACAATCTCCCCCTTTTTGGTATACGATGACAAACCGAGCTAGAGTCACAAATAGATATTATGATAAGCTTAAACCTTGATTCTATATAAGATATTAAGACATCTCCCCCATAATGTGTGCACTTGGAGAATTTGCGTTTGAATGCAAAGTGCACCATTTGTGGAATATGAGAAGCTCCCCCAATATCTTGAGGAGACAAGCATGGTATGGACATGTATATATCAACATATATAAGCATAAAGCATAATCATCCTATCATAGGGATTAAGCAAATAAATACTTGTCCATACACGAATTATTCAAAGTAGCAAATGGTTCTGGAAATGAAAAGCAAGCAAATAAGCACAAGCCAAATAAGAAGCAAATAAAGTATCAGCATGGCTTGTGCAACCATTCTTCATCTCATTACATCATTATTCTCTCCCTACACTTGAAAACTTCCTTCATACAAAACTTCACACAATTCTCATTAGCGGCATTAGTGCAATCAAAATAATAAATCCACTTGGTTTTAGTTCTAACATGTACCAAACATCTATTAAAACATTAGGTATTGTAGCAACTTCTTCAAAAAGCTCTTTCCTCAAAAGAACTCAGAAAGAAAAAGATTAAGAGGCAAATGCAAATAGTAGCAAAAATCTTTCAAAACAGAACAACATGTAAAGATCGATTTTTTTGGAAATCTTCTCTTGCTCAGATCGAAAAGTGTTCAACTAACGAAAGTTAGATAATAACCTGGGGCATATGCACAACAATTGGCAGCTCAAAAGTACGTTCTGGCTGAGAATACGAATTTTTATGGTGACAACACATAATCTGTTTTCAGAACAACAACTTCCCCAAATCTTACTTTCTTCCTATTAGAGGCTATTCTTCATACAAAAACGAAATAAAAATGATAAGAGAGGTTATTTCAGAGGTAATAACATCCAATACTCAACAATTTTTTACAGAAATAAAACATGGATTATCTCCCAATAGTGCTCGTATTTAACGCCTTTCAGCTAGGCTCAGTAATTTGAGAGGATTCTCACATAAAAAATATGAATTGAAGCAAAAGAGCGCATAAAGGAGAAAATATAAAATAAATTTAAGTCTAACCCACTTCCTATGCATAGAAATCTTGTACACAAATAAATCCACAAAGAACAAAATGACAAGCATATGAAGATAAAACAGGAGTAACTTCAAAACTTTCAGCATATAGAGAGGTGTTTTAGTACCATGAAAACTTCTACAACCATATTTTCCTATCTCATAATAACTTTCAGTAGATTCATGAATAAACTCAACACTATAACTATCACATAAAACATTCTTATCATGAGCCACATGCATAAAATAATTATTACTCTCCACATAAGCATAGTCATTCTTATTAATTATAGTGGGAGTAAATTCAACAAAATATCTATCATTATTATTCTCATCACCATAATCATCAAATATAGGAGGCATATTGTAATCATAATTAATTTTCTCCTCAATAGCAGGTGAACTGAAAATAACATAATCATCATTGTAATTATCTTATATTAGAGTCATAGTATCATCATAGCAAATTTCCTCCTCAAAAGCTGGGGAACTAAAAAGATTATTTTCATAAAAACTAGCTTCCCCAAGCTTAGAATTTTCCATAGCATTAGCAATAATGCTGTTCAAAGAATTCATACTAATAACATTGCTACCAGCATGAAAATAAAGTTTCATAGGTTTTTTAATTTTCTCTTCAAACACCTCATGTCCTAACTCAAGATAAATACTATAAAACTCTCTATTTTTTGTTGTTTTTTCCATTAAGCCTAACTAGTGAAAAAAAAGTAACAAAAAGATGTAATTGCAGAATCTAAAGGAAATAACTTCGAGCGCTCACCAGCAACTAAAAGACTTAGTAGCCAGAGGATGTGAGCATCTTTTATCTTACCTCCCCGGCAACAGCGCCAGAAAAGAGCTTGATGTCTACGCACGCTTCTATTCTTGTAGACAGTGTTGGGTCTCCAAGTGCAGAGGTTTGTAGAACAGCAGCAAGTTTCCCTTAAGTGGATCACCCAAGGTTTATCGAACTCAGGGAGGTAGAGGTCAAAGATGTCCCTCTCAAGCAACCCTGCATTACGATACAAGAAGTCTCTTGTGTTCCCAACACACCCAATACACTTGTCAGGTGTATAGGTGCACTAGTTTGGCAAAGAGATAGGGAAATACAAGTAATATGGATGATTATGAGTGGTAATTGCAATCTAAAATAAAAATGGAAGCAAACATGTAGCAGAACTGGATGTAAACGGTGTTTCAATGCTTGGAAACAAGGCATATGGATCATACTTTCACTAGTGGACACGTACTCTCAATAATGATACCATAATTGAATACATAGATATTATCACTGCACTACGCTACTCTTAACGACTCTTCAGTTTGATAATAAACACAAATTCACTATGTAGAGGGTTGCATAAGCATTCCTTAAAATTCGCATTCCCAATCTATGGACGCTCCACGCTATCATTTTTGAGCATACAAAGATGATACTAACTAGTCACCATAATTCATAAGTATTTCCATAAATTAAGCTTAAGAAATAAACACATTGTGCACACTGTCACCTTCACACCGTTGGACAAGGTGTCCCCGGAGATCACATAATAAAACCACTTGAGTAGCACAATAGTTGAAGAATAACATCTACATACTCAACTAGATTACAATGCTCATGATCACATAAAGATCATACATGGAGAGATACATATATAGACCACATAGCTACCGGTAAAGCCCTCAGCCTCGGGGGAGAACTACTCACTTCTCATCGTGAGAGTCAGCAAGGGCGATGGAGATGGCTGTGGAGTCGATGGAGATGGCTCCGGGGGCAATTTCCCGTCCTGGCAGGGTGCCGGAACAGAGACTTTTGTCCCCTGGATCTTGTCTTCGGTGGCAGCAGAGCTACAGAACTTTTCGCGGGCGGAGGCTGGTTGATTTAGGGTTCACGCGTCTGGAGGCTTCTTATAGGCGGAAGGGCGAGGTCGGTGGAGGCCAGGGGGCCCAGACCACCCCTAGGCGTGGCCAGTGCCTAGGCCGCGCCTAGGCCTGGTCTGGCCGCCCTGTGACGCCTCTTCATCCCCCTCTGGACTTCGTCTTCTTTACAAAAAAATAAGATCTTCAGCTTTTGTTTCGTCCAATTCCGAGAATATTTCCTGTACAACTTGGGAAATAAGTTAGTGGCATCTTGTCACTAGGTTAGTGCCGGAAAATGTATAAAAGTGCAATGAAGCGTAAACAAAACATATATAAATTAGTGCAAAACAAACATGGAGCATAAAAAATTATAGATACATTTGCAACGTATCAGTATCAGTAACCTGTATGATGTAACATTACCTTTGTACCAATATAGAAAACAGTAGGAGCCTTTCCTACTGTTAAAGTTTTAAAAAAATAGTATTGTTGATGGCATTTCCTTGGGTATTTCCTTACACTTGATAATATTTAATAGCTCCTCTACCTTTGTAGTAAGTTCTATATTCTTCTCATCACTGATTGAGTTCACCTTTCTTAAGTAAGGAGGATCTTTCTACATGTCATTACGCATGGTTGCTCTGCATATCATCAAGAAGCAGTTTGACCACATCTACTGGCTTTCCCATGAATGTGCCTCCTGGTGCAGTGTGAAGCATAGACTTAGACATTGGATTAAGATCGTTATAAAATAAATGGAGGATTAACCATTTTTCCATCCCATGGCTGGGACAACTCATTATGGATCCGTTTATCCTCTCCCATGCAAGCGCTAGTGGTTCGTGATTTTTTTGCCTAAAGCCTCTAATGTTGAATCTAAGTTGCATATTCTTAGTTGGAGGATAAAACTTAGTCATAACAATGTTAGTATATTTTCTCCCTTGAAGTAATAGTGACCTTACGCAAAGCTAGCAACAAATCTTTTTTTCTTTCCTCTAAGTGAGGAAGGAAATAAATGCAGCTTGACCGCATTGGAGTCAACATATTTTATGCGCATCATATCCTATATCTCAGTTAATGTATTTAAATGCAACCTAAATCCTTAATAGCTGAGCCTCTAAATTGATTCTGTTGAACCCAAATCAAAAAATCTAGTCTTAATTTCATAATTCTTCGCCGCGACAACGTGCCTGAGTAATAGGTGCACACATCAAAATAATCATTAGAGGTAGCATATTCCCCAAGCTTATTTTGTACCATAGTAACAATTTTTTTGGGTGTTTTAGAGTAAGATAAATAACAAAACAAGTAACTAATTTATTTTGGGTTTTCAATTCATGACAAAATATAAATTAATAACAATAAAAGCTAACTAACAAGGTTTGTAGTAACATTACGAGGATAGTGAATTGTTTCCCCAACAACTCCGTCAGAAAAAATGGTTACTACCTTCGATGTAGATTACATATGCAATATAGTAGCTTTTTTCCTAGAAAATCTTGGTTTATTGAATCTTGAGAAGAAACACTTGTTGTTGGTTGAGGAATGTCTACACGACTTGCTAGTTTGATTTACCTTTAGTTTACCGGACATTTCCAGTTTACTTTGTATCTTGGGTTGTGTCGATGAATGGAGATATGTTAGAGTTGAAGTTTCATTTGCAGTTATGCATACCTATGAGATAAAGATAAAGTTAAGAACCTTCACGTGTAAATGATCTAACATAGTGTTGCCTGCCAAAACCCACCGGCGAGCAGCGACGGGCAACACGGAGAGCCGGGAAGCTCCCAGGACTGCTGGTGGGCCCTGGTCCCTCGGGCGACGGCCCGCAATGCTCCGGCACACGTCCTGGTGATTGCAAGGGCGTGCCACCTGACCTATATCTGGTCAGGAAGGTGTTGGATTGCTTCAATTAGTTTCCTGCATGGTAGACACGTAAACATTAAATGAGCCTCGATCGGCTCTCAGGTTTACCCTGTGAATCGGCTCAAAGAGCCGATTAACCCATGGTTCACAATGGATTTACAATAACATGGGTGTCCTGCTTTATCAATACCGAGATAAATCAATCTACGACAGTTTAGGGTTTTCACCGCTTAACCGGAACATCCTACACGTAGTTGAGCCTGGCAGATACGAAAGATAACAGAAAACTAACCCAAAAAGAGGCCTAAAAACCAACACGGAGTTGATTCCCGGAACATCCCTTCTTGGATCGGCAAACCGTACCTTACGCACTACTGGATCGTTCAACCCGTTTGCAAGGCCTAACCATGCAGATATCAAACTAATCCTTGAAGAACAAGGAACAACTATAACAGATCAAATCTACTAAATAAAGATGAAGCAGGATGCTGCCCTTACACCTAAGATAGGTGTAAGGACAGCTAGATATTCAAGGGCAGCACAACTAAGCAAACATATCATAAAAAGCATCGATGCAAGCCCCAAAACACCTACGATAAACAATATTGCTCGCCATCAACAAGGCTTCAGTACGAGCAACACATAAACAACGAATAAACAGATACTGCCTAGATCGCAAGATGCGATCTAGGCAGCATGACGCTTACCCGGAAGAAACCCTCGAAACAAGGGGTGGCGATGCGCCTGCATTGTGTTTGTTGTGAACGTGATCGTCCTCCTTTCTCAATAACCCTAGATACATATTTATAGTCCGTGAACTTTCTATCTTTGGAATAAACCTAACTGTGTACGAACCAACTCCATCTCTTAATTCTAAACTAAAATGCGATCTACCATAAGTACAGATACACGGGCAATCTAGCCCAAATCCTCGTACGAGGCCGATTCAGAAATACATTATGTGTATATCCTTCAAGCCCATCTCCATCGCGGCCCATCTTCTGATTTGGCCAAAATCTGGTGATAACACATAGATATAATTTGTGGGTATCACATCTGTAAACACAATGGCCCCTGCGAACCAAAGACATAGCATATAATCTCTTGGTCCAACCATTATACCAGAAAGCACCGGGCTATGAACGATTATTAAGTAAAATGCACACCAAAGCACGTTGTTCTTGTTCCGAAATGGATCACTAAATGGCTATTGTACTCCCCTTGTTGTCACTAAGTTTCACGCGTAGACGTTGTTTACCATACATCTCACCTTGAACCTTGATCAATCCTCGGGGTCTTGGATACCTGAAGAGTCCTTGGATTGAGGTACGACACAATGATAAAAATACAAATCTGCTATGAAATTAGCGCGCAATATTCCCATGCAATTTGATGCACATAATCGCTGCGAGGCCACTCATCAACCCGCAACCCGTGAAAACCACTCGCTCATAATAATAAGATCAAGAATATGAAACATTGCATAATTACTTTGATCAATACCAAATATCCTTACAAGGTTGCCAATCACCAGGAGATCTCAAAACAAGTTATGGATATGGCTAAGAGATGGGATGGAGATGATGAACTATGGTGGTGATGAAGTGGTGGATCTTTCTCGGGTGGTTTCTAATGCAATCTGAGAATGGTTTCTCTCTCTACAATGGCGGAAATTCTCGAAATATATAGACGTCTTCACGAAAGTTGGTATGTTTGATCCGGCAAAGACGGTGCCGAGTGGTACGGTGCCGAGTGGTACGGCTCGCGGTACGGGCAAGTCCTGCCCATACCGGTGTTCGTTAACACTTCTGCAATTCCCTCTTCGCCCCTAGTTAACTTGGGAGTATTGACAGCTCATGATTTTTTTTCTTATTTGCTCCAGATTTCGCCATAAAAATGTGATTTTCTGCATCACATAGTTTAGAACAAGAATTTGCACATCTTTGCAGTAATTAGTCATTAGTAACAAGGCTAGAGAGATAGTTTATCATTTACTTGGCTTAATATGTGATTTAAACGCGAATAAAGATGGTTGTTTTCACCGACATCACCCATTTATGCGCATTACGTGTAGTCTAACAGAAAATATTTAACCAAAAATAATTGAAATATGTGGTAAAATATATAGAATTCATATTTCAATTATGTATATCCAGTAGGACCAGCCTAATGAGTAATAAATAGCCCTGGGGTTCACAATAAATAGAAACCTATGCAGCCCCAAAGGGTCGTGGTCCGGACCGGAGAGGAGAGAGGAAAAGCACGCACGGAACTCTCCTCCCCTCTTTATATAAGGGAGCGAGGCAGTGCACGACTCGTCATCGTCTCGTCCCGTCTGGCAGTGAAAATAGCAGGAACACACATCCAACATCCCTACCCTTCTTCTCCCCACCGCCGCCCATCCGTCCCCTCTCCACCTCCACCTACTCCTCACCGCATCTCCCCTCCCCCACCACGCGGCACCGCCGCATCGACACGCAGGGTTGCTGACCGCCACAGAGATCGGCGGCGACGAAGACCTCACCGCACACGTAGCGGCGCGCCCGACGAGAGCATTCATTACCCAGAGTTCCCTCCCTGCGTGCGTGCGTCTGCCGCCGCTGCATTCTGCCGGAATCCGCCAAATCTCTCCGACTACCGCCTCCGAGCGCCGCCAAAACCCTCCTTTGTACCCACCTCGCCCGATGCCGTAATCCGCCGCCCACTGCCCCAGACCTCGGCCGCACACCCCTGCCCTGCCCTGCCCTCAATGCCTTTTAAACCCCTCGCCGCCCCCCTCCTGATCCCCTCCTCCTCCTCCTCCCAATGCCGCGCCACCCGCTGCCTCTCGCCGAGGCCGCCGCCGCCGCCGCGCACGCGGGCCTGCTCGCCCTCGCGCTCCTCCTGCTGCTCCTCCGCGGGGCGCGCGCCCTCGCCGCCCGCTGCGCCTCCTGCCTCAAGCCGCCCCGCCGGCGCGACGGGACCCTCCACGACGCCGCCGCGGCCGCCTCGGCGTCCACCGCGGGCGCATGGTACCGGGCCGCCCTCGCCTGCTGCGGCTACGCCCTGCTAGTGCAGCTCGCCGCGCTCGCCTACGAGGTCGCATCCACACGCCCCCACGTCGCCCCCGACGCGCTGCTCCTGCCGGCCGTGCAGGCGCTGGCCTGGGCCTCCCTGCTGGCGCTCGCCCTACAGGCGCGCGCCGGCGGATGGGGCAGGTTCCCGGTGCTCGTCCGCGTCTGGTGGATCGTCGCCTTCGCGCTCTCCCTCGCCATCGCCTACGACGACTCCAGGCGCCTCATCAACCCCACCGACTCCGACAACACCGACTACACGCACATGGTCGCCAACTTCGCATCTCTGCCAGCTCTCGGCTTCCTCTGCTTGGTCGGTCTCATAGGGTCCAGCGGCGTAGAGCTGGAGTTCAGTGATGACGACAGCAGTGTCCACGACCCGCTGCTGCTCGGCGTGCGCGCCACCGAGGAGGAGCCCGGGTGCCTGCGAGTCACCCCCTACGGCGACGCCGGGATCCTCAGCCTCGCCACGCTGTCCTGGCTCAGCCCCTTGCTCTCCGTCGGGGCCAAGAGGCCGCTCGAGCTGGCAGACATACCCTTGCTGGCTCACAAGGACCGCTCCAAGTTTTGCTACAAGGCCATGAGCAGCCACTACGAGCGGCAGCGCGCCGAGTGCCCCGGCAAGGACCCCTCGCTCGCGTGGGCGATACTCAAGTCCTTCTGGCGCGAGGCCGCCATCAACGGCGCTTTCGCCGCCGCCAACACCGTCGTGTCCTACGTCGGCCCCTACCTCATCAGCTACTTTGTGGACTACCTCAGTGGCAAGATCGCCTTCCCCCACGAAGGTTACATCCTCGCCTCCGTGTTTTTCGTGTCAAAGCTGATCGAGACGCTCACCGCTCGCCAGTGGTACTTGGGCGTGGACGTCATGGGCATCCACGTCAAGTCCGGGCTCACCGCCATGGTCTACAGGAAGGGTCTCAGGCTGTCCAACGCCTCCAAGCAGAGCCATACCAGCGGTGAGATTGTGAATTACATGGCGGTTGATGTGCAGCGGGTCGGGGACTATGCATGGTACTTTCATGACATATGGATGCTTCCACTGCAGATCGTCCTCGCCCTCGCCATCCTCTACAAGAATGTCGGGATCGCCACCCTCTCCACATTGCTAGCCACCACGCTGTCAATTGCCGCATCTGTTCCTGTGGCCAAGCTGCAGGAGCACTACCAAGATAAGCTAATGGCAGCAAAGGATGAGCGCATGCGCAAGACTTCAGAGTGCCTCAAGAGCATGAGAATTCTTAAGCTGCAGGCGTGGGAGGACCGCTACAGGCTCATGCTTGAAGAGATGAGGAACGTGGAATGCAGGTGGCTCAAGTGGGCCTTGTACTCACAGGCCGCAGTCACGTTCGTTTTCTGGAGTTCGCCAATCTTTGTCGCCGTCATAACTTTCGGTACTTGTATATTGCTTGGTGGCGAGCTCACCGCCGGAGGTGTTCTTTCCGCTTTAGCAACATTTAGGATCCTTCAAGAGCCACTGAGGAATTTCCCAGATCTCATCTCCATGATTGCTCAGACGAGGGTGTCTTTGGACCGGTTGTCCCACTTTCTGCAGCAAGAAGAATTGCCAGATGATGCAACAATAAGTGTTCCACAGGGTAGTACAGACAAGGCAATCGATATTAAGGATGCTAGCTTCTCCTGGAATCCATCTGGTTCAACCCCTACACTCTCTGATGTACACCTTAGTGTGGTGAGAGGAATGAGAGTAGCAGTATGTGGTGTGATTGGTTCTGGCAAATCAAGTCTGTTGTCCGGTATACTTGGGGAGATACCGAAACTGTGTGGTCAAGTAAGTACACGAATGAAAAAAAAAGTTGATGCTAACTTAGATGACAGTTTAATTATATTATCCTTCTACTCCTTATTCAGGTCAGGATCAGTGGTACAGCAGCATATGTTCCTCAGACTGCCTGGATACAGTCTGGGAATATTGAGGAGAATGTTCTTTTCGGCACTCCAATGGACAGACCACGTTACAAGAGAGTTCTTGAGGCTTGCTCTCTGAAGAAAGATCTTCAGTTGCTCCAGTATGGAGATCAGACAGTTATTGGTGACAGAGGAATTAATTTGAGTGGAGGCCAGAAACAGAGAGTGCAGCTTGCGAGAGCATTGTACCAAGATGCTGATATTTATTTGCTTGATGATCCATTCAGCGCTGTTGATGCTCATACCGGAAGTGATCTATTTAAGGTATGTGCCGATGTTTCCTTATTCTAGTTCTTTCTAATAAAGGTTCTTCTGTTTCATGACATGCAGCTTTTGTGTTGCAGGACTATATATTGAGCGCACTAGCTAGCAAAACAGTAATTTATGTAACCCATCAGGTTGAGTTCCTACCAGCTGCTGACCTGATATTGGTAATAATTCTTTCTCACAATCTAAATACAGTTTAATGGCTAATGCACATAACTTTGCTGCTTCCAGTTTCTAATAACCTATCGAGTTGTTCAATGGGACATGTTATTTTATCCATGTTTTCCTGTTGAGAGTAATGAGAGTAATATACAACAAGCTCTGCATGAAAGCACACCATCTTCTATAAGACTATAATACTTCTCATTAGACTATTCATGGATAATACTCTCATTTGTGGTTTTGTCATCATACAGGTTCTTAAGGATGGTCGTATCACCCAAGCTGGAAAATATGATGATCTTCTCCAAGCTGGAACTGATTTCAATGCTCTGGTTACTGCTCATAATGAAGCTATCGAGACCATGGATCTTTTTGACGATTCTGATGGAGATGTTGCTCCTTCTGTTCCTAACAAAAGATTGATACCAAGTGTTAGCAATATCGATAACCTGCAAAATAAAGTATCTGACAATGGGAAGTCATCTAGTACGCGTGGAATAAAGGACAAGAAGAAGAGTGAGGAGCGTAAGAAGAAGCGTACGGTTCAAGAGGAGGAGAGGGAGCGAGGGAGAGTTAGCTTAAACGTTTATATGTCATACATGGGGGAAGCCTACAAAGGTACACTGATACCACTCATTGTCTTGGCTCAGACCATGTTCCAAGTTCTTCAGATTGCCAGTAACTGGTGGATGGCATGGGCGAATCCACAAACAGAAGGAGATGCACCTAAGACAGATAATGTGGTCCTACTCGTTGTTTATATGTGCCTTGCTTTTGGGAGTTCATTGTTTGTGTTTGTGAGAAGCCTTCTTGTAGCCACATTTGGTTTAGCAGCTGCTCAGAAGCTATTTATAAAAATGTTAAGGTGTGTGTTTCGAGCGCCAATGTCTTTCTTCGATACGACACCAGCTGGACGGATTCTTAATCGAGTAAGTTTTGATCATGCTCTTGCTCCTAAACTGTACTTGACAATGTGGTGTATGCCTTCCTGATCTGCACCCTATTTTTTCAATGATACTTCATATCAGGTTTCTGTAGATCAAAGTGTTGTGGACCTTGATATAGCATTCAGGCTAGGGGGCTTTGCATCAACAACAATTCAACTCCTTGGAATCGTTGCTGTCATGAGCAAAGTCACATGGCAAGTTTTGTTTCTCATAGTTCCCATGGCTATCGGATGCATGTGGATGCAGGTAAATTCCTGAACTTTCAGGTTTTCTGTAATGCTGACCTTAACCTCAGGTCCTCAATTTCTTGAAAGGAGATCATAATGTGAATGAAGTAGATAGCAAGGGCAGGGTGCCCTAAATAAATAAATAAAAGAAACTCCGCGCACATAATGGCCACCTCTCTTAGTTAGTGAGCCAATTAACCAGGAAACCGATGCATGTGTTCAGCATGAAAGTATTGAAACTTGTGAGTTAAGCTCTTCCCAAAGCATGCCTTTCCATGGTCAAGATATCCTGATGATTTTGAGTACCAATATACTATCAAAGATCTTTATCAAACAGTAGATAATGGATCTCCTTGCTAGCATGACATTCCCCAAAGTGGGGTTTTACTAATAAATAAATACTATAAATTTGCAGAGATACTATATTGCTTCATCGAGGGAACTGACTAGGATCTTGAGCGTTCAAAAGTCTCCAGTGATCCATTTGTTTAGCGAGTCAATTGCTGGTGCTGCTACAATCAGAGGGTTTGGTCAAGAAAAAAGATTCATGAAAAGAAATCTGTACCTCCTCGATTGTTTTTCTCGGCCTTTATTTTCCAGCCTTGCAGCTATTGAATGGCTCTGCCTGCGAATGGAATTGCTCTCAACTTTTGTGTTTGCTTTCTGCATGGCAATACTCGTGAGCTTTCCTCCTGGAACGATTGAACCAAGTATGTATTACCTGCTGTCTCACAATGCCATTCTGTTTCTTTTTATGTATTACCTGCTGTCTCACAATGCCATTCTGTTTCTTTTTATGATCTTGCTTTACCCAATCGTTCGCTTGTTGGGTGCATTAGAGAACTTGCATCTTTTTAATTCAACAAATATGCTTCTGCGTCTAAACAAGGTTTCCATTTGATATAGGTATGGCTGGGCTTGCTGTCACATATGGACTCAACTTAAATGCTCGGATGTCAAGGTGGATATTGAGTTTCTGTAAATTAGAGAACAGAATCATCTCTGTTGAGCGTATTTATCAGTATTGCAAGATTCCGAGTGAAGCACCGCTGATTATTGAGAATTGCCGCCCCTTGCCCTCATGGCCTGAGAATGGAAATATTGAGTTGATTGATCTGAAGGTAAACTTGTAGCCCTTGGCCATCCATTTTCTGTTCATTATACATAATAACCACCTCATGTGTAATCTATTGTCTCTTCATCCATGCTGAACATACTTCAACTTTATTTTACTTCATCGTATTGTGCTTTTCTTAAATATCATAGGTCCGGTACAAGGATGACCTTCCCTTCGTTCTACATGGAGTCAGTTGCATCTTCCCTGGAGGGAAAAAGATTGGGATTGTTGGGCGAACTGGAAGCGGTAAATCTACTCTTATTCAGGCTCTTTTCCGCCTGATTGAACCTTCAGGAGGAAAAATTATCATCGACGACGTCGATGTTTCTGCAATTGGGCTTCATGATCTGCGGTCGCGGTTGAGCATCATCCCTCAGGACCCTACATTGTTCGAGGGTACTATCAGGATGAATCTTGACCCTCTTGAAGAACGCCCTGATCATGAAATTTGGGAGGTATGCCCTGGTCATCATTTGGCTATCCGTTTGTTAAATTTGTCATGATCCTTATAGAAGAGAACTCTTTTATTTCAGGCACTAGAAAAGTGCCAGCTAGGAGAGGTCATTCGATCGAAGGAAGAGAAGCTGGACAGTCCAGGTCTGTTTTAATTTTAAATAGAAGAACACTAGGTCAAAGAGTAAGCATGCAACTTCTTGATGCAAAGTTATATGTTTCATGGATATTTATGGCGCCATTGCAGTACTGGAGAATGGGGATAACTGGAGTGTCGGGCAGCGCCAGCTTATTGCACTGGGTAGGGCGTTGCTCAAGCGGGCGAAAATTTTGGTGCTTGATGAGGCAACTGCATCGGTTGACACAGCTACAGATAATCTAATTCAAAAGATTATTCGCAGCGAATTCAAGGACTGCACTGTCTGTACAATTGCACACAGGATCCCGACTGTCATCGACAGTGACCTAGTTCTGGTGCTCAGCGATGGTACATGTTCCTTCACACATTTTAACGAAGTCAAATTTCCAGTTCTAGTTAGATCATCACGAGTTTGTTTCCTTTTGCTTGACTACTGTTTCTCTTAGTTCTCGGAGTAATGCTCGTAGCTGAAGAGTAAATATTGCGACGCACAAAAACTTGGACCAACGGAGTTTACAGCGAACTGATCTTGTCTTGTTTATTTCAGGTAAAATTACAGAGTTCGACACACCCCAGAGGCTTTTGGAGGACAAGTCCTCCATGTTCATGCAGCTAGTATCCGAGTACTCCACGCGGTCAAGCTGTATATAGAGAGAGGCTTAGCTTAAATCCCCACCAAGAACAGAGGCTGGGAGGTGGCAAAGTAGCAGAATCTGCCAGCCTACTTACACCATAGAAGCAAGTAGCAGCACCATAGGGGCGACGTGAGACAGGAGGAGAGGGCAGATATATGAAAGGGAAAGAACGCCGGGCGTTCCCTGACCTGAATAACAACTATACGAGGGAACACAGCCGGCAAAACCACGGGAGGAGTTGGTGGAATTAACCCAAGCTGTGATGCTTGTGTATGTATAACACTTGACTGCTTCTCCCTTTGCATAATGGGAAAAAAAAGGAAGTGAACAACATGATTAATAAAAGGGGAAAGTTTTGTTCTCTTCTTCAGATTTGTAGTGCATGATCTCCAATGCCCATCTCTATGTTACGCGTAAAAGTATTCTGGTTCTTGGCTTGAAAATGTGACACGGTGATATATGTGGGTCTGCTTGGTTCAGTGGCCTATGGCAGTCAGATCACTGTGAAGTGGAACACGTCGTCGAATCAGGCAAGCAACCTTTACAGTTCTCATTGATTTATGTGACACGGTTTTAACAACGCACGATAGTACGATGCAATTGTCGGATTATACACATATATAAATATATACTGCAGCAAAAGCACACGTTCTAGCTTTGTTCTCCATCTCGCTCGACAGACACCAAAGCAACCCCATACGGAGGGGCAAAAGAAGCTACGTAGCTGTGGCAGTCTCAACAACAACCGTTGTACATAATACCCGTCGTTCCCTTGACTTCTGATGCACTAGAAGAATAAAGTAGTCCTCCACTCCTGTACAGGTTATCATGGATCTAGGAGTCGATGATCCCCGATATCATCTTCTTTATCTGGTAAAAAACAACGGCGTATTATGTAAAATGGCTGCTTCTTTTTTACCAAATTATCAGCTGAACACACCTTGTTGTATCATGGTGTCTTGCTAAAAGTATCAAATGGAATGTATATTATACGGCGGATATAAATGTAGCATGTTCGATGAGATAATGATGGTGTGAAATATCTGACAAAGTACACTCATTTGTCAAAGTACTAGTAAAACTGGAAGCATATCATTACTGAAAAGACAATGTAAAGCATGATTCTCCGATACCTCTTTTTTATCCATTCGAAGGATATCCTTGAGATCATCTATCTGTGAAAGCAAAATAACAGGAGCAGATTAAGTCGATCATATTGTTGGCTCATAGTTTCAGAACTTTATATCAAAAGCTACAACCTACCTCTTTAAATGGCTCCAGTGATTTTTCACGGAGCTCAATTATGTAATTTGCTCTTTTTTCTCCAATCCCCTACACATTCACAGCCAGTTAGTAGGAAGAAAACACAATATATGGGTTAGCAGTTATCAGGACCCGGAGCACACCTTCAAGCTTTTTAGTTCCTCCCTGCGAATGGATAGAGACATGAATTAGATAAGCAGAAACAGTGCCAAATAATTCGTAAGTTTGGATTGTACTCACTTATTAGCACTGTTCAGGAAAGTCAAACACTCTTGAACTACGGAATTCTGTGTTGAAAACAAATAAGGTTAGGGGTCATGAAGAAAGCAATGTACAGAAGTTATATATATGCCAAGGATGCGGCAGCAAGTTATGAACATGTAACCTTGATCCCAACGCTGCGAGCTTTAAATGAGTTATTACTTGGCTCTTCTGCATGCTCAAATTTCAGGTGCGTCGCAGGAGTTTTTGGTTCAGGTACATCCATGTTGATCGGCTGCACATATTCCATGCCTTCTCTTTGTGGCGTTTCCATGCCTACTTTTTGTGGTGTTTCCATTATCTTTTGTGTTGTTATGCTCACTGGACGAGTGCTAAGAAGCTTCAGTGAGTTTGATATTTCTCTCAGACGGTCACTAAGCTTTGGAGATTGTTTCTTAGCATCGACAAGGACATCTGGCAGTGATGATTAACTGTCAACTAAGAGCACAATGGGAAACTTACCAAAAAAAAATTACTAAGAGTTGCGTTTACCAGGTACACTAGAAGAGCAGGTGTCACCGGAGTCAGTATGTGAACTCAATGCATGCAAAACTGACGACGAATAGTCCTGAATATAGAGAAAAGGAAGATGCTTGTTTATGATATACAGAACTACTAAAACAAAACAAAGAACAGCTCTCCTGTTTTTTTGCACAGGGTTATGTACCTCTTCCTCCATACTACTTATGACCACCTTTTGTGTTTCAGCTGATACAGTATCTAAAGTACTGCTTGTTTCATCAAATCCCTGCACATTGCGTCCAACATATTGCAATCAGTATTCATATGGTAATCATATACCAAGTGGCTACACTACCAAAAAGAAACCAAAGTACCACATTTCTTGATGGAGCATGGATCTCCACGCCTCGTGATGATTGTACATCTTCCTCCATACTACTTAAGACCACCTTTTGTGTTTCAGATGATACAGTATCTAAAGTATAGCTTGTTTCATCAAATCCCTGCATATTGCGTCCAACATATTGCAATCAGCATTCATAAGGTCATCATATACCTAATGACTACACTACCAAAAAGAAACCAAAGTACCACATTTGTTGATTAAACTTGTATTTCCGCGCATACCTCTTCCCCCATACTACTTGAGACCACCTTTTGTGTTCCAGATGATACAATATCGTGTTTCTCCCTCCTTCTATGAACATAAGCCAGGGTCCTTCCCTTGGTCTCGTTGTTTTTAGATGATACAGTATCTAAAGTATCACTTGTTTTATCAAATTCCTGCATATTGCGTCCAACATATTGCAATCATTATTCATACGGGCATCATATACCTAGTGATACTACACAGTCAAAAAGAAATCATACCACATCTGTTGATGGAGCATGGACTTCCATGTCTCGTGATGATTGTACCTCCTGCAGAATGATGCAGTAGAAACAGTTTAAATAAAGTAACTAATAACCAATCATGCACAAGCACATGTGGATACTAACCTTGACTTCTACTGCAGCTGGTGCAACGACTATCTCATCTTCCTACAAAGTTCATAGAGTGGAATTGATTAGTTAAAAACATGATAATAGTAACTTCAGCACCTTCATGCAATATTGCAACAAGTGATTAATTAATATGTTTAGTTATTTACCTTTGACGAATTGGTGCTCGGACATAACAAGGTTCTGTACAACAACAACCAAAAAACAAGTTATTTGCATAAGACAAGAGCCTGGATAAGATTTTTTCTGGAGTTAATGGACTATGTCGTACCTTCTACTAATTGTAGATTTAGCATCCTTTTGCTTCATTCTGGAAGTAGAGAGCGAGCTTTCCGCTTTCTTTGCTGAGCGCACAATTGGTTGAGACCTTTCATGAAATAATAAAAATTACACAATTTTAGTCAAGGCCCAAGCTTGAATTAGTTACCAGCTTTTTGTGGGTTCAATGAGGTGGTACCTTCCACTGATTGTGGGTTTAGCATCCTTTTGCTTCATTTTGATTGGAGTAGAGACAGGCTTTCCGCTTTCTTTGCTGGGTACACGATTGGCTGAGAGCTTCTACCAAAATAAATAAAAATTACACAATTTTAGTCAAGTCTCAAGCTTAAATCAATTCCCAGCCTTTTGTGGGTTTCAGAAGTGGCACCTTTCACCCATTGTGGGTTTAGCATCCTTTTGCTTCGTTTTGATTGGAGTAGAGAACAAGCTCTCAGATTTTTTTGCTGAATGCATGATTGGTTGAGACCTTGTAAGAAAAAAAAAATTAACACATTGTTAGTCGAAGTTCCTAGCTCAAATCTGCTACCAGCTGGATTAGAATGCAACCTCTTATTGGCAATAGGAGTTTGACATGCTTTTGCTGCGCTGTTATTCCATTGGGGTCGATCTTGCTTCTCTGCTACAGGATTTGGTTGGTGTATAGAAGTAAGGATTGGCCTTGAGGAGTTTTTGGCATTTGCAGATAAGTTAAAATTTTCCTTTATGGAACTTCTAACACTCATGGATCTGCGGTATTGTTCATTGGACACTTGACTCGAGCGAGCAGCCAAGCTAAGAGTAGAAACTGTATCTTGACAGGAAATTTCATCCTGCATTGACCACGATGAGATAAAAACAGATTAAAATTGGATTGTTATAGGTGTGATGCACGAATTCCAAAAGGAGCACACAGCAAATAGTCACCGTAATGGTGGCTGAACATATGATGTACTGCATGTTCTGTTTACTACTAGCAAGTAGCAACTAAAGAATTGATCAGAACTAAATTATGCCACGGACACCCGTCTTAATAAAAAAGAGTACATATATTCCACTATTTGAGAAACACAACAATTGGCCAAGAAGGTACTGTTACAAATTATCATGCCAAGCTTTATTATTTTAGGAACATTAAAACTTCGCAAGACATACATATTTAGTCATGCAAGGTTCTTAATAAACGAATAAGTGCTGCAATCTAGTGTTCAGTTAACCTATTTATCAAACTCATGTTAGCTTCAAAGGAGTTCTTACAAATAGTTAAAACCTGCATTATAGGACTAAGGGACTTTCCACTATTCAAGCATCATTATTTCCTTTGGCACAAATTAAATTCATACAAGGTGAAGTTGCTAAGTGGCTTACCAAGCAGGCGATCAGCACAGCCCCACTCGTCTTGCATAAAGAATCTTGCAAGATACGAGTAACTTTGCTCTCCCTATAAGGTAGGAAGCTCTGGTTGCTATTCAGTGCTTGCACGACATTCATCAAGGCATACATAGACTTGCTACTGTTTGATAGAGCGGCCACTCCACCATTATTCTTCTTCTTGGGGTCTACATAGCCTGATGCAAGGACCAAACAATGTTACATACTATGTGAACGAGGCAATCAGGTGCAGGCATGAGAAGAAACAACAAACCTGTCAAGTTGAGAAAGTTCATCTTAGCTATAGCACATTCTGTGCCTCCCTGATCAAGCCTAGAGATGTGAATAATCAGCCCTTGGTGCCCCCTAGTGTGTAGCTGGGTGGAACCTTTAGTGGACTGCCTATTCTGATGGTTGCTGTCGAAGCAGCTCAAGTGTGCAAAATCCTCAACTGACTTCACATTAAGCTGCGAAGGGAAGGACTCGGTTAAAATGAGATGGTTATCAGGGATGCAAACCAGTTGGGTGTGAGGCATCCATAGACGTAATATAAGTCTAATTTCCATTGTCTAATCCTATTTTCTGGTCGAGCAGAGTATGAGAGTAGCAAGTATATTCGTACCTTGGTGAGGCCCTTGAGATGAGTTCTCCTCTGTGCATCCTCAAGTATGAGAACCTCTTGGTCCTTGGGCTCCAACAAATCAAAGATCTGGGTGTCCTGGACCACCTGGTAAGATGAGACCTTGACCACCGCCCCACTGATGGTTTTGGAGAGGTCGAGGATTTCCTCCATCGCCATGGTGACCAAGCCTGGTTGATCCTGTGACCCCTGAGAGTAGTTTTGTTGGGAGTAGAATGAGTTGGTGCAAACATCCATTGTACTATATGAAACGAAATTGTAACACTACTGACGGAGGAGCATTACCACAAAGAGGTGATCTTTGGCGCTGCCGGCGCCGCACGCGACGACGCAGGCGTTGGTTCCGCTGGTCTGGAACAGATGATGAATGAGGGGCTTGACCTCGTTGAGGAAGACGTGGTGATTGGTCTCGTCTTGGTGGTAGCACCAATCGAGCTTGTGCTCTTCCTTGCGCGTGTTGGGGGTTCTTCTGCAAGGGATTCGAAATGAATTGAGACCTAATTATAGGATTCGGCGGAACGAATTGCGGCGGGTTGGTGGTAAGGATAAAATTCGACGACTTTACCCTTGTGAGGAAGAAGAGGAAGACGACGGAGCTGCTGCGGCGGTGAAGGCGAGGAGCGCGGCGGCGTCGGTGGAACTAGGGTGCCCGCCGCCACGCGTGGCGGAGACCCGGAACGAATTGGCAGATGATGCTGTCGTTGATGTGGGAGCAGCAGGATCGGAAGCAGCAGGGGGGCAGATCCTGGCGACGACCCTGACGCCGCCTCCGACGACGATTCCCGCCGCCGCCGCCTCCATTAAATCCACTCACGACCAACCACCACCACCAGTACTAGTAGTAGCTGCCCAACGAGCGCCTTCGGAGAGAGAGATAGAGAGCTCGGACTGGAATCGAATGGGGAATTTTGTAGAGAGAGAGAGAGCCGTTGAGAGAAGAGAGAGAGATTCGAAATTGTTGTAGCAGTGTGGGGAGCAGAGGGTGTGTAGTGTGTAGTGTATCCTACTGGGGAAGATGGAGCGCGTTCAGGTTGCCCTCCCGTCAGTGGGCTGCCGCCCTTCGTGTCCAGCCCGGCCCACCAAAGACACCACAACTGTTTTGTAATTTTAAAAAATATTACTTTCCAAAAAAAGATGCTCAAATTTGTCTAGATACATATAACCATATTTTTAGTATGTATATCCGTATCTAAAAAAATTAAGCAGCTTATTTTGGAATAGAGAGAGTACCTTTTATAAGGATGCGTACACAGATTCTATACGAGGAACACGGTCGGAAAATACCATACCCTAAAAAAGTAGGCAAATACCATGGGAGAAATTAACCCAAGCTCTCATGCCTATGAGTGGAAACTGATTAGATAGTGTCCTTTTCATAGCCGTTTTCATATTTTAAAAACAAATATGGATACGAAAATGGTTGTCGCTGAATATGAATGTGGAACGGATGTTACTCAAATACGAATACAGATTGGATGTTTCTATTAATTCAAAATCGATACGAATAACGAAATAATAGACTCGTATCATGTAGTGAGTCAACTATATAACAATATAATACATAATAGTTTCAAGTTTAATCATAGAAAAAATACATTTGATGACTTTGTTACTAGTATTTTTGGTTGAATAATTGACATATCAGGATATAATTACTAATAAAGGCTAACATAATTTTATTCGGATACGGATATATCCATTTCTATATTCACATTTTGTTAAGAATCCAATGCCACAATTGTTTTGTGTATTTGTAAAACGGATCTAGATATACCATGTCCATTTTCATGTTTGTCAAATAATTCGGATTATCCGCTAATAGTTCCCCCCCTACATATGTATATGTATAAACACTGTGTACTGCTTCTCCCTTTTGCTAATGGAGAAAGAGGAAGTGAATAAAATGGGATTTTTAAATTTTTTCCTAGCGACAGATTAAAGTGCTTGAGCTCACTATGCCCATCTAAATGTTTCAAGTTGAATTGTTCCGGTTCTTAGCTTGCAAATGTGTCCCATAAATACAGGTTCTGCTCGTTTCAGCAGTTCCCCACTTCCAGTTCAACTTCCAAGTTCTGCTTGGCCAAGTATATTGTGATATATTAGTAAAAAATGACTGGCACGGAAGAAATTCTTCAGCAAAGTACAATCTCCTCACCATATATACAATGTATACATTATACATAAATTTAAGGCGATACAACCTAGCACCGCTCGTCTCCTTCCCAGTTATCTTTCTCCTTCGGTCCAGTCGGGCCTTCCTCCTCATACAGCTCCGCCGGAAGACTGTCGAATATTGCCTCCACAGTGAACCGGAGAAAGAATGGCAGGAAGCTGAGCACCGTGTCCACCTCAGACCGTGAGTTGTAGGTCACGGCCGGGCCCCACTCCCTCATGTACTGCAGCCAGCACGGCTCCACCACGGTGTCTCCCAGGTATTCCGCGGAGATTACCTCATACATCGTGCTTGAATCGACAGACAGATCGCTCCGCGCGACATCATTTCTCATTCCGACGCCAAGCTTCTCAGAGCCCTGTAGATAACAGCCAGGATGGGCATAGCTTGCATGTCCATTCCTCGACGAGTAGACGATCGCTTTGTTTCCTGAGATGAACTCTAAGTCCGAAGCATCCACCCATCCGCCCCCGCTGTGCTCTGAGTAGTAGATAGATGAGAGTTCACCCGAGAAGTTGCTTACGCGGAGGGTGAAATGCTCCCAGTCACCGGTATGCCTCCCGACCTTCTGAAGAGCAAAGCTTGCAAGTCCAACCTTTATTGTTGCTGGCCCATTGAACGGGCAGAACACCCACATCGCAATGTCAGTGAAGGTCCCTCCATGAGCCGGCTTAATATGAGTGTAGAGCTTGGCGCTCTTCAGATTACCAACTTTGACATACTCACACCTATCATCATCAGGGAGGTCAATCCAGTACTCACCATCATTCGTCCCACCAGCAGGCAGGTTTGAGCCACCAGCAAGTATTGCATCTCCCATCTTTATATCTTTCTTGTACAGGGTAGCTCCATTCTCAAAGAACCAAGAAACGGATGACGGCAAATATGTCTCTTGTGGGTAGAAGAAAACAGTCGGGCCATAGTGTTCAATTAGTGCATGAATCTGATCTAGATTAGGCATGGCTCTCAGATTCAGGTCAAAGTTCTTCAAGCAGGGAATGCCTGATTCCTCGGTGATATCCGAATCTGTTTGACAATAGAATGTACCAACGGGTATACCTCGTCCTGCCATCCCACGGTCAGAAGGCCTTGTGTTCCAAACTTGGAATGAACTTTTCATATTCAGGACTGACCTAAAGTTTTCACATGCATCTGTTAGGTCATGTCGCGCACATCGAACAATTTCCAGTGATGGCTTCTTTAGTCCTCTAGTGACCACATAGCCAAGGGCTTCATAACCCTCAGGTGGTGATGGCGACCAAATGCACCCACATTCACCATTGTCATCTTCATACGAGTCAGCATCGGTCCAAACGAGGGTGTAATCCAATGGTTTCACAAGAGCGGGCTTGCTATTGATCAATTGAGAGCTAGTTGCTTCCCTTGCAACAAGAAGAAAGCCATTTAAAGGCTGGTCATTCTGTTGGGCGTAGTGCCCAAGGCAGTGGAAACCATCAGGAACTTCTTTTGGCTCATAGAATGTAGCTCCAGAGAAACTCCATATATTCTGCAATTCGCTAACATTTGTAACATAGAGCTCTCCTATGCATATTACACCCTTAGCGAAGTCCCCTCCTGTGAAGTAGTTGATAAACAAAGTTACTACAATGTTCGACCATTCAGGAAAGAAAATCTATTTGGCAAAATAATAACAAGCAGTTTCAGAAACAGAACAGTTTTGCACATGCGCTTAATCATTGTTACTAAAGTAAGAACACAAAAGGAAATTGCAGCCCCATCACAACAAAAATACCAACTTTGGGTAGCATGTAGAAACTTAACTGCAGAAATTGTTTCTTCCTAAAAATGAACCGTGTACATCCTCTCATACTATATGATTAACAATATTCTTGCCCCTAAAGAAAATCTTTGAACCAATGATTGATTGGTACCTTATAATATGCCATGCCTTCTAAGTAAAACATATCGATGCTTCCGAAGCAACTTCCAAGGCAAGTACCAAGAGGAAGCCACTACGGCAAGCAAATTCCTAAACGAAGATCATACCTACCACAAAATAACCATCTAAACAACATGCTCACAGGATAAATTGTACTGTTGTCATACTAGAAAAATCCCCTTTTGGGAAGAAGGAAACAACAATACGATCAACATTGATGCAAAGAAAGTAGTGGTCAACAAATTAAGTAGTACAAACTCACACGCGGTGAGTAGAGCTTCTAATCATGAAACTACTTCAGGCTGATAGCATGAGAGGTATCGCCGATCCACGGACCGATTGGAGAACCAAATTAGTTACCAGTGCTAAGAAGTACAAACAACGAACAGGGGAAGAAGGCGTCACAGACCTTGCGGCCACGCGGGCAAGGGCGCCGGCAGCTGGAACGGCTCCGGCAGCTGGTTGTCGGCGCCGGATTGATCCCCGCAGCAGGAGCTGCTGCACCCGCCCATCACCCACCAAGTCTTGCCTTTTCCCCTAGTCCAAGGTCCAAGCTCCCCGCTTCTACTCTCCGGCTACTATTAAAAGGTCAATTAGCCGGCGGGTGGATCCGCACGCCCGAACTCCGGTCAAACGGGAGCGGCTCGGCCATCAGCTGGTACTGGTAGCCTGGGAAGAGACGCCGGGTCGATGGCGACACGGATCCGAGCTCGGGACTGGGGCGGCTTTAGTTTGGGGAAAAGAAAAGGAAAGGCGGTCTCTTTCGGCGGCGTTGGATAATCAGAATATAATTGTGGTTTGCGTGTACGCCCGAACGTGGCTTTGCGCCGTGTGATTCGGATTCGACGGGATACGCATATATTCTGCAAACTCGATTATTAGGGTTAGGTATGTGGTCAACGTGACACGAAAGAAAAAATAAGAATATCTAAAGAATAATTTCCCGGCCTGACACGGAACTGCAACGACTCAAACAAGCACCACTCTGTCAAGATATTTTCTTAAAACAAGGTAAAAGATTTGCCATTTAATAGAGAAGAATTTTAGAGTTTTATAACAAATATCTAGTACATGCCCTAGGGTTTTAATCAGCGGCAGAGCCAGAAACTTTCCAAATGTGGTGCTAATACTGGCTTAGTGGTGCTAAACATCTAGGAATTTCATGTTTGTACACGTTGAAATCTATGACGCACTCATTGCAGTGCTGGACCGATGCTACAACACCGGTAGCACCAGGCGCAGCTCCGCCACTGGTTTTAATAAAAGCCTACTCTTAGGTATTACATTGCTCAAATGTTTTGCCCCGGCTTAGCACTAAGCACGAGCCTCATCCTTTTATCTTGGTGATGATTATGTTCGTGGTGGATTGATGGTGGCGAAAGACTCTGGCATTGCGATCCTTCCAAACTTCCCAAGAGATGAGCATTATCAAAGATGCCATAGAGTTCCTATATTGGTCTCTTCCTAAGGCAATATTTGTCCACCACATATGGACGTTTGGTTCATTGACTCAAGACTCTGGGATCTACAATGAATGCCACACCAAGGAAGTCTCTCTTTCCAAATCCGCAAGGTAATCGACAATTGTACATGAGGTGCTCCGCCGCTTCTTGGACTTGGTTGCAAAGAGGAAAATTCTCACAATTGTCCCAACCTCTAAGCTAAAGCCTATCCGCCGTCCAAACTCTATTTTGCATAATCAACAAAGTGAAGAATTTACACTTCGGAGACGTCCAAACTTTCCAAACCGTGTAGTTTAGGGAGGTTGAGACAAGGCCTTCAAATTGCATCTCGCAGGCCGAGGAAGCGGAGTACTATCCAGCATTCGTGAACTTCCAAAGAATGGTGTCTGGCACATCATGCACAAGATGCACATCATCAAGAAGTCCCCATCGCTTGACAAATTCTTCAACATGTGGCACTCCAAAATAATGAGAGATCTTGATTTGATTGCCCCAAAAGTTGTTCTGGAGAGCCTTCTGAGCATAGAAATTCTTCTTCTTAGATAATTTAAAGAGCAAGGGCGCTAAGTCACACGGGCAAATTCCACGAAGCCAAGGTGAAGTCCAAAACTTTGCCTTTTCCCCATTTCTAATATTAACAAGAGTAGCGGCCGAAAAAAAATCCCTCGGTCCTCCTTATTGCATGGATTGCCAAGCCCAATCCAAGATTTAGTTTCATCGGTCCACTCAACCCATAGCCATCTTAGCCTTAGGGCGTCGAAAAACTTATCAATGTGCAAAATAGCAAGACCACCAAGATTAGTAGGGTGGCAAACTTTCTCCCAATTTACTTTGCACATGCCACCCGTCACTTCGTCACGTCCCTTCCCATAGATATGCATGAAGAAGTGCAATGATTCTTTGAGTGACCTCCTTGGGGAGGTCAATGGAGGTGATGTGCAAGATCTCTTGAGAGCTGAGGACGGAGCGAACCAACACCCTTCTACCACCCATGTTGACATTTTTCCAATTTCTGGAGGCAAACTTTCCGACTATTTTATTTTCCAAGTATTGAAGGTCCACATGTTTAAGTCTAGTTAACGACAACGGTAAACCCAAATAGCGCATTGGGAAGGTGGTTCTCTTATCCGAGAAAGGTTGTAGGATGTCCTCAAGGTCAGGCCACCACATTGAATCGAGGCAACTAGGATTTTTTGAGAGTTGGCACACAAACGGTCACATCTCCAAAGGTAGTTAGGATGGAAGCAAGACAGGCGATATCTTCTTCAATCGGGCCACAAACAGCACCACATCATCCACATATAAGGAAGTGCACACCACTATAGCTCTTCAAGGGGGTGTAGCCTTCCTTGTTTGGTAGCCGTTGCTAGAATGTGACTTGATCAAATCGATAGACAAGATGAAAAGAAGAGGAGAAAACGGATCGCCTTGCCGAAGGCTGCAGCCATGCTTAGTCGGATCACAAGCAACACCATTAAGGAGGACTCTTGAAGTGGAAGAGGAGAGGCGCGCCCAAATCCAATCTCGAAATTTCCTCGGGAATCCACAGTGTTGGAGAACGTCCATGAGTTAGTCCCATCTCACCGAGTCGAACACCTTCTTAATGTCAAGCTTGAAAAGGAGGCCAGGGTGAAAGTGCATGGAGCCCCCATGTGTGGTTTTGGTAATTAATGACAATCCCTATGGACTAATGTTTGCATTGAGTTATATTTGTAGGAGTTGTCCATAGGCAATTCTTGAACCATATGTTGGCTTCAAGGTTGCAATAAGAAGAATTTGGTGAAGGATATCAAGTGTCAAGTATGTCTTGAAGATGAAGATGAAGTGAGCCCTCAAGTTACTTCAAGACATCAACATGATGAAGAATGAAGAAATGAAGTGCAAGTTCAAGATGAGCCATCTCGAAGAGGTCCTTTGCTTGAGTCTTGCCATCCATATGGTGATCATGGATATGCGAAGATGCGCCAAAGAAGATGCTCTCCCATAATGGATTATGGGGGAGCAATCCACATGGTGGTCATGGTTATGTGAAGATGCGCCGAAGAAGAAGCTCTCCCATGGTGGATTATGGGGGAGCAATCCACAAGACTTCGTCAAGCAAACACAAGCAAGAAAGGTGTTCCATCTTGTTGAGGTCAAGATCGTCGTCATCAAGCTCAAGTGGAATGCGCAAGTATAAGGTTTTCTCTTGATAGGGTTTCTTTCTCACCGGTCTCATAGTGTAGTTGGAGACCGGTTTATAGTTTAGTTGCCGTACTATCAAGAGGGCTCTCGAGTGAGTAACTCGATCGTATCGTTCGGAGAGAGCTCAAACCTTTGCATCCTTGCATCATCTTTCTTGGTTGTTATTTGGACCTTATCCATGTGATGTTTTAGAGCTTGTGCTTATTCTCATGACAAGCTCTAGTTCATCGAAAACGGATTTTGCATAGATCACTTGTTGCGTTTTCGAGTTTGGTTCATCATCTTTCTTGGTTATTATTTGGATCTTATCCATGTGATGATTTAGAGCTTGTGCTTATTCTCATGACAAGCTCTAGTTCATTGAGAATGGTTTTTCCATGGGCAACTTGTTGCATTTTCAAGATTGGAGGTTTTACCGGTATGTCTTTTTGAGATAGGTCAAACCTTTCATCATTTGTTTCTATCCTCCTTTGCTAGACTATGATGTTTCTATGCATATTGTTGTAGAGCTCGTTGTTGTGATTTCAACGAGCCCAAGATCATCGAAATCGGAGTCCGGATGCAAAAGCTATGCCCGTTTTAGTTTTGGTGTTTCGCAGTTGCTTAGGCCGGATATTTTGGAAATATCCGGGCCGGACTATCCGGTCGGATATTTCGGAAATATCCGGCCCTCGAAATCGGCTAAGGACCTCCGGAATTGCTGCTCAGTATAGGGGCCGGACATTTGCCCGGATTTTGACCAGGTTTTGTCCCAGAGGCCGGATTACCGGGGGGGGGGGGGGATTATCCGGCCCTTACTTAGGCCGGATTATCCGGCCCTGGTTTTTCCCAACGGCTCGATTTTCTTGGGGGGTATAAATACCCTCCTTCTTCCTCCTTGGGCTGTTGCTTCTTCTACTCTCTCTCTCCTCCATTGTTGTTCTTGAGAAGCTTGCCCTATCTCTCTATCCCTCCATGATTCTTGCCCCATTTTGAGGGAAAAGAGAGATGAGATCTAGATCTACATCTTGACCAATCAAATCCCTCTCTTTGTGAGTGGAATCCTCTAGATCTAGATCTTGGAGAATTTTGTGTTCTCCTCTTTGTTCTTCCTCTCTTATTCCCCCAATAGCTTTTGTAGCTTTGTTGGAATTTGAGAGAGAAGGACTTGAGCATCTTTGTGGTGTTCTTGCCATTGCATTTGGTGCATCGGTTTGAGTTCTCCACGGTGATTCGTGGTGGTGAAAGCAAGAAAGTTGTTACTCTTGGGTTCTTGGAACCCTAGACGGATTCTGAGACCTTTGTGGTGATTTGTTGGGAGCCTCCGATTAAGTTGTGGATGTGTGCCCCAACCTTTGTGTAAGGCCCGGTTTCCGCCTCGAAGGAAATCCCTTAGTGGAACCGTGACCTAGGCCTTTGTGGCGAGGGTCACCGGAGATTTAGGTGAGGCGCCTTCGTGGCGTTCGGTGTGTGGTGTGAGTACCGCATCTTGGGGTGAGGCCTTTGTGGCGTTGGTGTGCATCGAGCAACCACACCTCAAGGTGAGCCTCTTGTGGCGTTCGGGAGCACTAAGCCACCGCACCTCTCCACCGGAGATTAGCACTCGCAAGAGTGTGAACTCCGGGATAAATCATCGTCTCCCGCGTGCCTCGGTTATCTCTATACCCGAGCTCTTTACTTATGCACTTTACCTTGTGATAGCCATCGTGCTTGAAGTTATATATATCTTGCTATCACATACTTGCTTGTATTGCTTAGCATAAGTTTGTTGGTGCTCATAGAGTGAACCATTGCTTAGAATAAGTTGTTGGTGCACATAGGTGAACCATAGTATATAGGCTTTGGGCTTGACAAAGTAAACGCTAGTTTTATTCCGCATTTGTTAAGCCCATCTCGTAAAAGTTTTAAATCGCCTATTCACCCCCCCCCTCTAGGCGACATCCGTGTCCTTTCAATTGGTATCAGAGCAAGGTCTCTCATTCTTAGGCTTCACCGCCTTGAGAGTAAAGATGTCGGTTAGGGGATTAGCGCACAATAACTTGTTTATATTTGATGGCACAAATTATGATCTATGGAAAATTTATGTGCTTAAAATCTTACGGGGTATGTCCCCGGACATGGAGCAATATCTTGACATGGGTTTTTCTTCTCCTAAGGATCCTCAAAATTTATCTCTTGAGGAGGAGAAAAACTCTTGCCTCGATGCTCTTGCTTCTCATGTGTTTTCCATTGTTGTGAGCAATGTAGTTACTTCGTCAATCATGCCTTTTGGGAGCTCTCATGAATTATGGACAAAGCTTCAAGACAAATATGATGTGTCCAATATTATTGAGGATGATTGTATTGCTTCCACTTCCGGCCGTGATGAGTTCTCATCTTCATCCACTTCACCAAAGTGTGTCAAGACACAAGGTAATGATATGGTGAGTGGTGATGAAAATTGCAATGTTGATATTGAGCTTACTATTGATGATTCTTCATCTCTATCTCATTGCAATGCTTCATCTACGGACTCAAACACATCTAGCACTAGAAATTATTTACATTCTTGTGTTGATAGTCTTTGCATATCATGTGTAAGTTGCTTGAATAAATCTAATGATGATATGCTCGCATTGTCTAGTGGCCATGATAAAAATGCTTCTATTTCCTCTAGTTGTTGTGTGTCTAACAATGTAGAGGAAACCAAAGATTCTATTGGTCAAGACAAGATCTTGAAAGGAGCCTCAAGTAACTCCTCATCTTTATCTCACGGTCCTCATATATGCCTTATGGCCAAGGGTTCCACGGTACCTCCTACCATGGAACCTAATATGTCTCGTGGTGATAAGGATGAGGATGAATATGAAGAAGAGGATTGGGTTGTCTCTCTACGCGATAAGGGTAAGAGCGTATTCAAGGTTATTTGCAAAGATAAAATTGCTAGCACTCACTTCTTTGAAATCTTGACTACCGCTATTGAGAGCCAAAAACTTATTTGGATGCATGAGAACACCATTGATAAAAAGGGTGCTCTTGAACGAGAGTATGCCGATGATGTAGCATCATTAAAGAATGAACTTGAAGAAGAACAAACCATCAAGGAAGCTCTTGAGGAGACCTTTGCTCTAGAATTGTCTAGAGAAAAGGAAAACCATGATAGAGCTCTTGAGATGGCAAATGAACTAAAGCTAAAAAATGATAAGCTTGTGTTTGTTAATACTAAACTCCTTGAGGATTTTGAGCAACTCAAAAAGGGCTCAAGGGTCATTGAGAGTGCGCTCGCCAAACTCACCGAGTCGCATGAGCAACTTAAAGCTTCTTATCTAAAAGAGCATGCCAACTTGCCTTCTCCTATTACTACTAATATTGATGATTGTGCTACTAACTCTACTTCTTGTGAAGCATCTATCTTGAAGGAGAATGTTGAGCTAAGGGCTCAACTTGAGTTGCTAACTTGCAATTGTGGGAAATTGGAAGAAAATCATGGAAAGCTTTCTCGCTCCCATGAGGATCTTCTAGCCTCTCATGATAGGCTAAAGTTAGCTCATGAGGCTATCATATCTAAGGCAACACCTTGTGAGCCTCATGTGGATACTAGCACTACTACTCAAAATGCTATATTTCCATGTGCTAATCCTAGTAATTCATCCACTCATAAAATTGCTAAATCTTGTGATGAATTATCTTCCTTGCCTTGTTGCTCTAACAATGAAGATTCTACTTCCTCTAGTACTTGTGTTGTTACTAACTATGTAGAGGAAATCAAAGAGCTCAAGGCCCAAGTCACTTCTTTGAAGAATGACTTGGTAAAGGGTCATGAAGGGAAATACAAACTTGACACGATGTTGAGTATGCAACAATCCCCCAATGACAAGAGTGGACTTGGATTCAAATCCAACAACAAGAACAAGTCCAAGAACATCAACAGGAAGAAGGGCCAAGTACAAGTCAAAGACCCGGCCAAAATTGTTTGTTTCAAGTGCAATATTGAAGGGCACCATGTTAGATCTTGCCCTTTGAAGAAGAAGCAAAAAGGGAAGCGGCCTCAAGCTCAAACTTATATTCAACCTCAAGTTGAAGAAATGCCACTTCCCAAGAAGAAACAAGCCAATGCTCCCATTGTGGAGAAACCTAGTGAGAAGAAGGAGAAGAAAAGAACTTGCTACATATGCCGTGAGAAGGGCCACATCTCCTCCTTGTGCACTATTGGTACCTCATCCAACTCTATCACCATTGATGATGTTTATTCTCTTCGTAAGGATGAGGGTGGCAATGTGTTTTCCAAATATGTTGGTGCTCAAAGTGGTGTCAAGAAAGGAACCATTTGGGTTGCCAAGCCTATTGTGACTAACCTCTTAGGACCCAATGATGCGCGTAGATGTACACGTCCGTTGGGAACCCCAAGAGGAAGGTATGATGCGCACAGCGGCAAGTTTTCCCTCAGAAAGAAACCAAGGTTTAATCGAACCAGCAGGAGCCAAGAAGCACGTTGAAGGTTGATGGTCGCGAAATGTGATGCGGCGCAACACCAGGGATTCCGGCGCCAACGCGGAACCTGCACAACACAACCCAAGTACTTTGTCCCAACGAAACAGGTGAGGTTGTCAATCTCACCGGCTTGCTCGTAACAAAGGATTAAACGTATCGAGTGGAAGATGTTTGCAAAGAAAACGAGTAAACACAAGTATTGCAGTAGATTGTATGTTATGTAAAGAATAGGACCGGGGTCCACAGTTCACTAGAGGTGTCTCTCCCATAAGATAAAAGCATGTTGGGTAAACAAATTACAGTCGGGCAATTGACAAATAGAGAAAGGCATAACAATGCATATACATGATATGATAAATATAGTGAGATTTAATTGGGCATTACGACAAAGTACATAGACCGCCATCCAACTGCATCTATGCCTGAAAAGTCCACCTTCAGGTTATCATCCGAACCCCCTCCAGTATTAAGTTGCAAAGCAACAGACAATTGCATTAAGTATGGTGCGTAATGTAATCAACAACTACATCCTTAGACATAGAATCAATGTTTTATCCCTAGTGGCAACAGCACATCCACAACCTTAGAACTTTCTCGTCACTCGTCCCGGATTCAATGGAGGCATGAACCCACTATCGAGCATAAATACTCCCTCTTGGAGTTAAGAGTAAAAACTTGGCCAGAGCCTCTACTAGTAACGGAGAGCATGCAAGATCATAAACAACACATAAACAATAGATTGATAATCACCATAATCATAGTACTCTCTATCCATCGGATCCCGACAAACACAACATATAGAATTACATATAGATGATCTTGATCATGTTAGGCAGCTCACAAGATCCAACAATGAAGCACAACAAGGAGAAGACGACCATCTAGCTACTGCTATGGACCCATGGTCCAGGGGTGAACTACTCACTCATCACTCCGGAGGCGATCATGGCGATGAAGAGTCCTCCGGGAGATGAATCCCCTCTCCGGCGAGGTGCCGGAGGCGATCTCAGAATCCCCCGAGATGGGATTCGCGGCGGCGGCGTCTCTGTAAGGTTTTCCGTATCGTGGCTCTCGGTACTGGGGGTTTCGCGACGGAGGCTTTAAGTAGGCGGAAGGTCAACGCGGGGGGCCACACGAGGGGCCTAGGGGGTAGGGCCGCGCGGCCAGGGCCTGGGCCGCACCGCCCGTCCCCCGGCCGCCTCGTGGCCCCACTTCGTTATCTCTTCGGTCTTCCGGAAGCTTCGTGCAAAAATAGGACCCCGGGCGAAAGTTTCGTCCAATTCCGAGAATATTTCTTTACTAGGATTTCGAAACCAAAAACAGCGAGAAAACGACAGAATCGGCTCTTCGGCATCTTGTTAATAGGTTAGTTCCGGAAAATGCATAAATATGACATATAATGTGCATAAAACATGTAGGTATCATCAATAAAGTAGCATGGAACATAAGAAATTATCGATACGTTGGAGACGTATCGGCATCCCCAAGCTTAGTTACTGCTCGTCCCGAGCGGGTAAAACGATAACAAAGATAATTTCTGAAGTGACATGCCATCATAATCTTGATCATACTATTTGTAAACATATGTAATGAATGCAGCGATCAAAACAATGGTAATGACATGAGTAAACAATCTGAATCATAAAGCAAAGACTTTTCATGAATAGTACTTCAAGACAAGCATCAATAAGTCTTGCATAAGAGTTAACTCATAAAGCAATAAATCAAAGTAAAGGTGTTGAAGCAACACAAAGGAAGATTAAGTTTCAGCGGTTGCTTTCAACTTATAACATGTACATCTCATGGATATGGTCGACATAAAGTAATATAACAAGTGCAATATGCAAGTATGTAGGAATCAATGCACAGTTCACACAAGTGTTTGCTTCTTAAGGTGGAAGGAGATAGGTAAACTGACTCAACAATAAAAGTAAAAGAATGGTCCTTCAAAGAGGAAAGCATCGATTGCTCGTATTCGTGCTAGAGCTTTTATTTTGAAAACATGAAACAATTTTGTCAACGGTAGTAATAAAGCATATGAGTTATGTAAATTATATCTTACAAGTTGCAAGCCTCATGCATAGTATACTAATAGTGTCCGCACCTCGTCCTACTTAGCTTGGACTACCGGATCTTTGCATGCCATGTTTCAACCAAGTGTCACAAAGGGGTACCTCCATGCCGCCTGTACAAAGGTCTAAGGAGAATGCTCGCATTTTGGATTTCTCGCTTTTGATTATTCTCAACTTAGACATCCATACCGGGACAACATGGACAACGAGATAATGGACTCCTCTTTAATGCATAAGCATGTAGCAATGATTATTATTCTCATATGAGATTGAGGATGTATGTCCAAAACTGAAACTTCCACCATGATTCATGGCTTTAGTTAGCGGCCCAATGTTCTTCTCTAACAATTTTGCATGCTCCAACCACTAAAATGATAGATCCTTCAGACAAGACGGACATGCATAGCAACTCACACGATATTCAACAATAGTTGATGGCGTTCCCCGAAGCATGGTTATCGCACAACAAGCAACTTAATAAAATATAAAGTGCATAAGTACATATTCAATACTACGATAGTTTTTAAGGCTATTTTGTCCCATGAGCTATATATTGCAAAGGTGAATGATGGAATTTTAAAGGTAGCACTCAAGCAATTTACTTTGGAATGGCGGAGAAATACCATGTAGTAGGTAGGTATGGTGGACACAAATGGCATAGTAGTTGGCTCAAGGATTTTGGATGCATGAGAAGTATTCCCTCTCGATACAAGGTTTAGGCTAGCAAGGTTATTTGAAGCAAACTCAAGGATGAACCGGTGCAGCAAAACTCACATAAAAGACATATTGTAAACATTATAAGACTCTACACCGTCTTCCTTGTTGTTCAAAACTCAATACTAGATATTATCTAGACCTTAGAGAAACCAAATATGCAAATCAAATTTTAGCAAGCTCTATGTATTTCTTCATTAATGGGTGCAAAGCATATGATGCAAGAGCTTAAACATGAGCACAACAATTGCCAAGTATCACATTATCCAAGACATTTTAGAATTACTACATGTAGCATTTTCCAATTCCAACCATATAACAATTTAACGAAGAAGAAACTTCGCCATGAACATTATGAGTAAAGCCTAAGGACACATGTGTCCATATGCAACAGCGGAGCGTGTCTCTCTCCCACAAAGTGAATGCTAGGATCCATTTTATTCAAACAAAAACAAAAACAAAAACAAACCGACGCTCCAAGTAAAGAACACAAGATGTGACTCGAATAAAAATATAGTTTCGGGGGAGGAACCCGATGATGTTGTCGATGAAGAAGGGGATGCCTTGGGCATCCCCAAGCTTAGACGCTTGAGTCTTCTTAGAATATGCAGGGGTGAACCACGGTGGCATCCCCAAGCTTAGAGCTTTCACTCCTCTTGATCATAGTATATCATACTCCTCTCTTGACCCTTGAAAACTTCCTTCACACCAAACTTCAAGCAAACTCATTAGAGGGTTAGTGCACAATTAATAATTCACTCATTCAGAGGTGACACAATCATTCTTTTCACTTCTGGACATTGCATAATGCTACTGGACATTAATGGATCAAAGAAATAAATCCAACATAGCAAAAGAGGCAATGCGAAATAAAAGGCAGAATCTGTCAAAAACAGAACAGTCCGTAAAGACGAATTTAAAGCTGGCACTAGACTTGCTCAAATGGAAAAACTCAAAACTAATGAAAGTTGCGTACATATCTGAGGATCACGCTCGTAAATTGGCAGATTTTTTCGAATTTTCTACAGAGAACTGTGCCCAGATTCGTGACAGACAGCAATGCTGTTTCTGCGCAGCGATCCCAAATATAACATCAACTTTGACATAGAAACTTTACTTGGCACAAAAACATGATAAGGAGAGGTTGCTACAGTAGTAAACAACTTCCAAGACTCAACAAAACAAAAAATTGCTGTAGGTAAAAACATGGGTTGTCTCCCATAAGCGCTTTTCTTTAACGCCTTTCAGCTAGGCGCAGAAAGTGCAAATCAAGTAACATCGAGAGTAGAAGCATCAACATCATAGCTTGTTCTAATAATAGAATCAAAAGGCAACTTCATTCTCTTTCTAGGGAAGTGTTCCATACCTTTCTTGAGAGGAAATTGATATTTAATATTACCTTCCCTCATATCAATAACGAGCACCAACAGTTCGAAGAAAAGGTCTTCCCAACACAATAGGACAAGATGCATTGCATTCGATATCCAAGACAACAAAATCAACGGGGACAAGGTTATTGTTAACCGTAATATGCACATTATCAATCCTCCCCAAAGGTTTCTTTTTAACATTATCGGCAAGATTAACATCCAAATAACAATTTTTCAATGGTGGCAAGTCAAGCATATCATAAATCTTTTTAGGCATAACAGAAATACTTGCACCAAGATCACATAAAGCATTACATTCAAAGTCATTGAATTTCATTTTAATGATGGGCTCCCAACCATCTTCTAACTTTCTAGGAATAGAAGTTTCAAGTTTTAGTTTCTCTTCTCTAGCTTTTATGAGAGCATTTGTAATATGTTTTGTAAAGGCTAAATTTATAGCACTAGCATTAGGACTTTTAGCAAGTTTTTGTAAGAACTTTATAACTTCAGAGATGTGGCAATCATCAAAATCTAAATCATTATGAGCTACAGCAATGGGATCATTGTTCCCAAGGTTGGAAAAAATTTCAGCAGCTTTATCACAAGCAGTTTCAAGCAGCTTTAGCAATTTCAGTGCAGTTTTGTTCGCTTTGCACTAGGAGTAGAAACATTGCCAACACCAATTATTTTACCATTGATAGTAGGAGGTGCAGCAACATGTGAAGAATTAGCATTACTAGTGGTGGTAATAGTCCAAACTTTAGCTACATTATTCTCTTTAGCTAGTTTTTCATTTTCTTCTCTATCCCACCTAGCACGCAACTCAGCCATTAATCTTATATTCTCATTAATTCTAACTTGGATGGCATTTGCTGTAGTAGTAATCTTACTATCAATATCATCAGGTTTAGCAGCCATTTTATTAATTAAAGAGGATTGTGATGCGGACATGTATGAGATTCGGTTTCAAGCATTTGAAATTTTAGTTTGCGGACTTAAATTTCCCTATTCAAGTTTTCAAGTTGATTTCCTATATTTTTCAACAAGGTAGATTGTTCATTCATAGTTTTAGTAAACAATTGATTTTGCTCATATTGTGATTGCATAAAGTTTTTAGTGGATCTTTCAATTCCTAGCATCCTTTCCTCATATCTACCATAATCATTACCACTAGAAGGATATGGCCTATAATTATTACCAGAGTTGTTCCTATAAGCATTGTTGTTGAAATTATTATTTTTAATGAAATTCACATCAACATTTTCTTCTTGAGCAACCAATGAAGCTAAAGGAACATTATTTGGATCAACATTAGATCTACCATTCACAAGCATAGACATAATCACATCAATCTTATCACTCAAGGAAGAGGTTTCTTCAACGAATTTACCTTCTTACCTTGTGGAGCTCTTTCCGTGTGCCATTCGGAGTAATTTATCATCATATCATCAAGAAGTTTTGTAGCCGCCCCCAAAGTGATGGACATAAAGGTACCTCCAGCAGCTGAATCCAATAAATTCCGCGAAGAAAAATTTAGTCCTGCATAGAAGGTTTGGATGATCATCCAAGTAGTCGATCCATGGGTTGGGCAATTCTTTACCAAAGTTTTCATTCTCTCCCATGCTTGAGCAACATGTTCAGTATCTAATTGCTTAAAATTCATTATGCTACTTCTCAAAGATATAATTTTAGCGGGAGGATAATATCTACCAATAAAAGCATCCTTGCATTTAGTCCATGAATCAATACTATTCTTAGGCAAAGATAGCAACCAATCTTTAGCTCTTCCTCTTAATGAGAAAGGAAACATTTTCAATTTAATAATATCACCATCTACATCTTTATACTTTTGCATTTCACAAAGTTCAACAAAATTATTGAGATGGGCAGCAGACATCATCGGAACTAATACCGGAAAATTGATCTCTCATAACCAAGTTCGAGTAAAGCAGGTTTAATTTCAAAGAATTCTGCTGTAGTAGCAGTGTGGAGCAATAGGTGTGCATAGGAAATCATTATTATTTGCATTTGTGAAGTCACACAACTTAGTATTTTCAGGGGTATTCATTTTAGCAACAGTAAATAAAACAAACTAGATAAAGTAAATGCGAGTAACTAATTTTTTTGTGTTTTTGATATAGAGAGCAAGACAATAAATAAAGTAAAACTAGCAACTAATTTTTTTGTGTTTTGATTTAGTGCAGCAAACAAAGTAGTAAATAAAATAAAGCAAGACAAAAACCGGAAATGTGGTTTGGCTCCCGGGTGCATCTACACTCGCACCCTGGACCAACCATGCCTGGACAGATGGAAGCCCATGTGTGTATATTCGTGAGTATTGGAGGCGATATACGGATTAATAAACGAGTGCCTGTGCCCACTAGCCAGCACAGTTGAATACGTTGCAGTCCTCAACATATTGACGGTACATATGGCCGGCTGACGACTTGGACCGTACACCCACCGTCTTGGACCGCACATGTTCGCGGCCCAACGGCGCAATGCCTGGTACCACGCGTGGAGTAACGCATGGCTTCGTCTTTTTCATCCATACCGAGGGATTGGCTGCTCATGCTACACCCCTGCATCGCCTAGGATTGGGAAACTGCTCGTCTAGCTCTCTCTTCACACAATCCTTATTGTCTATCTGAATGAACACCCCATATGCTTCTCTAAGCCTGGAAGCTGAACGCAAAGTCCGTACACCTACAGCAAAGGTTAGAAGCACAACTTTCAGACAGTGAGCAGCAACTAGCCGTATCTCAGAGTCACTCAACTGGAAAGTTTTTTCACCACCACATAGTAATGTCATTAACACTTGCATACCAGTTATAGTGCCGACTGCCGAGGCTCCAACTGGACGATGCCCCTGGATATGTCGCCACTCGCGGTACTCGCTGAATACGCGAGTATAACATAGCATTAAGAATTATCGAACTCTCACCCTTTGCATCCCGGTATATACTCAAATTCATGAATTACCAACTCGCTGATGCACAACGATGAATTGTACTCGGTCGTCTTTGCACTCCCGTCACTATGTCCTCCTTGATATGCAAACCGTATACCATTGTCGAATTACAAGAATCTAGGAACACACTATCATAATTATGCATAGCTAAACCCATTACCGCTGCCCGATTAGGTACCTGCCAGTTCCTCACGATCAGCTGACTCATTGACAGCAATTTTTCTGACAAAAAGTAGGCATCATTAGATTACTGAATTTGCACACCCCACAACATAAAACACAGGTCTCTGAAAATTACATGCGTCCATGAGATTCCTACCCCCTCATGCTAGACTGGCACCAGATGCAAAACGAACTCTCTTTGGTGCATTCAAAGGTAAACCAGCGTGATCTCGTTTATTTCTCCTATCTCGGATAGGCGTGGATGACTGGACGGGTTTGGCAACACCGTTTCGACCGCCGGAGCATCCGGCATGTCATCGTCCATTTCCGTCACTTCGGGTTCCTCGATATCATCCGTGCCATCGAGCACAACAGCTCCACCACCGGCAACACACGGTTTTCGAATTAAAATTATGCATACCCCTTAATTTTTCCATTATAGGGAATACGAACACAAGGTGTGCTACAAACGAAGGAGAACTCACCCACCGAAAATTTTGGAGCACCTTTTCCATTTTTTCTCGGAACCCCGCAAATACGTAATTCGATTCCGTTCAGCCAATGTCAAAAGTATTTTTGTGTCCGTTCCATAGATGCTCTTGCAGCGGCAACCATTGTGTCTCCATGGCGCCATGTCCGCCGGTGCCCGACCCACCTTTACCCCGCACAGGTTCGCAACATCAACCATTGGTTAGTTAAAGCTACGGAACACTCATACTAATTCCGATCGTCATTTCGCCTTTTTACACACAACTGCACAAACTGATAACTGTTGGCAACCTGCTAGCGAGGGCTGCAAATTCATGCTATCTCTGTATGTGTAAATTATACCTTATCATCACTGCCACTTATCTGCATCTAGTTCACTCAACAACTGAACAATTTACTTTTTCTATACAGGAATGGGTACCTCAGCAGTTCACAACCTGGCTCAGATTCTTGCCATTTCCAGATAAATTTGAACTTTAACTACAACGCACAACCCCCTCTAATATTCATTAACTTCACACCAGTGCATCATTCACAATAACAATTCTTCTTTACCTGACGATGCATGATCAGTCGTTACTCAAATCGACATGATTTTACTTTTTCTGCTAGGCTGATTTTCATGTGTTGCTTACACCAGTCGACCAAACTCAGATTTCTGGGTTGCTTTTTATATGTTATATCCACCCGCAAAAAAAAAGACTGACATTTTCCAAAATTTCAGAAATTGCGAATATGCTTCCTAGTTTTTTACCTCTTGGCGCAGTCCATCAATGTCTGATTCACGGTGCACTGAGTTCAATTGGCCTGCCGTCCTCTTCTTCATCGCCGGCACCTGCTAGCGCTTGCAAGATGCCCGCCACGGATGGATCTGACTTCAACCGACCCGACATGGCTGCACACACCGTCTTCCACCACTGCATCACGGATGGATCTGACTTCAACCGACCCGACATGGCTGCACGCACCGTCTTCCACCACTGCATCACGGATGGATCTGCACCCTCGTAGATTGGCGCACAGCAATGGCAGAAATACGCCGTCATAATTGGGGGCAAAATTCTCACCCATAGTTTCCAATCGAGGAAAATCGCATGCACTAACTCCGGGGAAATCCATAGCAGCGCCGGTGAAGTACCGTTGTGTCTCACCGGCGCCGGACGAGTCGCCGGAATCGGATCGGGGAACCGATGATGTGCTGCTAGAGTCGTGTGGCCGATGGCCTGCTCCGTTTCTGTACCATGTTGGTCCATGTAATCATGCCCTTCTTGTTCCGCGGGCACGGGTCGGCAGTGCCACTCCTCCGTCAAACTCAACCCTCGTACTGTACAGCGGGGTACAAGCGTATCCCTATTTTTCTGCTGCTTGGGTGTCAGAGTATTGTCCTGGGTACACCAATCTTGGAGCACTTTCTGATGGTCCAGATGTCAGGAGCAACTACACCCGGGAGCCAAAACTGCATCCCCGACAAAAACAAAGTAAAGAGATTGAGAAGTGGAGACTCCCCTTGCAGCGTGTCTTGATCTCCCCGGCAACGGCGCCAGAAAAAGTGCTTGATGCGCGTAGATGTACACGTCCGTTGGGAACCCCAAGAGGAAGGTATGATGCGCACAGCGGCAAGTTTTCCCTCGAAAGAAACCAAGGTTTAATCGAACCAGAGAGGAGCCAAGAAGCACGTTGAAGGTTGATGGTCGCGAAATGTGATGCGGCGCAACACCGGGGATTCCGGCGCCAACGCGGAACCTCGCACAACACAACCCAAGTACTTTGTCCCAACGAAACAGCTGAGGTTGTCAATCTCACCGGCTTGCTGTAACAAAGGATTAAACGTATCGAGTGGAAGATGTTTGCAAAGAAAACAGTAAACACAAGTATTGCAGTAGATTGTATGTTATGTAAAGAATAGGACCGGGGTCCACAGTTCACTAGAGGTGTCTCTCCCATAAGATAAAAGCATGTTGGGTAAACAAATTACAGTCGGGCAATTGACAAATAGAGAAAGGCATAACAATGCATATACATGATATGATAAATATAGTGAGATTTAATTGGGCATTACGACAAAGTACATAGACCGCCATCCAACCGCATCTATGCTCGAAAAGTCCACCTTCAGGTTATCATCCGAACCCCTCCAGTATTAAGTTGCAAAGCAACAGTACAATTGCATTAAGTATGGTGCGTAATGTAATCAACAACTACATCCTTAGACATAGAATCAATGTTTTATCCCTAGTGGCAACAAGCACATCCACAACCTTAGAACTTTCCGTCACTCGTCCTGCATTCAATGGAGGCATGAACCCACTATCGAGCATAAATACTCCCTCTTGGAGTTAAGAGTAAAAACTTGGCCTGAGCCTCTACTATTAACGGAGAGCATGCAAGATCATAAACAACACATAAACAATAGATTGATAATCACCATAATCATAGTACTCTCTATCCATCGGATCCCGACAAACACAACATATAGAATTACATATAGATGATCTTGATCATGTTAGGCAGCTCACAAGATCCAACAATGAAGCACAACAAGGAGAAGACGACCATCTAGCTACCGCTATGGACCCATGGTCCAGGGGTGAACTACTCACTCATCACTCCGGAGGCGATCATGGCGATGAAGAGTCCTCCGGGAGATGAATCCCCTCTCCGAGCAGGTGCCGGAGGCGATCTCCCGAATCCCCCGAGATGGGATTCGCGACGGCGGCGTCTCTGTAAGGTTTTCCGTATCGTGGCTCTCGGTACTGGGGGTTTCGCGACGGTGGCTTTAAGTAGGCGGAAGGTCAACGCGGGGGGCCACACGAGGGGCCTAGGGGGTAGGGCCGCGCGGCCAGGGCCTGGGCCGCGCCGCCCTGTCCCCTGGCTGCCTCGTGGCCCCACTTCGTTATCTCTTCGGTCTTCTGGAAGCTTCGTGCAAAAATAGGACCCTGGGCGAAAGTTTCGTCCAATTCCGAGAATATTTCTTTACTAGGATTTCGAAACCAAAAACAGCAGTAAACAAAGAATCGGCTCTTCGGCATCTTGTTAATAGGTTAGTTCCAGAAAATGCATAAATATGACATATAATGTGCATAAAACATGTAGGTATCATCAATAAAGTAGCATGGAACATAAGAAATTATCGATACGTTGGAGACGTATCACCCAACTTAGTTGGGGACCAACAATCCAAAACTTGATCAATAGGTGCTTGTTGGAGGGCATTGGAGACTTGGCTACATCATGAAGAATTAAGGGATCTTCATCATTTATATTATCTCAAGCCAAGTCTTTTGGTTATCTTGCTTCTATCATGTATTCAATGTTCCTCCTTGCGGTAACATGTTCTCAACTCACTTATATTGAAAGTTACTCGCCCCTTTGCATGTGTTAGTTTTGTTCCTAGCATGTGTTTGTATATGTTGTGCTTCCTACTTGCTTTTCTTGAGAAATCAAGTCTATGTATGTTGGGTTGCACACCGTGTACTTGTGTTTGTGTTGGAGCCTCTTTGCACCATGTATCTTGTTGTATCTTATATGGCTCTTGTGAGCGATTAATGGACAATCCCATTTTGGGGGAGTGATATTCCTTTGGGAATTTCATGATCCTAAACAATGTGTGTACATGAGGAATATCACTTAGAATTGATATTGCAAGATTATCTAGTCGCTATGTGGTATGTCATCTTCATGAGAAATTCAAATTCTAATGTCCATTAATATCTCTACTTGGATCTTATTCGCCTCTTGTGAAAATAAATTCTTTATCACATTATGGGGGAGTAATAAGCTTTGTGCATATTACAAGCCTAGGAAATGTGAACATTCGAGGTTGTGTCACATAGAATTGATATTGTAAATTATCTCTCATATGTGACATGTTTTCTCAAACAAGTTCCAATTTGCTTAAATGGCTTCATTGCTAATATCTTTGTGGATCTTATTTGTGAAAGTTTTTCTTGGCATGGTTTTTCACAACGTGTCCCTCAATACATTTTTGGAAAACCATATGCTTCAAGTCATACTATTAATTGCTTTGCATGTTGGTATGAATACTATTAATTGCTTTGCATGTTGGTATGAATACTATTAATTGCTTTGCATGTTGGTATGAATACTATTAATTGCTTTGCATGTTGGTATGACTAATTGAAGCTATCAAGAAACTCCCTTTGCATGATGGTTAACTCTTATCTTTTACCATATGCTTTATTCGTTGTAAATATGATCTTATGTATACTTACAAACTACCACCGGGAAATATTTCCTAATACCTCTTGTCCTAGGACAAGTGGTAATAAATTGTGAGTAGATATTTATTGATCATATATACATTGGCTCTTGTGTTCAAATTGCCTTATTTATTGCCATGATTTTGTTTTGCTTTGACTCTCATGTGTCTTCCTTGCATCTTATGGATCTAATTTGACTATTCAAACTTTCTTAGCATTTTAGTAGATATAGGTAGCGTGATGATCCTAGTTTTGTGCATTTTGTATTCATATGAAAAATTCTAGATAATGCACTAATCTTGGGGGAGCTCTTATATATTTGTTAGAATGCTTAACATCTCTTGATCATTATCAAAAAAATTGGTTTTGGGAGATATAAAATGTTCTTTTTTGGTACTTTGTGCCATCATAAAAAGTTTCGAGGGTTTGGTTTATTTGTTGGAACCTTGCTCTCTTGGGAGTTGGTTATCTCATTCCTTTGTGTTTAGGTTTAATTAGCTTCTTATAATGAGATAAGTCTTTGGAGTCAATCTTGTGTTGATTTGATTCTTTGATATAATTTGGACAACCATTGTCTCTTGGTTTATTTGGTGTTTTGTCCAAATTGTATCTTCCTTTGGTTCTTGAAAGTATTGTGCATGCATATTTAATATATGTATATCTTATGGCATGTGTCACTTTCTTTGATCCAATATATAGGGTAAACTCCATCAAATCCTAATTTGGCTAAGATGTGCATGAAATTCAATTTCATATCTATATGCACATAGAATTGTGGAGTTTGTCCTATATGTTGTAGTGTGTCTAACTACTTCGGACCCAATTAGTTTGGGGACCATTTTTGTACTTACCTTTGTGTTAGGTACAATGGATATCCATTGGATGCTTGTCTCACTCTTGGGGAGAAGTGGTGACTCAATGGTAACTTGAGGCAAGCTAGGATGGTCAACGAACACATATCTACTACATCCTCACCAATGCTATCTCGGTAACAAGTATCTTCTCATGCATATTCTTCTAGCATCCAACCATGTGGTTGCATCTTGGCATGAATCTCTTGATTTGCAAATGTTGTGCTTTTTGCTAAAGTCTTAACGAAACCTCTTTATTGCGAATGTGAGTAATTTGAGATGAGTACATATGTTGGGAAGTATATAAAATCATGCTCATGATTCACCCATCCCAACTATGCCTATCTAGCAATTTTAGTGCATATCAATTCCTCAAGGCTCTCACATGTGCAATATAGATGAAAGTGCAAATTTAGTTATTTCTTTTGGTATCCTCGTTTGTGATACTTGTTGCCTATCTCAATGCATCCCAACTATCTTCTATCCCTTGTTGATATTTGTGATGTATTTTAGATGATTGTGGTTGAATTTCATGAATGTACAATAAGATAAAATTGAGCCTTTGGCCATGCTATTAAGCAAAAATTCTTATTGGTATATTGCATGACTTCGTCTTGGATATCATACTATTTTTCTTGCGTATCTATTTTGTGTGTGCATGTTTCTTTGTGGATAAATATCTTTGTGATATTGCCCACTTAGAGAAACTCATACACATAAGAGATGATACATCTCCTTTTGATATCTTATTTATTTATTGCGTGTTGATTGGTCATGCTAAGCAATATAATTCATTGAAGACTATGATGATGCTTTTTGCTCATCCTTGTAATAGTCTTATAATATGCTTTATCATGCCTTTCACATATCATCTTGGTTGAGCCTTTTTATTATTATTATGGTGCCTCTTACTTGTTGCTCAACTATTTGTTTGTTGCAAGTGTTTAGCTTATTTTTCTATCTATGATCTATTACAAATGTTTGTGTTTTAAATGAGGGAGTGAGGATTCCATGTTATGCATATTTTATTCAAATGCAACATTTTATTTTATGCATGTACCTTGGGGAGCTTCCTCATTTGATTTAGAGCACTATCTTGTGGTGATCATTAGAGTTTGATTCACTTGGTATCTTTTGTTTTTGAATGATATTATGGGAGTGATGATTCCATGTTTGTGCACTTTATACTCCAATGCAAATTGTCTAGTTTTGTGCACAAACCTTGGGGAGCTTCCTCATATTATTTAGAGTAATCTTCTTGATCTTATCATAATATCTATCTTTCTTTCGGTATCATCCTTGTGGTTCATTTGGTTGCTTACTTCATTTGTTGAAGCTTCTTGACTCTGTTATCTTTTTTGCAATCTTTGATCCTATCTATAGTGTGATTCCTTCCGAATATTCGTCATTGGATATGTGCATTTGATTCCACTCAAATTATGAGAAATGCACACGCTATGGAGGAACTCTCACTATTTTGGCCTTCTAAATTTTTCACCCATTTCGGCAATTGGTGCCAATGGGGGAGAAGTTTGGAGGGTTTAAGAGAATTTGGTTATGTCTTTGCTTTGTGCTTAAGCATGTGCCTTTATTGCATTGCATCTTGTTGCTTTGCATAGTTGAATATTTAGAGGAAACTCCACTAGGCTTTGAATGCCATTATATGCAATGAAAGTCAAGATCATTCACACATGCATATATTATGGGGGAGTTTGCTCTATATATTCAACTTATTTGTTACTTAAATTCCTTATATAAACCCTCTCAAAGAGATTGTCATCAATTACCAAAATGGGGAGATTGAAAGTGCATGGAGCCCCCATGTGTGGTTTTGGTAATTAATGACAATCCCTATGGACTAATGTTTGCATTGAGTTATATTTGTAGGAGTTGTCCATAGGCAATTCTTGAACCATATGTTGGCTTCAAGGTTGCAATAAGAAGAATTTGGTGAAGGATATCAAGTGTCAAGTATGTCTTGAAGATGAAGATGAAGTGAGCCCTCAAGTTACTTCAAGACATCAACATGATGAAGAATGAAGAAATGAAGTGCAAGTTCAAGATGAGCCATCTCGAAGAGGTCCTTTGCTTGAGTCTTGCCATCCATATGGTGATCATGGATATGCGAAGATGCGCCAAAGAAGATGCTCTCCCATAATGGATTATGGGGGAGCAATCCACATGGTGGTCATGGTTATGTGAAGATGCGCCGAAGAAGAAGCTCTCCCATGGTGGATTATGGGGGAGCAATCCACAAGACTTCGTCAAGCAAACACAAGCAAGAAAGGTGTTCCATCTTGTTGAGGTCAAGATCGTCGTCATCAAGCTCAAGTGGAATGCGCAAGTATAAGGTTTTCTCTTGATAGGGTTTCTTTCTCACCGGTCTCATAGTGTAGTTGGAGACCGGTTTATAGTTTAGTTGCCGTACTATCAAGAGGGCTCTCGAGTGAGTAACTCGATCGTATCGTTCGGAGAGAGCTCAAACCTTTGCATCCTTGCATCATCTTTCTTGGTTGTTGTTTGGACCTTATCCATGTGATGTTTTAGAGCTTGTGCTTATTCTCATGACAAGCTCTAGTTCATCGAAAACGGATTTTGCATAGATCACTTGTTGCGTTTTCGAGTTTGGTTCATCATCTTTCTTGGTTATTATTTGGATCTTATCCATGTGATGATTTAGAGCTTGTGCTTATTCTCATGACAAGCTCTAGTTCATTGAGAATGGTTTTTCCATGGGCAACTTGTTGCATTTTCAAGATTGGAGGTTTTACCGGTATGTCTTTTTGAGATAGGTCAAACCTTTCATCATTTGTTTCTATCCTCCTTTGCTAGACTATGATGTTTCTATGCATATTGTTGTAGAGCTCGTTGTTGTGATTTCAACGAGCCCAAGATCATCGAAATCGGAGTCCGGATGCAAAAGCTATGCCCGTTTTAGTTTTGGTGTTTCGCTAGTTTGCTTAGGCCGGATATTTTGGAAATATCCGGGCCGGATTATCCGGGCCGGATATTTCGGAAATATCCGGCCCCCTCGAAATCGGCTAAGGACCTCAGGAATTGCTGCTCAGTATAGGGGCCGGACATTTGCCCGGATTTTGACCAGGTTTTGTCCCAGAGGCCGGATTATCCGGGGGGGGCGGATTATCCGGCCCTTACTTAGGCCGGATTATCCGGCCCTGGTTTTGCCCAACGGCTCGATTTTCTTGGGGGGTATAAATACCCCCCTTCTTCCTCCTTGGGCTGTTGCTTCTTCTACTCTCTCTCTCCTCCATTGTTGTTCTTGAGAAGCTTGCCCTATCTCTCTATCCCTCCATGATTCTTGCCCCATTTTGAGGGAAAAGAGAGAGGAGATCTAGATCTACATCTTGACCAATCAAATCCCTCTCTTTGTGAGTGGAATCCTCTAGATCTAGATCTTGGAGAATTTTGTGTTCTCCTCTTTGTTCTTCCTCTCTTATTCCCCCAATAGCTTTTGTAGCTTTGTTGGAATTTGAGAGAGAAGGACTTGAGCATCTTTGTGGTGTTCTTGCCATTGCATTTGGTGCATCGGTTTGAGTTCTCCACGGTGATTCGTGGTGGTGAAAGCAAGAAGGTTGTTACTCTTGGGTTCTTGGAACCCTAGACGGATTCTAGACCTTTGTGGTGATTTGTTGGGAGCCTCCGATTAAGTTGTGGATGTGTGCCCCAACCTTTGTGTAAGGCCCGGTTTCCGCCTCGAAGGAAATCCCTTAGTGGAACCGTGACCTAGGCCTTTATGGCGAGGGTCACCGGAGATTTAGGTGAGGCGCCTTCGTGGCGTTCGGTGTGTGGTGTGAGTACCGCATCTTGGGGTGAGGCCTTTGTGGCGTTGGTGTGCATCGAGCAACCACACCTCAAGGTGAGCCTCTTGTGGCGTTCGGGAGCACTAAGCCACCGCACCTCTCCACCGGAGATTAGCACTCGCAAGAGTGTGAACTCCGGGATAAATCATCGTCTCCCGCGTGCCTCGGTTATCTCTATACCCGAGCTCTTTACTTATGCACTTTACCTTGTGATAGCCATTGTGCTTGAAGTTATATATATCTTGCTATCACATACTTGCTTGTATTGCTTAGCATAAGTTTGTGGTGCTCATAGGTGAACCATTGCTTAGAATAAGTTGTTGGTGCACATAGGTGAACCATAGTATATAGGCTTTGGGCTTGACAAAGTAAACGCTAGTTTAATTCCGCATTTGTTAAGCCCATCTCGTAAAAGTTTTAAATCGCCTATTCACCCCCCCTCTAGGCGACATCTGTGTCCTTTCACAGGGGTTCTGGGGCAGTGGAATTTTCGGGCATGGTTCATCACATACATGTAGTTATCATGAATGCTCCTTTTTTATGAACGCACTTTGAGCATTGGACACAAGCAAGTCCATATGAGGTGCAAGATGGGCGGCCATCATCTTTGCAATGTACTTGGCAATGGCATGGATGCGACTTACATGCATGAAGTCCAAAATGTCTTCGTCACCATCTTTATTTGGGATTAGAGCAATATTGGTGGAGTTGACCCAATGGATATGCGAAGCACGAAGGTTGTGGAAGTTATGGATCACATGCATGATTCCTGGCTTAACAATATCCCAACAAACCTTGTAGAAGGCACCGGTGAAGCCATCGGGCCCCTGTGCTTTTTAGCACCCTTAACGTCGTCATCCGAGAAATCACCGACAAATATCAGTGAGATCACAATCCGGAACCGGGATGTTGTTCCAATTTATGTTACTAGTGCGGTGGGCTCCTCTTCTCATGACCGAAGTGTAGTGATTTTGAATGATTGTCTTATTGTCTTGATGATTTACAACCCAGCCATTGTTATGCTTGAGTCTATAAATGAAATTTTTCTGGTGACGAGAGTTAACAAGAATGTGGAAGTATCTTGTGTTGGTATCTCCCTCTTTGAGGTTAGTAATCATCGATGCTTGTCTCTTCCTCGCCCTCTCGGCCACGTCCATACTTATTACTTTTCATTTCAATCTTCTTCAAAGGTCAAGCTCTTCGGGGTGAAACACTCTCGATTCTTGTGCAGTATCTAATCTCAAGACAAGAAAAGCTTATTGCTCCATTGATGTAGTCTTTGGGAGATACGCTTTAGATTGTGGTATAGGAGTTGGCAAGGCTCGGCATGGGAGATGCTCTCATTCCAAGCCCCATGCACCACTTCCATGAATTCGGGCATTCTGATCCAAAAGTTTTCAAACCGAAAGGTTTTGAGGCGCTTTAGACCGGCGTCACTAGCAAGAAAAAGATGTCAATGGTCAGATAGCAACGAGGAGAGAGCTTGTAAGATGTATGATGGGAAATGTATATCCCAATCCTCGCTGCAAAAGAAGGTGTCGAGCTTGATCATGGTAGGGTCGCTTTGTTCGTTGCTCCAAATGAACCTCCTATTTTGCAGGTGAATTTCTTTGAGCTCGCACGAGTTAAGGGTGTCGCAAAATTGGGTCATTCTAGCATGATTAGTATTCCTTCTATTCTTATCACGGGCGAGGTATATTTGGTTGAAGTCACCCATAACAATCTACTTGACTCCCAGATTCAGCTTTTCACCAATTAGCTCTTGATAAAAGGCAACCTTCAAATTGTGTCTCATTAGGCCATAGACATTTTTAGCTTGAAGGAGGTGTTAGAATGCGCTACAGTAACCAGCCTAGAGATGAAGAATTTCACGGTTTAAATATTTTTGATGTTGGCAGCATCATTGTTCCACAAAGGAGAATTCCTCCTCTGGTGCCATCAGTAGGGCTTTGCGTGTAGCTCTTTAGGCGGTGTGCACCCAGGAAAGCCGTAGTGGAATCATCAATGTTCGATAGCTTCGAGTCTTATATACACAAAATGTTATAGGTAGTAGAGGAGATAATCTCATTGACAGTGTCTTGGCGGTCAGGGTCATTGAGACCACGAGTGTTCCAAGTGATAATGCTAAGTAACATATCTTGATCAATCATTGAGCAGAACAAATCTCAGACGGAAACAAAGATTCTGCAAATAGAGGCCAGGTCAAACAAACCTGGCCACTCAGATGACACAAACAAGCATAGAAGTAGTAGTCTTTTATCCTAAGATACAAAGAGCATGGTTGACAAATCTTGACAATCAGGCAACCATCAGGAGAGCCTCACCGTTGGGAGGAGATCAGTGCGGGGGCGCCAGGTGACAGTCGGGAGACCACTCATCCGTCGGGGTTCCACCCCATGCCGAGACACGCCAGCCGTAGCTTAGCTTCTTACCCGCTACCCTCCTTTGCTGCTCGTCTGGAAAACATGCCGTCCCCAATGTGGGCGACACCTTCTCCAGCGTCCGCGACACCTCCACCAGTGGCTTTCCATCTTCTGCTACCTGTCCCGCTGTAAGAAGTCTAATCTGGTACCTGATTTTGGCGATTAGGTTTTTTAGGGGTTTCGTAGATCCGTTTAATCTCGCTCTAACTCATCGATTAGAGGTTCGGATAGTCTATCAAAGCATAGATATGTAAGATTCAGTGTAGATTCTAGTAGGTTAATAACCAACATTAACATGCATGACTGCATGCGACATGCCGCTTTCCCCACAAGGTTGTGGCACCAACATTGTCTTGCACTGGCATGCGGACGAGCGGTGATCGCCTGCCCTTGCATGGCAATGTGATGTGGAGAGAGCTTTCCCTTGCATGGCAATGAGCGATGATCACCGCTGCCGGTGATCACCACGCCACGGGCGTGCACGTATAGCGGCTCGCCGCTGTCGATGATCAGCCTCGTACGCCATGTCCTGACATTTGTGCGTCATAAAATTGAACATGACTGGGACACGATAGTGCAGACCTATGTCCCCCATCCCATGGATCAGGAGGAAAACATCCCGATGAACTTGTACTATGAGTAGAGGGCATACATTCCTATGGTGGACTGCGGACTTCCATCTGACAACACGGGAGACGAGGGCGGGATTGGGACGCCAAGCGTGCTTGGGGCATTAATATGTCATTGTCGTGCCTCGTTGGTTCTACGTGCAACTCAAGGCGAGCGACCGGATACCTCTATCCTTGCCCACAAGAATAGCGCCAGCAGTGGCTAAGCAGGTGAAGATCACTCCACCTGCTCATGTAAGTGTGGCAGTCGGGCTAACGAGGGTGCTCCCCGGCAATGCCCACCATGACGGGCTTAGGGTTGACGGAATCCTGCAGGTTAACACGAGACATCGGATACCAAACAAATGGGGAGAGAGATTTACCCAGGTTCGGGGCCCTCGATGAGGTAAAACCCTTACTTCATGCTTGTCTGATCTTGATTATCGAATATATCGAGTTACAATGGGGTAGCCGATAGGCTGTGGTGGTTGTCTCGTCGAGAGGCTAAGATTCTAGGGTTCTAGCTCTTGACTTGCGGTGAATCTACGTGTTGAAGTTGTGTCTCGGTAGACCCTCGCTTGGTCTTTATATAGCAGGCCAAGTCTCGAGAGTGCTGCCCGGACTCAACTAGGTTACAAAGAGATCTATTCTAGTCTTTCCTTGTATAGCGTCTTCTCGCCTTGTTCGTCAGAATCCTTCTTCAGGTAAGTCTCCTTCACTGGAACCAACGTAGAGACCCACCTTAGTTGTTGGGCAATCTTCATGGGTCCCTAGTTGGGCCGGAGGAGGTAGTCTAATGTTGGTTACCCGAAGGGTAATGCCCACATCAGTAGCCCCCGAGTGACTGGCCGAAGTAAAGCTTCGGGCATGGACTATAATTGCCTTCTTCCGAATGTCCATAGTTGTCGAAAAGACTTGATCCTTCTTCATCATTTTGAAGTCGAAACTGCTTGATATCGGGTCCACGTCCAACGCTGCCGATGGGAGTAGCCCTCGAGTCTAGAGACGGATGCTTGCAACCGTGCGTAGACTCAAGTTGTACTACTGATGACCCACAAGTATAGGGGATCGCAACAGTCTTCGAGGGAAGTATTACCCAATTTATTGATTCGACACAAGGGGAGACAAAGAATACTTGTAAGCCTTAACAACGGAGTTGTCAATCCAGCTGCACCTGGAAACAGACTTGCTCGCAAGAGTTTATCAGTAGCAACAGTTTTATAGCAGTAGGAGTAGTGAAATAACAGCGGCAGTGAAATAAAGACAGCAGTAGTGATTATAGTAAACAACAGGATTAAAATACTGTAGGCACAGGGATGGATGAACGGGCGTTGCATGGATGAGAGAATTCATATAACAATCATGGTAGGGCATTTGCAGATAATAATAAAGCGGTATCCAAGTACTAATCAATCCATAGGCATGTGTTCCGTATATAGTCGTACGTGCTCGCAATGAGAAACTTGCACAACATCTTTTGTCCTACCAGCCAGGTGGCAGCCGGGCCTCTAGGGAAACTACTCGGAAATTAAGGTACTCCTTTTAATAGAGTACCGGAGCAAAGCATTAACACTCCGTGAACACATGTGATCCTCACATCACCGCCTTCCCCTCCGGTTGTCCCAATTCTTGTCACTTTGGGGCCTCGGGTTCCGGACAACAACGTGTGTATACAACTTGCAGTAAGATCATAAAACAATGCATATCATGATGAAACAATAACATGTTCAGATCTGAGATCATGGCACTCGGGCCCTAGTGACAAGCATTAAGCATAACAAGTTGCAACAATATCATAAAAGTAACATCTACGGATACTAGGCAACATGCCCTAACAACCTTGTGACTATTACATGATCAATCTCATCCAATCCCTACCATCCCCTTCAGCCTACATCGGGGAAATTACTCACACATGGATGGGGGAAACATGGCTGGTCGATGGAGAGGCGTTGGTGGTGATGGCGGCGATGATCCCCTCCAATTCCCCGTCCCGGCGGAGTGCCAGAACGGAGTTTCTGGTCCCGAGACGGAGTTTCGCGATGGCGGCGGCGCATCGGATGGTTTCCGGCGACTTCGACTTCCCGTCTCGCGTTTTTAGATCGAAACCTTTAAGTAGTCCAAAGTAGGGCGTCGGGGGCCAGCCGAGGCGGCCACACGCATAGGGCGGCGCGCCCCTCCCGGGCCGCGCCGGCCTAGTGTCTGGGGGCCTCGGGCCCCCCCGGCTTGCCCTTTCGGCTCCGTCAATATTCACGGGAAAATAGGCCCTTTGCGCATAAATTCCGAGGATTTTCCCGAAAGTTGGATTTCGCACAAAAACGAGACACCAGAGCAATTCTGCTGAAAACAGCGTTAGTCCGTGTTAGTTGTATCCAAAATACACAAATTAGAGGCAAAACAATAGCAAAAGTGTTCGGGAAAGTAGATACGTTTTGGCCGTATCAACTCCCCCCAAGCTTAGCTTATTGCTTGTCCTCAAGCAATTCAGTTAACAACTGAGTGCGATAAAAGAACTTTCACGAACACATTTGTTCATATGATGTAAATATTCTCATGATATGGCAAGTGCTTAAGCAATTCATAATAAGATACATGCAAATAAAGTCATCTAGTAGCTGTATCAATCATGAAAAAGATACCAACAAACTAATAACAAGCATCATGAAACACTTCTATAAGCAGGATTGCAATGTTCATGGAAAGATATGATAAAGTAGTATCTCGCTTGCCTGTATTTGTGCAGCAAAACATAAATACCCAGGCACCTCTGAAGTTCATAGAAAGACTAGAAGTAAAATTGTCAAAGATAAAAGCATCAAAGTTATACCACAAACTCGATCATATTTTGGGACAAGCATATTATACTAAGAATGACAGCTTATGCTCTCAAGAAGGTGCTCAAAGAAAGGATGGTGACTCAACATAAAAGTAAAAGATTGACCCTTCGCAGAGGGAAGCAGTGGATTAACATGTGCTAGAGCTTTTCATTTTTTTCAAAGACAGTAAGTAAAATTATTTTGAGAGGTGTTTGTTGTTGTCAACGAATGATAGTGGGTACTCTAACCACCTCGCCAACCGGACTCTCAAGAGCGGCTCCCATGAAGGACGTCATCTCTACCAGCGAAGGTAGATCATCCCTCTTCTCTTTTGTTTACACATGCATTTTAGTTTCATTATGGATGACACTCCCCCAACCTTTGCTTACACAAGCCATGGCTAACCGAATCCTCGGGTGCATTCCAACATTCACATACCATGGGGAAGTGTCTATTTGCAGGTTAAGTTGCTTACTGATGAATCTGAGCAAAACATGTGAAGAGAATTATTAATGAAGGTTAATTAATTGGGGCTGGGAACCCCGTTGCCAGCTCTTTTTGCAAAATTATTGGATAAGCGGATGTGCCACTAGTCCATTGGTGAAAGTCCGTCCGGAGTAAATGACAAGGTTGAAAGATAAAACACCACATATTTCCTCATGAGCTATAAAACATTAACACAAATTGAGAAATAGTTTGAAGGTTTAAAGGTAGCACATGAGAATTTACTTGGAATGGTTTGAAATGCCATGCATAGGTATTTATGGTGGACACTTTGGAACAACTTGGTTTTCAGGTATTTGGAAGCACGAGCAGCGTTCCCGCCCAGTACAAGTGAAGGCTAGCAATAGACTGGGAAGCGACAATCAAGAGAGCAATAACCATCATAATCATGCTTGCGACAAAATAAAATTAACGGAGGCATAAAAGTGATACAAGAACTCTGAAGCAAAGTAAATCATCGAGGCTTAATTGACTTTTGTTTAGTCATATTCATGCGTGATCATGTGCCAAGTCGATTCAAGTGAATTATTCAGAGGAGGATACCACAATGTCATACCGATCTATGAATAGAACAATGCAAGCAAATATTCATGACATGCTACTCATTATTAATAGATTGGAACTAATCATGAGAGATCATGAACTAGTAGACTTTCATTAAATGACATATACCTCACATGAACCAACTAAGCATGCTCACATGGATGAGTATATGTACAAAAATGAAAACAAATAGAGTTCATACCAGCCTCTCACCACAGATCAAGTTGCCGTAGATCGTCATTATTGCCTTTCACTTGTGCAGACTTGAATAATAATATGGAATGAAACCAAGCTCCAACCACCGGAGACCTCTGAACTCCCTAATGAACTTTACAAAACCAAAGAAGAACAACAAATATTTTTGGTGTTTTCGGGTTAGAAACAAGAACAAAAGGAAACAAGCAAACAAAGCAAAATCTTTTTGGATTTTCTCATAGCAAACTAACGATAGCAAATAAAGTAAAATAAGAGCAAAGAACCAAATAAACAAATGGTGAAGAGGAACAACAGAAATATTTTTGGTCTTTTTGTGTTTTAGGAAAGAAAAAAAGCAAAAACAAGAGAATGCAAACTAACAGAAACACAGAAAAACAGGATGACAGAAATCTGCCAAATCCTGACAGCAGTACAGAAATCGATTTTTACAAAAATCTTCCGTTGCTCAGTTCAAAAAGTGTTCAACTAATGAAAGTTAGATAACAACCTGGGGAACATGCTCAAAAATTTTCAACTCAAAATAACGTTCTGGCTGTGCGCACGATTTTTTTTTGTAACAGCCCAGAATCTGTTTTTGGACAGCACTTCCCCAAATATCATCTCCCTCTCATTAGAAAACCACTCTAAGAAACTAAACAAGTATGTACAAGTATCCAGCAACCATAATATGCAAAGAATGAGTGATGCCGGTATACCTCCCCCCAAGCTTAGGCTTTTGGCCTAAGTGGAGTTCATTCCCACGGTCCCCATGAAGTGGTGTCTCCGTAGTATGACGAAGAAGGACCCTGTTCTGGGTATGTGCTGGAAGAAGCAACAGGATACGTGACGGTGTAGTCGTAGGAGGGCTCGGCGTCCTCGGAGTCATGCTGCTGGTGGAAGCCTTGTATCTTCAGTTGCTCATCCACCTCCTCCTTAGAGCGCGACCATGGTTTCCTGTCAACACTGAACAAATCTGGCTGCGGCAAAAGGACTTCCCTCTCATCCCCGTCAGCAAATAACATTCTATAGACAATATTATCTATATTAGAGTCAGTTGTAACAAATTGGTAACTCTTCATAGCAGCAATATCTAACCTAGCAGGGGTTAGTTCCACATCAGTAGGGTCAAGAGGAAGATCTAGATGTGCCAAAATACGTGATGCAATTATTCCTCCAAAAATGGGCCCTTTGTTAGACAAACGGCGAGCAACAAGAGCACCAAGATGATAAGGTGTCTCTCCAACGAGTGCACCAATCAAGAAAGCAAGATGATAACTAGAAATATTACTAGTATTCTCCCTACCAAGAATGCTAGTAGCAAGGTAATAAGCAAAATACTTAATGGCGGGGAGTTGGATGTTTCTTATCTTGCCACGCTGAATGGTGCGGCAATCGTCATTGGTGATTTCTCGATAGAGCTCCACCAAAACCTTGGGGTTGTCCTCGATCTTCTTTGCTGTACCTACAGGGGCAATATCCAATGCAGTACAAAAATCCTTCAACTTCATAGTAATAGGATTACCATAGATCCTGAATGCAACTGTCGGGTGAAAGTGCTTGTTGTTGAACTTGAAGCTCTCCACAAAGATTTTAGTGAGCATGTAGTATTGCTTCCTCTCATCCTCCATATAGGTGGTTAAACCCGCCTTACCGACGAGAGTCAAGAAATCATCCAGCAACCCTGCATTACTCAAAAAGTTATAACATGGGAAAGATGAAGCGTTAGGGGCTCCATTGTCTTCTTCGGGTTCGAAGCTCGGTGCAATGACGTCCTCATTATAGGATCGTCTAATCCGAGTGGATGCCCTCGAGGGCCTTCCCGTGCTTGTCGTTTCTCTTTCGAACACCTCTCCAAAGTTGTAGTTGTCCATTTTCCTTTTCTGAAATTTTTCAACAATCATTATAAAATTTGATTTCAAGGTATATAATTGAGGGAAAGTACTATAGGAACTTGCTAGAGTACTAAACATGCATCAAAACTAGTTTCTACCACTTAGAACAAGCATGCAAGCTCACTAAACATGTTACCTACAGCAGCAAAATATTCAATATATACTCAACCAAACAAAATTCTAATTGGATAATCAAAGGAGTCACATACCGGAGAGCAAATGTGCCAAATTTCAGACAGAAATCTGGGCTAAGCAAAGAGATCGAGAAATCTTGAGTTCTTGAGCAGAAACACGAGTGAGAGAAAGCTGGTGCGAGTTTTTTCGGGAGAGAGAAGAGAATGGGAGGAAGAGATGAAGTGGTGGGGCAAGGAGGGCCCCACACAACAGGGTGGCGCGCCCCCTTGCCGGCCGCGCCGGCCTCGTGGGGTGCCACCCTGGGGTGCCCCACTGGTCATCCCTGTGTGCTCCTGAGTGCCCCTTCGAAAAATAAGACCACCAGTATAATTTTTGTAAATTTTTGAGAACTTCGAAAAATGCACATTTCTGGGTGTTAAAGTAATTATTACAGTGCAGGAAAATGATTTCCAAAATCTTAAACGACTAAAGCATATTGCAAAACTTAAAGTGCTACAGCAAGTAAAACAAGTGGAGGAAGAAAGAAGTGTTGTTTAGCTCTCTCAGGCATTTAAAATATACTTGTTAACAAGGTTGATCAAGTCTTGCTAGCAAATAAATTTTATATGACATAAGAAGAAATAAACCTCAAATCAATCATGTTACCTTATATTGAATTGATATGGATCCAATCACAAGAGTTCGATATTCTTCTTTAGGCTCATATATAGGACAATCAAATGATCCCACCTTGATAGTTTTCAAATTACAAATTGTATTAACTCCATATACTTTATCAATCTTCTTTGGAAAATAGACCGTATGTTCCTTGTCATCAACATTGAAAGTAACTTTTCCTTTATTGCAATCAATAACAGCCCCTGCAGTATTAAGAAAGGGTCTTCCAAGAATAATAGACATATTATCATCTTCAGGCATTTCCAACACAACAAAATCAGTTAATATTAAGCAATTTTGAGTAACTTGAACAAGAACATTTTCACATACACCAACAGGAACAGCAGTAGATTTATCAGCCATTTGCAAAGATATATCAGTTGGTATCAACTTATCTAAATCAAGTCTCTTGTAAAGAGAAAAAGGCATCACACTAACTCCTGCTCCCAAATCACATAGAGCAGCTTCTAACATAATTATTCTTGATAGAACAAGGAATAGTCGGTATACCTGGGTCTCCCAGCTTCTTTGGAACCTTACCATTGAAAGAGTAATTAGCGAGCATAGTGGAAATCTCCTCATTAGGAATTTTCCTTTTGTTAGAGACAATATCTTTCATATACTTTGAATAAGGAGGCAATTTAATAGCATCACTCAAAGGGATTTGCAAAAATAAAGGTTTCATCCAATCACAAAATTTATTATAATGTTCCTCCTCCTTTGATTTCAGTTTCTTAGCAGGAAAAGGCATTTGCTTTTGAACCCAAGATTCTCTTTCATTACCATGTTTCTTTGTAATAAAGTCTTCTTTAGTGTACTTCTTATTTTTAGCATGCTTTTCAGGTTCTTTTTCAATTTCATCTTTATCAGGAGTATCATTATTATCATTATCTTCATGTTCATTACCACTTTCAGTTTCAGCATCAGAAATAGAAATACTATTAGGATCATTAACAGGTTGAGAGGATTCTACAACGGTTTTATGTTTCTTCTTCTTTTTCTTAGAAGGACTACTAGTTTCTTTAGTTCGTTGAGAATCTTGTTCAACTCTTTTGGGGTGCCCTTCAGGATATACAGGATCCTGGGTAGAAACACCGCCTCTAGTTGTTACTTCATAAGCATGTTTTTCTTCATGAGTATTTTTTAACAAGTCATTTTGCACTTTAGTAAGTTGATCAATTTGAGTTTGAATCATATTAAAATGTTTAACAAGCATCTTAACATCATTGGAGGTTCTCTCCACAATATCATGCAATTTACTAATAGCTTGAGAATTTTCCATTAGATGATTCTCTACTCTCATATTAAAATTATTTTGCTTAACAATATAATTATCAAATTCATCTAAACATTGATCAGGAGGTTTTGAATAAGGGATATCTCCTCTATCAAAGCGTTGAAGGGAATGTACCTCAATTGTGGATGAAGGGGGAATTATCTTACATAGGTCTTCTATAGGAGGTAAATTCTTCACATCTTCGTATTTAATACCTTTCTCCATAAGAGATTTCTTGGCTTCCCTCATATCTTCATCATTTAATTCAATCGTACCCCTCTTCTTCAATATTGGTGTCGGGGTTGGTTCAGGTGTAGACCAATCATCATGATTTTTGCTTATCTTAGCCAATAATTCTTCAGCTTCGTCCGGACTTCTTTTCCTGAAAACACAATCAGCACAACTATCCAGGTATGCCCTAGACTCAATGGTTAGTCCACTATAAAATATATCAAGTAAATCATGCTTTTCCAAATCATGTCCAGGCCGAGCTCTAATAAGAGAGCAAAATCTTGCCCAAGCTTCAGGCAATTTCTCTCCATCTTCTTGATCAAAACTATAAATTTTCTGCAGAGCAATATGTTGAGCACTTGCGGGAAAATATTTTCGAAAGAAAACATCAAGCAAACAACCTGGACTATCAATAGAATCAGGAGGCAAATTATTATTCCAAATCTTAGCATCATCCTTTAATGAGAAAGGGAAAATCTTAGTAACAAAATAAGTACGCATCTTAACATCATCAGAAAACAAGCTACTTAAAGTAGAAAGCTCATTCATGTGCTCTACAGCACTCTCTTTTTCAGTACCACAAAAAGGTGTTTTTTCAACAATAGATATAGGGATTTCTATTTTCGTGCCCTCGGCTCCTTAGTTGTACTCAGTTTTCCCCAGATCCTTAGTTTTTCCTCAGTTTTCCCCCCCTTGTCTATAACCCGCAGAAAGAGCTCGGACGGAAGGAATCCCGTTTAGTTGACGTTGGTTGGTGCTGGCAAGTGGGGCCGCTGTTGGTGCCCCGCAGTGGACACGTCTCCACTTATCCAGATCATCGTGGGACCCACAACTTGTCCACGTTAGCGCGCCGGACCCACAGCTTACCCAGGTGACCGTTGCAAAATGGGATCCCGAGCTAGCCCCGTGCCCGTGCCCGTGCCATTGCTTCCCCTTTCTTTCTCCGCGCCCCATTGTTCTTCTTCTCCGCCGCCGCAGCCCTTCTCCGACACGCGGGTGATGTCTAGTTTCTCTTCGACCTCCCGTTCTTCATGGCCGCAGTATGGACCCGTGCCTTTGACAAGATGCCCGACTGCCCACGCCAGGAGCCTGCGAAGCGGTCGATCCGTAAGACGGACGAGAACGGCAACCGTGGACGTGAGTTCGTTGCATGCGAGAGCTTGCCATATAGAGAGGGGGATAAGGTTAGATCTCGCTCCAATTTCTCTGTTTTCTCTCGATTTTCTTGTTATTCCCTCGAATTTGGGATTTAGGGTTCACGTTGTTGTTTTCAGATCTTGAAGAAATGCAGGCATTTCGAGTGGATCGATGTGTACGTTCGGAGGCTTCGGTTGCGGGAATCAATTGGCGCTATTGGGGGCGCAATTTGGGAGGGGGGACTTGCTGTAGAGAATGCGGCGGAGAGAGGAGCCGTTCCGATTAGGGACCTTCCGATTATGCCTAATGCTCCCAATGCGAACCGGTGGAAGTGAAGGGAGAACTGAAGAAAATGAACAAGCAGTTAAGGCAGCTGATCGAGTTGAAGAAGCAAGCTAATATGATGGCTGGTTGTTTTTTTTGTTGTATAATTACGATCGGATTCTTATCATTGCTCACTGTGCGCTAGAAGTTGTTACAAGGGATACCTTGTTACAAATCCATTATTCAGTTACATGTACTTGTAGTTGTTTTCAAAGTTAGTGTGTGCATTCACCGAAATTACCAACTATATTCCCTAAAAGAAAAGGAAAGCTAAAGATAGTTGATAATTGTTAGAGGGGTGACAAATAATGCAATCGCCGAAATCAGCAAAAATGTATGCCTCATGTTTATAACAAAATTATACCACTTTTAGGCCGTTTCAAAATACCAATACTATATCCCAAACTATATTCCCTGAAAGAAAAGGAAAGCTAAAGATAGTTGATAATTGTTAGAGGGGTGACAAATAATGCAATCCCCGAAATCCGCAAATATGTATGCCTCATGTTTATACCAAAATTATACCACTTTTAGGCCTTTCCAAAATACCAATACCATATCCCAAACTATATTCCCTAAAAGAAAAGGACAGCTAAAGATAGTTGATAATTGTTAGAGGGGTGACAAATAATGCAATCGCCGAAATCCGCAAAAATGTATGCCTCATGTTTATAACAAAATTATACCAATTTTAGGCCGTTTCAAAATACCAATACTATATCCCAAACTATATTCCCTAAAAGAAAAGGAAAGCTAAAGATAGTTGATAATTGTTAGAGGGGTGACAAATAATGCAATCCCCGAAATCCGCAAATATGTATGCCTCATGTTTATACCAAAATTATACCACTTTTAGGCCTTTCCAAAATACCAATACCATATCCCAAACTATATTCCCTAAAAGAAAAGGACAGCTAAAGATAGTTGATAATTGTTAGAGGGGTGACAAATAATGCAATCGCCGAAATCAGCAAAAATGTATGCCTCATGTTTATAACAAAATTATACCACTTTTAGGCCGTTTCAAAATACCAATACTATATCCCAAACTATATTCCTCATGTTTATTCTCCACCGACAGAGAGAGAGAGAGAGATGGGTGGCCACGAAGAGAGAGAGAGAGAGAGAGGTTGCCACGAAGAGACGGATAGGGGTATACTCGCCTGCTAGGATCGGTGGATCAACGGTTCGTGGAGTCGATCCGTGTGACAACGGCTCAACCAATCGGGATAAGTTTGGGCTTCTCGTAGCATTTGTGACGGTACTTGAGGGCAAAGCTGAGTAGTACTAAGAATCCAAGGGCACATAAATAGTAAATAGACTAAGGGATTCAAACAAAAGAATTACAAAATGAAAAATGTGTGTTTTGTACAATATAATTCATATTGGGCTACATCAAATTATTTGCAATTCAAATATACATGAGTGTGACAATTATGGCATCATTTAGACAAACTATGTTTTGGGAAAGATGTTTTGCAAAGGGGTTTGGGTGGAAAACCATGCATCTTCATAGCTACACTAGTGATTCCGAGAAGTGGCAATTTGTGGTAAAACTTGATTTATATATGTTTGTTAAGGTTTTCTAGGTGGCAGAGTTGCGTAGGAAGACTCCATGAGTAGTTGCCACTATGTTTTTATTTTTTTGGATTTTTTTGCGCATGAAATGACTCAATTAGCTATGTTAATCTCATTTGTTGACTCTCCGTTGACCAGCTACTTGAGGGTAAAACTGAGTATATTGCACTTGCCGGTCTAAGTCCTCGAGGGGAAAACTGAGTACAGATAAAATTTCTGTATAAGGCCTGAGGTTATAACTGAGTACACCAAACGTCCCAGGGTTAGACTCGTGTAGCGGTGCACGCTGCAGCCGTGCATAGCGGACGCGTGTTGCGGTACACGCCACCTGTGGTGACCCTGCATACCACTGCATGTTGTAGTATGCCAGTCGTTGATATAACATTCACGAAGTACCATTCCGCAAATATTACATCCCTCAGAGTAGTACAACAGAACATAGCAGGGTCCATAACTCATTCATACATTATTACAAACCAAATGTACATGTCATCTTGGAGCTCCTCCCGGGTCCAAAGAGGTTTACTCCCGGGTTCGAGGTGAACCCAACTTAGCTTACAATATAAGAGTTTCACTAGACTTAACATTTATTCTCTCGAGCAGCTAAGTATTAAGAGTTCGCGCTGCTCGGTTTCTACTACTAATACTGGATACTTCTAGGCTTGGTCTCCTCCGGAAGCCTCCCCGGTTCCGTAGACTATGAGGTAGTCTACACCTTCAATACCTCCAGAGAGGTCTGGTTCTTCATAGCCGATGAAGTCGGCTCCTTCAGGGTTGTTGTTGTCCTCCTCCAGATGATTCAGACAGTCTAAGCAGGGGATTTAAGAGTGGTATGAGTACGAGCGTACTCAACAAGTTCATATTAGGAAAGAGGTGTTTAATGCTCTAACTACGGTACCGGACCGAAAGTCCGATACCATGCAAGTTTTGATAACCATTTCTTCAAAAGGTTGTTTTTATTCGGAAGAACTATGTCCGTCGGCCTTCACCGGTTTACTAGAACTTCATGGAGTTCCTTTCCGGCAGCGTTCGCAGCTTCCAAATCCCGGAACAAGGAGTGATCTGGTCACGATTCGTTACACTCTGCAGAGGTGTGTTTCTTTACCCATAAGAGATCTTAACCTTGGTGCCAACCGGGCAGCTTTCCCGTCCACACTTCCTTTGGTGTGAGGCCCGGTATAAGGTCCTAGTCAATCATGTTCCTCCGCTACCTCGAACACCCACCCTTTGTTGCATACCCCGACCCTGGGTCCTCGTCGGTCCCATTATTCCCACTCACGGGTGGACCCCGACCACGACGACAGTTTGGGATCGAACCAAACTCCTTCGCCGGTAGCCGCAACCCATCATAGACCGCAATACCGTGGGGACTTAGGACTCCCCAGCCTCACCATCTTGCTCTGCGAGGCGACAAGTGTACTACGGACTATGCCGTGGGGACTTAGGACTCCCCAGCCTCACCAGCTTGCCCCCTCGGATCACAAGTGTACTACGGTAAAGCGCGTCCGTTGATGAACGAGAGGTGGAAACACTTTTGACTACTCCGTCCCACTCCAGATCTTATGGTTAACACGGGTATTACGAGCACAAGAATCACTCGGACGACATTTGTTGTTTAATCCTAGGTGGATATAAACCCTTGCAATGGAACCTCCACCATATCAACACAATCCATGGTTCCATTGCCCACCACATAGTCATATTCATAGTTATGAAAATAGTGGTTTTGTCTTTTTTATGCAATAGTGATAAACATAGTACTTTGCAAGTAATTTGGTAAAAATACTCAAATGACATGAGCAAGCGATGAACTTGCCTGAATACTGCAAAGTGTTGCAGTTGGATGGTGTGGACTGACCCTTGTCCTCTTGTTCTGAAAAATAGCATCATTGTCCGATAAGGGCAATGGTTAAAGAAGCAATTATGCATGATTCCAGTTTTAGGGTTTGTTCCCCCTTCCCGGTGTTTATTATGTTTAGGTAGAAGGTTATACTAAGAATAATTTGGGAATACTTGTTTAGGAAAAGTATAACCTTGAAATGTTGTCAAGGTGTTTTTAAAGTCCAAATTTATTAATGGACTTAATTTTTATTATAGAAAATAATATGTGTGATTAAATTGATTAATTAAATCATCATATTAAGATTTATTCTTGATTATCTTCAAAAATTCTCTTTTATATTTTATTTAGATAGGAAATTTTATGCTGATCAATTATCATATTTTTAATTATTTTTTTAGAGCTAGGAAACATTTATTGTGCATTTTCAAAGTTTCTGCATTTATAAATGATTGTGAAATGGCAAAAATGCCCCTGGGCCTACCTGTCGGTGTAACCCAGTGGGGTTAGGTCGACCGACCCACCGGTCCGGCTCGACCAGCCTCACTCTCTCTCTCTCTCTCTCGCACGCGTGCTCGAACCCTAACCCTAATTCCCCTCCGGCGATCCGCGTCGCCACCGCCGTCGCCGCTCGATTCCGGCGAGCTCCGCCGAGCCGGCCCCCGCCATGATACGTAAACGACGCGCCTCACGACGGCGGTTCTCTTCATCCGCGTCGATCTGGAGCGGTGTTGCTCCAGCTCGACTACGACCTCCCTGGCGGCGGCTAGGGTTACGGGATCGTGGGGATCCCGCTGCTCACTCGGGCTCCGAGCGGCGTGACGCCGCCGTGGGCCTCGCCACGGTGGTGTGGGGCGTTACGGCGCTGGTCGGCGCATGGCCCGGCCCGGCCAGGTGCTACCGAGCACTCGGCGCGCGCCGCCGTGGCCGCCATGGCCGCATCTGCTCGTCTGCTCCCCCAGGTATGTGCGCCACCTCCTGCTCTCTCTTCTTCCTCTCTCAGCAACCTTAGCTGATGTGCTCCTCCCAATTGGAGGGTCTGCCGTGTTGTTGCTGCTGCTCTGTTGTGCCTGGCTTGCTGTGTGGCGTGTACTGCTGCTGCTAGAGCTACTGCTATGATTCCTAGCTACGGTGCTGCTCTATTCTGTCTAATAGCTGAGCTTAAATCTTGTTATCATGATTGTGCACAGTTCTGTGCATGTTTCCGAGCCATATGCTTACTGAATCTTGCATATCTGGCTTGGAACCTTCTCTGTGCCTCTGTTCTATATATTGTTCTGGCTAGAAATTCATGTGTATTCAATTTGACTGCCCTGGCTTGGTTACCAAGTGTAATCCTTGCAATTTGCAAATTCCGGGCACTGATATGCCTTCCTGTGTGCTCTAATTCATGGAGATGCTCCACTGAGCATAGCTGTGCCTGAACTGCTCTATCCCTTGATGAACTGCTACTGGATACTTTGATACCTTGCTTATTTGATTATCTGTGATGTATTTGTTCATGTCCTGTGGCTGATTTAATTGTCTGGTTCATGTGTTGATGCTATGCTTGGCTGTGGTGGTCTATGGCTCACTGTTGCCCACTCTGTGCTGTGTGTATATCTCACAGGCTTAACCTGGTGTGTATTGTTGTTGGCTTAAGCAACTGCTGTTGCCTGCACTGATCCATTGGATCACTGCAAAACCCAGGTGCTTTGATTTATTTGCTTTGTTCACTTATCTGTGTTGCCTAAATTTTTCTGAAGTGGATAAGTGATGTGAGCTCGCTCTGCGAGTGGTGATCATCTAACTAATTGTGTTAGGGCTAGATGGATGCCAACACTTTGTTGTGTACCCTAGCCCTCAACTGAATCCAAATGGATAGTGATGTGTGGTTCTTGTGCTGGCTGTAGGTTGAGGTAGTCCTAGCAGCACTGTGAGGCTGCCAAGGATAGCTCCCTTCTCCTGTGGCTTTCTGTGATGGATAGATGCTTTCTGGCTGATCATGTTTGACTGCCAGAAACCCTTTGATGTTGACAAACTAGTAGAAATTGGTATTTCTACCATTCTGATGGTGTAGCTAGGTCGTTAGGTGCTTGGTGAGTGGTTTAGACTAGCTATGGTTTCATTCTTGGCTGGATTCCTCTAGTTATGCATAGATTGTCATAACCGTTGTTCCCATAGGATGTTTACCTAGTGGTCTTACCCATCTATGCTTACACCAAATGGCCTGGTAGCCAGATGATGATACACACAGGGTATTCTACCCTTCTGTGCTTCTGTGTTGCATTGTATGCTTAATTATGAGCAAGATATGATCTTGCTCAGGCTTTTGTGTGGTATACCTCACTCCAGCTCCTAGATGGTTGGTGGTGTAGAGGATTTCTTCGGGTTGCCCTTGTGAATGATTTACTTGCCCTGCTCCTCCCGGTGATCTTGTTTTGATTCTATGGTGAGATTGAGCAAATGGAACAAGACCTGGCTGTTCCCCTTGTTCAAGCTGTTCTTTGTGTTCTTGGTAACTTACCCCTTCAGCCGTCGATGGATGAGCAAATGACTAGGGTTTGAGCACTGAAAAGGTTTTATATGTTGCTGCTATGCTCTCCCTGGTCGACAGCTTGGCTCTGGTCACTTTGGTGACTCACTGATGCTGTGTGTGTGAGTTGTGCCACATGCACAAGCAAAGCCTGGTGTTGAGCATGCACACCTGATGTGTGTGCTGCTTGTGTGTCTGTGTGAACCAAATCCTGTGAACTTGGCTCAGGAGAGGATCAGCTCGGCAGCCTGATCTTATCCCCTACTACCATTCTTTTATTTAACCTGCCAAGTGGCTTTGCCACTTGGCATAATTTGTTCTCTTTTGTGATTTTGTGCAGGGATCAACCATGGATCAAATGGACATGAAGATTAACAAATGAAGGATCCCATTGTAGTTTAGGATTTATTTTCATTACTTGTAATTTTCTTTATCTTTTATTATTCAAGCAATTCTTGTATTTTGTTGTAATATTCATTTATTTATTTGTGAATATTGTAATAACAATGTAATTTGTGTGTTGATCAATAAAGCTCAAGGTTTCTCTAATGAGCCTTATTATTTATTATTTGTATTATTTATTATTGATTATATACTTAATGATTTTCCTCAATTGAATTATTTAGGATAATTATTTAATGTTTGAATCTTAAATTCAAATTCAATCTTGGTTTGAATTCAACCATGTCCTATTAATTAGAATTCAATCATGCAAACTCTCCCCTCACTTCTCAAAACCCTAACTAGTGAAAAGAGATGCAAGTTTGTCGCACTCTCGAAACCCTAACCCTGTAAGGTGTCGAGAGAGAAACTTGTCCCCCTTCGATGCAGTTTTTGTTTAAAAGCGCGAAATTTCCCCAGAAATTACAATGCAATGCACATCCCTTTCTAAAATCTACCCCTCGGTCGTCACTAAACCTGGGACATTACAGCCTTTCCCCCTTAAAGAAAACTTCGTCCCGAAGTTGTGGTTGTAATACCTGAACAGTTCGGGGTATGTTTGCCTCAAGTCTTCTTCCTTCTCCCAGGTGGCCTCCCTCTCGGGGTGATGCTTCCATTGTATCTTGCAGTACTTGATAGCTTTATTTCTGAGTTGTTTCCAGCTCTCCTCAAGAATCTTGGCTGGCTTCTCGATATAGGTCAGATCTGGTTGTAACTCGAGCTCGGCATGGGATACTGGCTCATCTGGAGTCTTTAAACACTTTCTGAGTTGTGATACATGGAATACATTGTGAACCTGTGCTAACCTTCCCGGTAGATCCAATTCAAAGGCTAAACCTCGGTTCTGACTCAATATCTTGAAAGGTCCAATGTATCTAGGGCTCAACTTTCCTTTCACTCCGAATCTCTGTAGACCTTTCATTGGACTCACCTTAAGATATACCATATCACCAACTTGTGGCTCCCAAGTCCTTCTCTTTTGGTCTGCATAGCTCTTCTGTCGACTTTGAGCTATCTTAAGTCTATCTCTTATGATGTCAATGATGTGTTGCTTTTCCTTGACATAATCTGGGTTGAACTCCTTGCTTGATCCAGCTTCATACCAGCATATCGGTGATCTACACTTTCTTCCATACAGAGCTTCGAATGGTGCCATCTTGATACTACTTTGATAACTATTGTTGTAGGAAAACTCTGCTAATGGTAAATGTTCTTCCCATGATCCTCCGAAATCTAGGGCACAAGCCCTAAGCATGTCCTCTAAAATCTGGTTAGTTCTCTCGGTTTGTCCACCTGTCTGGGGATGATAGGCGGTACTATAGTCCAGCTTGGATCCTAAAGCTTCATGTAATTGCTTCCAGAATGCTGATGTGAACACGGATCCTCGATCTGACACGATCTTCTTGGGCACTCCATGTTTACTCACGATCTCTTTGATGTAAAGATCGATGAGTTTCTCTCCTTTGTCTTGCTGATTTACCGCTAAGAAGTGTGCACTTTTCGTCAACCGGTCCACGATTACCCATATCATGTCCTTCTTTTTATTGGTCATGGGTAGTCCGGTGATGAAATCCATTCCTATCTCCTCCCATTTCCATTCTGGAATAGGTAAAGGTTGTAACTTTCCTGCTGGACTCTGATGTTCGGCCTTCACTCTTTGGCAAGTATGACATTCAGCCACATACTGTGCTATTTCTCTCTTCATGTTGTTCCACCAGAATAGCTCTTTTAAATCCATGTACATCTTCGTACTTCCCGGATGAATAGAGTATGGTGTTTGATGGGCTTCCCGGAGTATTACTTCCTTGATCTCGGCAATATCCGGAACACATATCCTCTTCTGGAACCATAATGATCCCATCTCTCCACGGTGAAATTCTGATGGTCTTCCTTCGTCAATCCTCCTCATCTCCTCTACGATGAATGGATCATCTAGTTGGCCCATGATTATTTCATTCTTGAGGTTGACATTCATTTCATCAGCTACTTGTAAAGCGGATAGTCCTTCGTGAGCTTCCTTCTCCCAAAGTTGTATTTGGGCTTGGCTTATTTCTTTCTTCAACTCTGGTGAAATTTCTGGTTCTAGTCCGCCAGTACTCTTTCTACTCAAGGCATCAGCTACAACATTAGCCTTTCCTGGAGTATAGTTGATCGTTAGATCATAATCCTTGATCAACTCGAGCCATCTTTTCTGCCTCATATTGAGTTCCTTTTGAGTGAAGAAGTACTTGAGACTCTTATGATCAGTATAGAGCTCACACTTGGCTCCATAAAGAAAATGTCTCCAAGTCTTAAGGGCAAAAACAACCGCTGCTAATTCTAAGTCATGTGTTGGATAATTCACTTCATGAGGTCTGAGTTGCCTCGATCCATAGGATATTACTTTCCGGTCTTGCATGAGTACACATCCCAATCCATGTTTGGATGCATCGCAGTACACGGTGTAATCCTTGCCATCTTCCGGAACTGCTAACACCGGTGCTGTGGTGAGTTTTTCTTTCAGAGTTTGAAAACTCTTCTCACACTCATCAGACCACACAAAAGGTGTGTTCTTCCTAAGCAGCTTGGTCATTGGTCCTGCTATCTTGGAGAATCCTTCAATGAATCTCCGATAGTATCCTGCCATTCCCAAGAATCCTCGGATTTCCTTAACATTCTTGGGTGCTTCCCAGTCCAGAACTGAGGCTACTTTGCTTGGGTTTACTGCTATTCCGTCCTTGCTAATGACATGACCAAGAAATTCTACTTGATCAAGCCAAAACTCACACTTACTGAACTTGGCGTACAGTTGGTGTTCCCTTAGTGTTTGCAACACTATCCTAAGGTGTTCAGCATGCTCAGCTTTGTCCTTAGAATATATCAAGATATCATCGATGAATACGATGACAAACTTGTCGAGACATGGCATAAAGATCTTATTCATGAGATTCATGAATATTGCTGGGGCATTGGTTAGTCCAAAAGGTACTACGAGATATTCATGATGTCCGTATCTCGAGACAAAGGCTGTTTTCGGAACGTCTTCCTTTTTGATCTTTATCTGGTGATAACCGGATCTTAGATCAATCTTGGAAAAGACTCCCGCGCCTCTTACTTGATCAAAAAGATCTTGAATTCTAGGAAGTGGGTACTTGTTCTTGATTGTAACATTGTTCAGATTCCGGTAGTCTCCGCACATCCGTCGTCCTCCATCTCTTTTATCCACAAATATCACAGGTGATCCCCATGGTGAGACACTCTCCTGTATGAATCCTTTCTGTTCTAGGTCATCCAATTGTTCCTTGAGTTCCTTCAACTCTTTAGGCCCCATCTTGTATGGTGCTTTAGCAATCGGGGCTGTTCCTGGAATTAGGTCGATAGTAAATTCTATCTCCCTATCGGGTGGCATTCCAGGTAATTCCGCAGGAAACACATCCTGGAATTCATTTACTACAGGTATATCTTCTAACTTCACCTCCTTCATGCTGTTCAACTTCAACTCCACTTCAATCTGAGTATGCTTATCTCCTTGATAAATGATTCTATCTCCACCTGGGCTTTTCAAAGATACTGTTTTGTGGGTACAATCTATAAGTGCTCCATTTTCCTCTAACCAGTTCATACCAAGAATGACATCAATGTCCTTCATCGGTAAAATGAACAGGTCTGCGTCAAACGCACACTTATTGATCATGATGACTTGTCCAGGTTTAGTGTGGGTTACTAATATCGTTCCCCCCGCAGAAAGTATGGTTATGGGTTTATCTAGTTTATTGCATCTAATCCCATGTTTGATGATGAATTGCTGGGAAATGAATGAGGTAGTTGCACCAGTATCAAAAAGTACTTTGCCAGGATGGGTAAGTATCTGGAGCGTACCTATCACCGCCTGGTCAGAGTTGACCACCTCTTCCAGACTGGTACAGTTCAGCTTGCCGAAAGGCTTCTTATTCTTCTAGCTCCCTCCGGTGTTTCCTCGATTTCCTCCTCCTCCAGATTGACCTCCTCCGGTATTCCTCTTGGGGCAGTCTTTCAGCATATGCCCCTCCTGGCGACACCCAAAGCATATTATCTTTGGTTTACGACACTCTGTTGAAAGATGTCCCTTCATTCCACAGATACGACAAACAGTCTGGTTTGCCTGTTGGAATCCTTGGTTCTTGCAGTCCCTGGAAAAGTGTCCTGGAAGTCCGCAGCTTCGACAAACTATCTGGTTTGCAGTCTGAAATGCTTGGTTCCTCCTACTACCGTAGTAGTTGCTGTTGTTGTTGTTATTGTACCTTGGTTTAAAACTCAAACTCATGTTTGGCTTGTTGCTGCCAAACCTCTTAGGCTCAAACTTGGCCTTCTTCCTCTTCTCCTCCTGCAGTTGCTTGAAGTCATCTTCCAGGGTGATGGCCGCATCCACCAATTCCTGGAACTCTGTTGCTCTCATCATTCTGAGCTGCACTTTGAACTGGGGACTTAATCCCCGCAAGAACCTCTTCTTCTTTTTGTCCTCGGTGTTAACCTCCTCAACGGCATACCGAGACAGCTTCGAGAACTCTCTGACATAAGTCAGAATAGCATTGTCTTTCTGCTCAAGACTCTCAAATTCTCGACGCTTTAACTCCACAATACTTTCAGGGACATTGGATTCCCTGAACTTCCTCTTGAACTCTTCCCAGGTAAATACTTTCTCTGCCGGATACACGGCTACTATATTGTCCCACCATGATGCGGCAGGTCCACACAACAAGTGTGTAGCATAACGGACCTTCTCCAGGTCGTTGCAACCAACAGTATTGAGCTTTCGCTCGGTGTCCATAAGCCAGTCTTCCGCGTCCATTGGCTCGGGCGCGTAAGCAAAAGATATTGGCTTGGTATTCTGGAAGTCTGCCAGAGTGACTCCCTGATTCTCATGCCTCTCCACTTTGTTTTGTTGCAGCAGCTCCTGGAAGAATCTATTCTGCTGCTCCAGCGTCACACGCTGTCTCTCTTCCAGCATTTGCATGTACTGGACAAAGTTTTGCTGCGTCATGGGTGGTGGTGGTGGTGGAAACTGAGCTCTGGCTGCTTCATCAGCCTCCGCCTTCTGTCTGGCCTCGCGCTCAATGCGCTGTTCTTCACTCTCCTCACCCGACGTTCCCGACATGTCCCCCTAGTTCTGCAACACAAGATGATACTCATAATTACTCCATGCGCAAGTTTTCTGAGCTCAACATTGTGCACAGAACTAGTCACGCAATGGAAATCAAGAAGCAAATCCAAATCATACAAAACATATACCCCGTATATACATACATAAGTGGTCTTATTACAATACTCAAGTCGATGTGAGTATGCAAACTCACTTATTAAAGTATATGTACAAATTTATACAAATATTACAAACTATAATACACGTGGTACTTGTGTATTATAGCCACGCCTCCCTTGGTAGACTTCTAATCGGTCTTCACTCCCGGTACATTCCAGGCTTCCATCCGGTCGAACGTGTCGTCCTCCTGATAGACCCTGGAACATAAGGTCTCCCCGTTGGCTTGTAATCCGAATCCGATGATGATCCTAAGGAGAAATCAGTGTTCACAAACTGATCGTTGAGTGCGTCATAGTCCACCCATCGGGTGTACTCTCCTGTGGCCACACCATAAGGGTTACCAAAGCCCATACCCGACTCAACTTGGGTCGGATATCCTTCATCCACTCCTTCATTACTAAGATAGCTCTGGTTCTGGGTTGTTGCGTCATCATTCATCTCCCCACCATAATACTCAGTAGTACTATGGGTTCCAGTATCACATCCCCAACGCCAACCCCTGGAATTCTCGATAGGAGTCTCGGAACGCTGCATGTTTCCGGATTCCTCTCCGCCCTCGTATCCCCCATAGGAACTACCCAAGTAGTTCCCAGGTGTAGCAGGTGTAGTTTCACGTGCAAGTGGATCAAAACTGATGTAGTCACCCGCTGAATAAACTGGTGCCTGTACCACATTCTCCATAGGTTCTTTCCCCCTACTACCCTCCTTGGGTTCAGTGAACTCGTCTAGCATTGTATCAATTGCTCCCGTCAAATGACGGTTCAACTGAAACAACAATGATAGCAAGTTACGGCTATTGTCCATATATTTTGCCGCTTCGGCTGGTTTGCGTCTGGCGTATTTAAAATGGTCCAGCATGAGATCTTCCTCTTCCTCAAGGTGAGGAATGTGGGTGAATTCGGAACCCATAAGCTCTTTCGTCTTATGTTCCCGGATGTCTGTTATGGCTCTCATAACGGCAATATGATAGGCTGTGTTGATGGTTCGGGCTTCTCCTGCGGGCATAACTACGCTCATTCCCAAAGATTCGGGAAGTCGTAGCCCTACTCTACACTTTGCCAATACTGGTCCATCATAGAACCAGTATTTAGTCGCTTGGATTTGGGGATCGCACCCCAATTCCAGTAACATGGCACGTAGGATGTCTGCAAGTCCTCCGTCGTATTCACTCAAGTTCGAAGTCTTCACTTTCACATTTCGCCCCGGACGTGAACTTGCCATGGTTGGCTGTAGAAATAGAGAGAATATAAGATTAGTAATAATAATGCATCATAATAGAGATAATAAAGAATTATCGCACTAAAACATATGATTGTTGTATTCTCAAGTGAATATACACCATATTTTTAGAGAATTCTTTACTAGTCCTATTTGACTCCTAACGTTTTCGTCCCATTTACTAGGTTCCAACCTAAGGTCAAAGCTTTTGCTCGATACCAACTCGTGGTGACCCCGCATACCACCGCATGTTGTAGTATGCCAGTCGTTGATATAACATTCACGAAGTACCATTCCGCAAATATTACATCCCTCGAGTAGTACAACGTAACATAGCAGGGTCCATAACTCATTCATACATTATTACAAACCAAATGTACATGTCATCTTGGAGCTCCTCCTGGGTCCAAAGAGGTTTACTCCTGGGTTCGAGGTGAACCCAACTTAGCTTACAATATAAGAGTTTCACTAGACTTAACATTTATTCTCTCGAGCAGCTAAGTATTAAGAGTTCGCGCTGCTCGGTTTCTACTACTAATACTGGATACTTCTAGGCTTGGTCTCCTCCGGAAGCCTCCCCGGTTCCGTAGACTATGAGGTAGTCTACACCTTCAATACCTCCAGAGAGGTCTGGTTCTTCATAGCCGATGAAGTCGGCTCCTTCGAGGTTGTTGTTGTCCTCCTCCGGATGATTCGGACGGTCTAGCGGGGATTTAAGAGTGGTATGAGTACGAGCGTACTCAACAAGTTCATATTAGGAAAGAGGTGTTTAATGCTCTAACTACGGTACCAGACCAGAAAGTCTGATACCATGCAAGTTTTGATAACCATTTCTTCAAAAGGTTGTTTTTATTCAGAAGAACTATGTCCGTCAGCCTTCACCGGTTTACTAGAACTTCATGGAGTTCCTTTCCGGGCAGCGTTCGCAGATTCCAAATCCCGGAACAAGGAGTGACTGGTCACGATTCGTTACACTCTGCAGAGGTGTGTTTCTTTACCCATAAGAGATCTTAACCTTGGTGCCAACCGGGCAGCTTTCCCGTCCACACTTCCTTTGGTGTGAGGCCCGGTATAAGGTCCTAGTCAATCATGTTCCTCCGCTACCTCGAACACCCACCCTTTGTTGCATACCCCGACCCTGGGTCCTCGTCGGTCCCATTATTCCCACTCACGGGTGGACCCCGACCACGACGACAGTTTGGGATCGAACCAAACTCCTTCGCCGGTAGCTGCAACCCATCATAGACCGCAATACCGTGGGGACTTAGGACTCCCCAGCCTCACCATCTTGCTCCTGCGGGCGACAAGTGTACTACGGACTATGCCGTGGGGACTTAGGACTCCCCAGCCTCACCAGCTTGCCCCCTCGGATCACAAGTGTACTACGGTAAAGCGCGTCCGTTGATGAACGAGAGGTGGAAACACTTTTGACTACTCCGTCCCACTCCAGATCTTATGGTTAACACGGGTATTACGGCACAAGAATCACTGGACGACATTTGTTGTTTAATCCTAGGTGGATATAAACCCTTGCAATGGAACCTCCACCATATCAACACAATCCATGGTTCCATTGCCCACCACATAGTCATATTCATAGTTATGAAAATAGTGGTTTTGTCTTTTTATGCAATAGTGATAAACATAGTACTTTGCAAGTAATTTGGTAAAAATACTCAAATGACATGAGCAAGCGATGAACTTGCACGAATACCGCAAAGTGTTGCAGTTGGATGGTGTGGATCGACCCTTGTCCTCTTGTTCTGAAAAATAGCATCATTGTCCGATAAGGGCAATGGTTAAAGAAGCAATTATGCATGATTCCAGTTTTAGGGTTTGTTCCCCCCTTTCCCGGTGTTTATTATGTTTAGGTAGAAGGTTATACTAAGAATAATTTGGGAATACTTGTTTAGGAAAAGTATAACCTTGAAATGTTGTCAAGGTGTTTTTAAAGTCCAAATTTATTAATGGACTTAATTTTTATTATAGAAAATAATATGTGTGATTAAATTGATTAATTAAATCATCATATTAAGATTTATTCTTGATTATCTTCAAAAATTCTCTTTTATATTTTATTTAGATAGGAAATTTTATGCTGATCAATTATCATATTTTTAATTATTTTTTTAGAGCTAGGAAACATTTATTGTGCATTTTCAAAGTTTCTGCATTTATAAATGATTGTGAAATGGCAAAAATGCCCCTGGGCCTACCTGTCGGTGTAACCCAGTGGGGTTAGGTCGACCGACCCACCTGGTCCGGCTCGACCAGCCTCACTCTCTCTCTCTCTCTCTCGCACGCGTGCTCGAACCCTAACCCTAATTCCCCTCTGGCGATTCGCGTCGCCACCGCCGTCGCCGCTCGATTCCGGCGAGCTCCGCCGGAGCCGGCCCCCGCCATGATACGTAAACGACGCGCCTCACGACGGCGGTTCTCTTCATCCGCGTCGATCTGGAGCGGTGTTGCTCCAGCTCGACTACGACCTCCCTGGCGGCGGCTAGGGTTACGGGATCGTGGGGATCCCGCTGCTCACTGGGCTCCAGGCGCTGTGACGCCGCCGTGGGCCTCGCCACGGTGGTGTGGGGCGTTACGGCGCTGGTCGGCGCATGGCCTGGCCTGGCCAGGTGCTACCGAGCACTCGGCGCGCGCCGCCGTGGCCGCCATGGCCGCATCTGCTCGTCTGCTCCCCCAGGTATGTGCGCCACCTCCTGCTCTCTCTTCTTCCTCTCTCAGCAACCTTAGCTGATGTGCTCCTCCCAATTGGAGGGTCTGCCGTGTTGTTGCTGCTGCTCTGTTGTGCCTGGCTTGCTGTGTGGCGTGTACTGCTGCTGCTAGAGCTACTGCTATGATTCCTAGCTACGGTGCTGCTCTATTCTGTCTAATAGCTGAGCTTAAATCTTGTTATCATGATTGTGCACAGTTCTGTGCATGTTTCCGAGCCATATGCTTACTGAATCTTGCATATCTGGCTTGGAACCTTCTCTGTGCCTCTGTTCTATATATTGTTCTGGCTAGAAATTCATGTGTATTCAATTTGACTGCCCTGGCTTGGTTACCAAGTGTAATCCTTGCAATTTGCAAATTCCAGGGCACTGATATGCCTTCCTGTGTGCTCTAATTCATGGAGATGCTCCACTGAGCATAGCTGTGCCTGAACTGCTCTATCCCTTGATGAACTGCTACTGGATACTTTGATACCTTGCTTATTTGATTATCTGTGATGTATTTGTTCATGTCCCGTGGCTGATTTAATTGTCCGGTTCATGTGTTGATGCTATGCTTGGCCGTGGTGGTCTATGGCTCACTCGTTGCCCACTCGTGTCTGTGTGTATATCTCACAGGCTTAACCTGGTGTGTATTGTTGTTGGCTTAAGCAACTGCTGTTGCCTGCACTGATCCATTGGATCACTGCAAAACCCAGGTGCTTTGATTTATTTGCTTTGTTCACTTATCTGTGTTGCCTAAATTTTTCTGAAGTGGATAAGTGATGTGAGCTGCTCTGCAGTGGTGATCATCTAACTAATTGTGTTAGGGCTAGATGGATGCCAACACTTTGTTGTGTACCCTAGCCCTCAACTGAATCCAAATGGATAGTGATGTGTGGTTCTTGTGCTGGCTGTAGGTTGAGGTAGTCCTAGCAGCACTGTGAGGCTGCCAAGGATAGCTCCCTTCTCCTGTGGCTTTCTGTGATGGATAGATGCTTTCTGGCTGATCATGTTTGACTGCCAGAAACCCTTTGATGTTGACAAACTAGTAGAAATTGGTATTTCTACCATTCTGATGGTGTAGCTAGGCTGTTAGGTGCTTGGTGAGTGGTTTAGACTAGCTATGGTTTCATTCTTGGCTGGATTCCTCTAGTTATGCATAGATTGTCATAACTGTTGTTCCCATAGGATGTTTACCTAGTGGTCTTACCCATCTATGCTTACACCAAATGGCCTGGTAGCCAGATGATGATACACACAGGGTATTCTACCCTTCTGTGCTTCTGTGTTGCATTGTATGCTTAATTATGAGCAAGATATGATCTTGCTCAGGCTTTTGTGTGGTATACCTCACTCCAGCTCCTAGATGGTTGGTGGTGTAGAGGATTTCTTCTGGGTTGCCCTTGTGAATGATTTACTTGCCCTGCTCCTCCTGGTGATCTTGTTTTGATTCTATGGTGAGATTGAGCAAATGGAACAGCACTGGCTGTTCCCCTTGTTCAAGCTGTTCTTTGTGTTCTTGGTAACTTACCCCTTCAGCCGTCGATGGATGAGCAAATGACTAGGGTTTGAGCACTGAAAAGGTTTTATATGTTGCTGCTATGCTCTCCCTGGTCGACGAACTTGGCTCTGGTCACTTTGGTGACTCACCGATGCTCGTGTGTGTGAGTTGTGCCACATGCACAAGCAAAGCTCGGTGTTGAGCATGCACACCCGATGTGTGTGCTTGCTTGTGTGTCCGTGTGAACCAAATCCCGTGAACTTGGCTCGGGAGAGGATCAGCTCGGCAGCCCGATCTTATCCCCTACTACCATTCTTTTATTTAACTCGCCAAGTGGCTTTGCCACTTGGCATAATTTGTTCTCTTTTGTGATTTTGTGCGAGGATCAACCATGGATCAAATGGACATGAAGATTAACAAATGAAGGATCCCATTGTAGTTTAGGATTTATTTTCATTACTTGTAATTTTCTTTATCTTTTATTATTCAAGCAATTCTTGTATTTTGTTGTAATATTCATTTATTTATTTGTGAATATTGTAATAACAATGTAATTTGTGTGTTGATCAATAAAGCTCAAGGTTTCTCTAATGAGCCTTATTATTTATTATTTGTATTATTTATTATTGATTATATACTTAATGATTTTCCTCAATTGAATTATTTAGGATAATTATTTAATGTTTGAATCTTAAATTCAAATTCAATCTTGGTTTGAATTCAACCATGTCCTATTAATTAGAATTCAATCATGCAAACTCTCCCCTCACTTCTCAAAACCCTAACTAGTGAAAAGAGATGCAAGTTTGTCGCACTCTCGAAACCCTAACCCTGTAAGGTGTCGAGAGAGAAACTTGTCCCCCTTCGATGCAGTTTTTGTTTAAAAGCGCGAAATTTCCCCAGAAATTACAATGCAATGCACATCCCTTTCTAAAATCTACCCCTCGGTCGTCACTAAACCTGGGACATTACACCACCTTCGTCTTTATAGAGCCCCTCTTTCTCTCCCTCGACGCACGTTCTCACTGGCTCACTGCAACCGCCTCTCCTGTCCCATCATCTTCTCCACAACCGAAGAAAAAACCCCGAAGAAAACCGCCGGCGATGGAGAAGAATGAGATGCCCATTGTCGGCGCATCGGCCGCCGCCCCGTCCGAGCCCCCGTCGCTGCTTCCAACGTAGCAGCCGGCGCATCGGCCGCCGCCCCGTCCGGGCCCCCGTCGCTGCTTCCAACGTAGCAGCCGGCGCATCGGCCGCCGCCCCGTCCGAGGCCCCCGTCGCCGCTTCCAACGTAGCAGCCGGCGCATCGGCCGCCGCCCCGTCCGGGCCCCCGTCGCTGCTTCCAACGTAGCAGCCGGCGCATCGGCCGCCGCCCCGTCCGTGCCCCCGTCCATTGGGACCCGTACGAACCAGTGCAGTACGACGCGCCGAAGAACCCCTACGACACCACCATCGTCGACTACGATTCGGAGGTAACCCTTTGTTCCCTTGTTCTTATCTCATTTCAATCATTTTGTGTTAGATCTAGCGTTATTACGGTTCGTCTGTTCCTAGTTCAATCCTTTTGTGTTAGATCTTGCGTTATTACTGTTCGTCTCTTCCTAGTTCAATCCTTTTTGTTAGATCTTGCGTTATTACTGTTCGTCTGTTCCTAGTTCAATCCTTTTGTGTTAGATCTTGCGTTATTACTTGTTCGTCTGTTCCTAGTTCGATCCTTTTGTGTTAGATCTTGCGTTATTAGTGTTTGTGATTTGCTTTTGTTTCAGATTTGTGCCGATGATGATGAATATTTGGGCATCCCTAAATTGATTCAGTGGTTCGGTCGATAAACAATTGGTGTGTACAAATTTGTTGTGCATGATCTTTGGTTTACTTACTCAAATCCTGGATATAAGTGTGTCCAATGTAACCGAGGCTACCTCTTTTTTCGAGCCCATATTATCATGCATGATTTTTTGTTCACTCTCTGTTCAATCATCGTTGTAATTGACTCCGTGTTTTTTGCACGATCTTTGGTGCTACGTGACAGGTCGAGAGCAGCGACGTCGACGGCGACGACGAGTCCTTCCACACCAAGACTCGTCACGTCCTCGGAGGCTGCAGGTCGGCCAATACGGTCGCCCCTTTGCTCAAGGCATTTACAAGTGCCCCTTCCGCAACAGAGGCTCTTCGACACCAACTTCAACACCTCGCTGAACCATGCTCGAATCCATTGGCGGACATGGCGCTAGAGTTGGAAGTACCGTGAACGTGCATGCGTACATGGCCAAACACAAAGCACTTGGGATTCACTCGCGCAACCTCCAAGCGAGTCACACGCGCCACCTGGAGGCGTTGAACGTGCCTACTCGCACTCTCCGTATGTGATCGCTCTATCCGTAGAGCAGATTAAATTCATGTAAAATGTAGCTTATGTTGGATCTATCGGTACTACATTTGGATCTGTCCTGAATATATCTATGCTATGTTGGTTGCCGTATGCGACTTATCCTATATTTTCTCTCCGGATTTGTGCCCTAGATTTCCTACCCGATTGGGTAAAAACGAAGGCATAAAGAAATGAATGGCGTTAAAAAACGAAGGAGAAGCTTCTCTAGATTTGCTACCAATTTGGGCTATCAAATATGAATGAGATCGAGCGATAGAGAGGAAAAAGGTACATTGAAAACCGCTAATCCGGGCGAAAGAGACGAAACCACTCGTGCCCCCGTCCCGGACCCACACGGCTCCACACGCTACGGCCCTACACGCTACGGCCCCACAAACACGGCCTCGTCCTGTCCCACGCGGTCCCTTCCTACCAGCCCCACACGACGCGGTCCCACATGACGCGACCCCACAAACGACACGACCCCACTCGTCAGCACGGAACGGTCAACTTAACGGATTCCTTCCGTCCGAGCTCCTTCTGCGGTTCAGACAAACGTTTGGGTAAAACTGAGGAAAAACTAAGGAGCTGGGGAAAACTGAGTACAACTAACGAAGCAGGGGCACGAAAATAGAAATCCCATAGATATATGACATAAATCAAGAGAAAAGTCATAATAATTATCCTTAATGTTTATAGGAGATGTGGCAAATTTAGGATCAGGAGACAGTTTATATCTAACAACATGTTGTGCAATAAGCTTTTTAAGGTTACTTGTACTAGTAGTAGCATTGCATTTATCAATAAAATCATCATCAAGTTCCACATAATCTTCATCAAGATCATCGGTCTCGAGTGAATTAACAGGTGTAACAGTATTTTCATTAGGAGTTTCAGTATTTTCAATTTGTCTAGACCTAGCAATTGTAGCATCTAGAAAAGGACCTAATGAACCAGTATTATCAAGCACAGTAGAAGCATCATCAAAATTATCAGAGGAATTTTCAGATTCAGCAGAAATACCAACACGTGAAGCTTGTGGTGGTGAAACAAGTTGACTTATCACAGATGGTGAATCAAGAGCAGCGGAGGTACTCAGAGTTGTACCTTTTCTTGTAGTGGATGGTAATATGGCGACTTTAGTATCGCGAGGTTTACCCATGATGGAGGATCTGCAGCGAACAATATCAATCCAAGTGAACTTGCAAACAAAGCTATGCACCCTGGCAACGGCGCCAGAAAATAGTCTTGATGACCCACAAGTATAGGGGATCGCAACAGTCTTCGAGGGAAGTATTACCCAATTTATTGATGCGACACAAGGGGAGACAAAGAATACTTGTAAGCCTTAACAGCGGAGTTGTCAATTCAGCTGCACCTGGAAACAGACTTGCTCGCAAGAGTTTATCAGTACCAACAGTTTTATAGCAGTAGGAGTAGTGAAATAACAGCGACAGTGAAATAAAGACAGCAGTAGTGATTATAGTAAACAACAAGATTAAAATACTGTAGGCACAGGGATAGATGAACGGGCGTTGCATGGATGAGAGAATTCATATAACAACCATGGTAGGGCATTTGCAGATAGTAATAAAGCGGTATCCAAGTACTAATCAATCCATAGGCATGTGTTCCGTATATAGTCGTACGTGCTTGCAATGAGAAACTTGCACAACATCTTTTGTCCTACCAGCCGGTGGCAGCCGGGCCTCTAGGGAAACTATCGGAAATTAAGGTACTCCTTTTAATAGAGTACCGGAGCAAAGCATTAACACTCCGTGAACACATGTTATCCTCACATCACCGCCTTCCCCTCCGGTTGTCCCAATTCTTGTCACTTTGGGGCCTCGGGTTCCGGACAGCAACGTGTGTATACAACTTGCAGGTAAGATCATAAAACAATGCATATCATGATGAAACAATAACATGTTCAGATCTGAGATCATGGCACTCGGGCCCTAGTGAAAAGCATTAAGCATAACAAGTTGCAACAATATCATAAAAGTAACATCTACGGATACTAGGCACCATGCCCTAACAACCTTGTGACTATTACATGATCAATCTCATCCAATCCCTACCATCCCCTTCAGCCTACAGCGGGGGAATTACTCACACATGGATGGGGGAAACATGGCTGGTCGATGGAGAGGCGTTGGTGGTGATGGAGGCGATGATCCCCTCCAATTCCCCGTCCCGGCGGAGTGCCAGAACGGAGTTTCTGGTCCCGAGACGGAGTTTCGCGATGGCGGCGGCGTACTGGATGGTTTCTGGCGACTTCGACTTCCCGTCTCGCGTTTTTAGATCGAAACCTTTAAGTAGTCCAAAGGAGGGCGTCGGGGGCCAGCCGAGGCGGCCACACAGTAGGGCGGCGCGCCCCCCTCCTGGGCCGCGCCGGCCTAGTGTGTGGGGGCCTCGGGCCCCCACCTAGCTTGCCCTTCTGGCTCCGTCAATATTCTGGGAAAATAGGACCTTTCGCATAAATTCCGAGGATTTTCCTGAAAGTTAGATTTCTGCACAAAAACGAGACACCAGAGCAATTCTGCTGAAAACAGCGTTAGTCCGTGTTAGTTGCATCCAAAATACACAAATTAGAGGCAAAACAATAGCAAAAGTGTTCGGGAAAGTAGATACGTTTTGGACGTATCAACTACTCAAAGATTCGGATGCCGATGCTTTCTGAATTGTCTTCATCATCCGATATCTTTTTTATATCGGGTCTTCTAAAACTTCAAGTGAAGTCATTTAACATGATAGTACGTAAGAGATAGTGCCTAGTCTTATTCGATAAACGATGCTAGTTAACTGCCGATGGCAAAAAAACGTTACTTTACTCAGGATCAAGTCCCCGGGCTCGATCCTGGATTTTCTGAAACCTTCGGGTTCATTTTCCTTCGTCTTCAATAATTTTTATCGAGTGCGCGTCCAGCGCTCCCGATGGGAGTAGAACCCGAGTCTAGGGGCAGATGCTTGCAACCGTGCGTAGACTCAAGTCGAGCAACCCAACGATGTAGATTCCTTCGGATGCTTCATAAATGAGGAGCTGATACTCTTGATGACATCATCAGTGACATGGCCTCTGTGGCGGTTCGATTAACTGGACATGACCTAACGGGCCCACCCTATACCTGCGTGGTCAGTTAGGAAATGATTGATCCTTGCACGTTGACCGAGGCGTCTCCTCGATTTCCGCACGTAGTGGAGGTAATTGTCCTTTGGTGTGATGGCCGTGGTGACACGTGGTGACCTAGATCTACGTCCAATGTTTACGGCGTAGATCCTCCGGACCAAATCCTTGGTAACCCTCCCTTTTATAAAGAGAAACGTAAATTCTACTCTCTTCCTTCTTCCTCTCACTACTTTCTTCCTCCTATGTTCTTGCATCTCGAAACCACTGCGCAACCACCACCGTTATGCTTCAACCATCATCACCTCTAAAGATATTCCAAGATGGTGAAGAAGAAGGGCTCCGCTGCCACCGCCAGCGTCGCTATGAGCGCCACCGCCCCAAGATCACTACTGATGCAACGAAGAAGATCGCACCGGAGGCTTCCGCTGCAGCGGCCAAGGATGCCCCCGGCGACTGGCCTCCTTCGACAATGTCGAAGCGTGATGAGAAGAAGGCGCGTAGCCTCGTCATCGTCCCTGCTGAAGAAGGGAACATCATCCTACCAGGTTCAGCCTCGCGCCCAATCCTCCTGCCGGTTTTACCGTAATGTTAGTTGTGTTCTTGTACGTGGGCTATCTCTGCCAGCTCACGAGTTTCTTCGGCGTCTTTTGCTCTCGTACGGGATCCAACTCTAGCAATTAACTCCATCCCCCACCTTGCGATTTTTATCACTCTTTGTGAGCCCTTTCTTGGTATTGATCCTGACTAGGGTTTATGGAAGAATAGTTTCTTCGTTAGCGTTACAATAGTAGCAATGGATCCTTTGTCACTGGTGGGGTTGGCTTTGTTGTCCGAAAAGAAGTGAATTACTCCAACTTCCCAATGAGAGAATCAGTCCAGGGATGGAGGTTGAAGTGGTTATATCTCAGAGATCCATCGACAGCTGGCCGCAACACGTGTCTGCCGAAGTTTATTGACGTCCTTGAAGCTGTGCCGAAGAAGTCCTGGAAAAACATACTAACTGTGGGGACCCCGGAGGTCGAGGCTAGACAAACCCAGATCCTCATCTGGCATAAGCCTAACCTAGATCTCTAGGGCCTACAGGGTGAGAATCGGTAACACAACAGTGACTCTACGACTCAAGGAATAAAACAAGCTCATAACTGAGCGAAAAACCAAAGTATTACAAGGAGAGGTCACTGACCTGACAATTCATCAATCAACGGAAGCGAAGTTATGCTATTCTAAATAGCAAGATAGCAAAAGGCCTAAGAGGCCAGGAGCATAACGGCGACGTCCCGGCCCATAGATTCCAGGCTGCCACCTGGGAATCCCAAGCTACTCGTCGATGTCGACCTAGAAACCTTCATTTGTTGGAGCGACTTTGTCTGAAACAAAGCATGCAAAGCTGAGTACAGGGACTCGGCAAGACTTAGTACAACCTTTTAGCAAAGCTGGTATGCGAGGCTTTATGTGGAGCTTATTTTGCGTAAAGCCAGTTTTCCTTTGTAAAACAAGAGGGAGCAGAAGCTCGTCTATTCAGATCATTTTAAAAGGGGATAAGAGAGCGATATCTCTAGCTCTACTGATCATCATATTGAATCCACCGAGATCTTCATCATATGCTGAACCTATCACCTAGGATCACCCCCTCGACACCCTGAGAAGGGATCCTTATCACACATTGATTCCAAGTTTTACGATTAGGTTCATGTTGTCTATGATCACAGAATCCATCACCAAGTCGTCCGTAACCGTGGACACGGCTTTTCGAAAAGATTTACCCTGCAGGGGTGTACAATTTTATCCACACGCGCCGACCGACTCTTAGCGCCGTCATGTACACGCTTCCTTAGCGTGCCGGCAGAGGGTGGTCGACCAAAACCTTTCCCTTACTTCGCCTATTCCATGAGTCAAACTAACTGGGGTGCTCCGTCATCGTAGGTAGCCACTCTCCGAGGCGGTCCCGGTCATTGTGTGCAGGGGATCCAGTTCAATGCCTACAGCATCCTTCACCCTAGCCACGCCCTGTATGATGCACTTTGAAAACCTTTTCCACCTTTTCCCCATGCGTATGGCAAATGGAACTCGCAAACTAATTGACTCATGGGTAAGCTAGGTAAGTTCGGGCCAAGGGGTTCCCATGGGCCCCGTGTGGCCGTACGCTCAGTCTTGGTTCCGAAGGCGAGAACTCAGGTCCTAGTATCGGCGAGAACGAGTCAAATCACCACATCCCCATGTGGCGGCCCATCCAAGCCTTTAACATATTTATTAACAACATCACCGATCTTACCACGTCATCCTGTCAAACTAGGTTCATTCGTAGCTCTGATTCATCAACCGGATGGATCAGAATTCGTCAACTAAGCATGGCTAAGCATATTCGATATAACGGCTCTAGCGATGCACACATAGCTCAAACCTAGTCTTGCTGGGAGTAGTGGATCAGAGTATTTAGGCTACAAGGATGGTAAATGCAACACACATAGGATAACTATATCTGCCGATAAAACATATTGGAATCGTATGCAATATGTAGGAACCAGAAGTAAAAGCATTTCGAAATCATAATATGAACCAGGCTAGGGCTTGCCTTTGTCCCTGACAAACCAATATGGATCTTCGGAGATCCCATGCTTGAATTCTTCGTCGGTGGACAAGTATTGAGTTGCGTCGTTGTCGGCCTTCATCGTCTCGGGCACTTGCTCTATCGATCGCGAAGAAGCAAACACCGGAAAGATAGAACAACAATCAACACATGGTATCGATACAATGCTCATACAAGAATGATGATATGACATGTTAATTAGGTACTGAAATAACCCTAAGACATCATCAATTTAACTGGGGTTCGACGGGACTAGGGTTAGCAGTTCCGGAACCTCAGAAGGGGTACAATTAGTTCTTCTAAAACAACTAGGGTTCAAAGTTTTTTAACAATGCATGATTTTGTAACCAAAATGTAGATCTCATTTTTCTGAAAATTTTGATATATTATACATATTTTTCTGATTTAAAAAAAATAAGTTATGAATTTTACAAGTTTTATTCATTTTAAATCATTCTGAAAACTCCTGGAAATTAATAAAAACCTGACAGACTGGACCCACATGTCATGGATTTAATCATTTAGGAAAAGATTAAAAACCTGTCAAAGGGCCCCACCTATCAATGTATTTTCATTTACAGAAAATAAAAGAAAAAGAAAAGGAAAAGAGGGGGTGGGTCCCACCGGGGTCAGCGCCGGTGGTCAGCTCCGGCGGACCTCGCCGGTGACCATACAGAGGCGGCGCTAGAGCGCGCCCCTAGACGCACGGTCGGGCGCGTTCGACGCGGGCGACTGCGGGGAGTCGCCTGGTGGTGGCGGCTCTAGCTGGGGATGGCCGGAGCATCGCCGGCGGCGATGCCGAGCGGCGGCCGGGGCAGGTGCCCGTCGCGGGCGGGGCTAGAGGGCGAGAGGGGGCGAGCCAGGGGCACGGGGCGACGCGGAAGCTCACCGTGGTCGCGATGGTGGAGACGGCGAGGGCGGGGAAGCCCTGTAGCGCCGGCGAGCTTCGAAGGAGGCGGCGGCCGTCTGCGGGGAAGAAGGCGTGGCGGCGTCGATTCACGGCACCCCGCGTCGATTCCTTCGACGGGGAGGGTCATGGCGGCGAGGCGGAGCTCCCAGGCTACTCGTCGGAGCAGGGGGAGGCGAGGAACGGCGGGGGCGCGCGGTACTGTCCGCCGGGATTTCGGCCTCCTTCGCGCGTGAGAGAAAAACGAGGGGGAAGAAGAGGTGGCGGGGCTAGGGTTGGCCTCGATGGCGGCGCAGGGGGTCTTGTAGGCGTCGGCGAGCGGCGGCGCGAATCTTGGCGCCGGCGATTGACCAGGCCGCGCCACCGAGATGCTTCACAGAAAGGAGGTAGGGGATGAGTTTGGCACATTTGCGAAAAACCCCTGGGGTGGAGTTGGGCTAGAGTGGGCTGCTGGTGGGTTGGTTTTCTGGGCTGCGCAGGGAGAGGAGGGAAGAGAGGGGAATTGGGCTGCTGGCCCAAAACAAGGGAGAGGGAGTTTTCTTCACTCTTTTTCAAAATATTGTTTCTATTTTGTTTTCCAAACTCTTTTTGCATTTGAAATATGTTTGAAACTTCAAACTTTCTGAAACTTTCAAAATAACAAATGCACTTCTTAACAAAGCACAAATGCAAATCATTTGAAACTTTGAAATATTTTGAGCATTTAGAAGAGAGGGAGATTTGCATATCATTAGGGTTTTTCCAAAATTAAACCTTTATGCAATTTTCTTAGGAAAACTATCATGATGCTCATGATGCACAAACAAAACCTAATCTAGGTTTAGAGAAACAGGGGTGTTACACTGACAGTCGAACAAAAGTCAGTAGCCAACAAGTTGTTTGAGAGAGTACTGCAGATAAAGGAATCTGATGGTCAAACGATGATTGGCACTGAAATTGTTGTTGTGTTCCCGAAGCGTCGCAGCCAGCCTGTTATGTCCAGAGTTCATCAATTGTGGCTGTATTCGGGCCCTAAAGACGAAACTCGAGTCAATGTTGTAGAACTGTCTGAAAAGGAACTGCTAGATGAGGTCAGACGGTTGACCCATTTTAGCCAAGAAGATTCGATTCCCCTGCTAGCCCTTCATGAGCCCTATGACCTCGATCACCAACCATCCGAGGTAATCCTTTTCCTCTTCATGCTAATGCTTGCATCCGATATATTTTATTTCATCTTATCGATTCTTTGTTTATTCTGGCAGATTCCTTCAACTGCCGAATACTTTCCAATTGCATCCGAAGATGAAGAATCCTGAGGAAGGTGGTTCTACCGCCAATGTAGAATCTTGCGCTGAAATAACTGAAGACGGTGAAGCTCTCAAGGGAGAGGATAATGATCCTGCCAACCCTGAAGCTTCTTCTGCTGATCATAGAATCCTTGATGATGAACTAACCGATACAGCGGAGTCGAATCATGACAATGATGCTGATCGTGCTCCGTTTGTTCATGCAGCTCCGAAGATCCAGCGCCCAGCCGCCAAATAGACCCTCTGGCGGCTTTGCCGACGAGGATGACTTGCTTCTTGATCTGTAAGTTCTTTCTGCTTCTCCCGAAGTTAATTTGTATTTCCTTTTTAACATAACTATCCATATGTTCGCAGTGATGAGGGATTTATAGTGCCTCCTTTGAAGAAGGCGAAGGCTAGCACCAGTAAGCCAACTCCCGCAGCATCTAAAGCTTCGGTTCCTCCCAAAGTTGCGTCGACTCCTTCTCTCCCGAAGGAAAAAAGAAGTTCCTTCGGCAGTTGTTGCTTCCCCTTCACCTCGTGGGGAGCCCGTAAGTATTTCAACCTTTACTTTTCTTGATAATGGTTTCCTTTATTCTAGCCCCCGAGTCTACATTCGACTGTTGGCAATCGAGTGTGGACTCGAAAGGTTTTTCTAACATAGACATAATACTTATTGGCTTGTATTTTCTCATAGGGCATCCAAACTGCCATAACAATCATAAAGGACTTCGCCTCCCAATTTTCTTCGCTCCTAGCCGATAATGCTCGGCTCCAAGAGGATTTTCTGTCGACGACTTCCAAGCTTGACCAAGCAGTGAAAATATCTACCACCGTCCGTCAGGATGCGGACTCTTTGAGAAAAGAGCTTGGTCAGCTGAAGAAGAAGCTGAAGGAAGAGGAAAAGGAGAAGGCCGAAGCCCAAGCTCAAAAGAAGGAGAGGGAGGATCTTCTGCACAGATCCACCATGCCCCTGCTTGGTAATGTTACTGTTCCGTCTTCAAATTCCTTTTTTATTTAGTTTTATTGGCTTCTAACTTCTGCTCTTATTTCTTGTAGAAGCTGTCGATATTCCTCTCAATTCCGTAGGCATGCTCCCGGCTGATTCCTCTGCTGATGCCATCTCTTTTGCAATTGAATCCGGCGACCTCGTCCGAGCTCTTCTCCAGAAGAACAGGGCGGTCTTGTCGAGATTGCACGCCATGATCTTCCCAAAGGCGGATCAGCAGAAGACTTTGGGGCAGCTGGCGGACACTTTCTCCGTCAACAACGAAGGCACCATAGAGGTATTCAAACGTACCTCACGTACCTACAGTGCTCTCCTTGCTTTCCAGCTTCTGATGGGGCACGGCTTCAAATCTGAGATGGAGTTGCTGACAAAGGAGCTGGCAAAGGATCAAGATGGTCTGGCTATCGACCTAAGCCCTTTCAAGGCATCAGCGTGCAAATGCACGCTACAACTTCTTGAACTGGTGACAGCTAACAAACCAGCTGCCGGAGGAGCTGCCCCAAGCTTGTCGACGCAGACTCAAGCTCCTTGAATTTTTTATTTACTAAATTGTAATTTGTCATTTGCTTCAAACAATGCCTTTTCTAAGGCCTTCATCTGTAATGAATTCAGAGCAGGCAATGTTGCCAGTTCTTCCCTTTCAACTGCGATGTTCCTATTTCTAACTACGCGCTCCCATTAGGAGTAAAATATATTGACACACTCGATGATGTACTATTTCAGGTGACTCATGTGCCTTCTTTTTTTGGAAGGTTCTTCGGCTGATGACTCTGAAGTGATCGGCTTCAACGTATGAAGACCCGAATTTCTCAGATGGAGAGAGACATGCGTGGTATCCATGTCATGGAAACTATTATAAAGAAAAAAGGGTGATCTGGCCATTGAAGCAGAGCGATATGCACTAGGCGAGCTACAAAAAGCTACAGAAAGCTTGAACTGTGAGTGTTTGATACTCCTTCAATTCTTTCGATTGCTATCTCCTCTTGCTTCTGATCTTTGCATCATTGTCTTTGTCAGTCATAGCTCTGAATTTATCTGAAGAAAACAAGCGAGTGCATGAACGCGTAGATGATTTGACCAATCTTTCACAATTCAACGAAGTTTTTTGGACAGACAAGTTGAAAGCCGCCACCATTGCAAAATTCTAGGATCGGATGCAACAAGTGCATCGGTTCTTCGGCAAGTGCCATGCAGGTTTGACGATGATCTGAAAAACTATGTTTCCCCTAAATCGAGTTCCTCCAACGCTATTGGCTTTAATATCAAACTTCAGGAATGCCAAAAGAGTTCGCGAGTTGGTTCGCTGCCAGCTTCTTGCGAGAGCCGAATCAGCTTTCGCTTTCGTGTTGTCCCAACATCCTTCATTGGATTTGGAAGCAATCGCACAAGATGATGGCAACATAAGCCAATTCTTTCCTGCTGTTAAGACCCCTGCCTCTATTGTAAAGAGTTAGCACCTTCGTCTGAGGCTTTATCATCCGCTGCTGAAGTTTTAGCAGTTGGTACTGCCGCTGCAGAGTCGCCCGGTTGTTTCTTCGTCTTCTTGCCGCCGTCAACTGATGCGCGTAGATGTACACGTTCGTTGGGAACCCCAAGAGGAAGGTATGATGCGCACAGCGGCAAGTTTTCCCTCAGAAAGAAACCAAGGTTATCGAACCAGTAGGAGCCAAGAAGCACGTGAAGGTTGTTGGTGGAGGAATGTAGTGCGGCGCAACACCGGTGAAACCGGCGCCAACGTGGAACCTGCACAACACAATCAAAGTACTTTGCCCCAACGTAACGGTGAGGTTGTCAATCTCACCGGCTTGCTGAAAACAAAGGATTAAACGTATCGAGTGGAAGATGGTGTTTGTTTGCAAAGAACAAGTAAAAGCGATAGAATGTATTCAAATGTAAAAGAATGGACCGGGGTCCACAGTTCACTAGTGGTGTCTCTCCAATAAGATAACTAGCATGTCTGGGTGAACAAATTACAGGTGAGCAATTGACAAATAAAGATTCAATACATATCAACGATGATTACTATGTGATTTAATCAGGGCATTACGACAAAGTACATAGACCGCTATCCAGCATGCATCTATGCCTAAATAATCCACCTTCAGGTTATCATCCGAACCCCTTCCGATATTAAGTTGTAAACAACAGATAATTGCATTAAGTATGGTGCGTAATGTAATCAACACAAATATCCTTAGACAAAGCATCAATGTTTTATCCCTAGTAGCAACAAGCACATCCACAACCTTAGAACTTTCACTCACCGTCCCAGATTTAATGGAGGCATGAACCCACTATCGAGCATAATTACTCCCTCTTGGAGTTACAAGTATCAACTTGGCCGAGCCTCTACTAGCAACGGAGAGCATGCAAGAACATAAACAACACATATATGATAGATTGATAATCAACTTAACATAGTATTCTCTATTCATCGGATCTCACCAAACACAACATGTAGCATTACAAATAGATGATCTTGATCATGTTAGGCAGCTCACAAGATCTAATACAATGAAAGCACAAGCGGAGAAGACAACCATCTAGCTACTGCTATGGACCCATAGTCCAAGGATGAACTGCTCACGCATCAATCCGGAGGCGGGCATGATGATGTAGAGCCCCTCCGGTGATGATTCCCCTCTCCGGCAAGGTGCCGGAGGCGATCTCCTGAATCCCCCGAGATGGGATTGGCGGCGGCGGCCTCTCAGTAATGTTTTCCGTATCGTGGCTCTCGGTACAGGGGGTTTCGCGACGGAGGCTTTAAGTAGGCGGAAGGGTAGGTCAAAGGGCGACACGAGGGCCCCACACAACAGGGCGGCGCGGGCCCTAGCCTGGCCGCGCGGCCCTGGTGTGGCGGCGCCTCGTCGCCCCACTTCGTCTCCTCTTCGGACTTCTGGAAGCTTCGTGCAAAAATAGGACCCTGGGCGTTGATTTCGTCCAATTCCGAGAATATTTCCTTACTAGGATTTCTGAAACCAAAAACAGCATAAAAACAGCAACTGGCACTTCGGCATCTTGTTAATAGGTTAGTGCCGGAAAATGTACAATAACGCTGTAGTATGTGTAAAACACTCAAGTATTGTAATAAAAGTAGCATGGAACATAAGAAATTATAGATACGTTTGCGACGTATCAAGCATCCCCAAGCTTAGTTCCTACTCGTCCTCGAGTAGGTAAACGATAACACAAATAATTTACTGAAGTGACATGCTACCAACATAATCTTGATCAACATTATTGTAAAGCATATGAGATGAATGGAGTGATCTGAACAAAAGATTGCTAGCAAAGATAATGACTAAACAAATGAATCATATAGCAAAACTTTTCATGAATAGTACTTTCAAACAAGTATCAATAAGACTTGCATAAGAGATAACTCATAAGCAATAAATTCATAGTAGAATGCATTGAAGCAACACAAAGGATGATTAAGTTTCAGCAATTGCTTTCAACTTGTAACATGTATATCTCATGGATATTTGTCAACATAGAGTAATATAATAGGTGCAATAAGTAAACATGTAAGAATCGATGCACACAGTTAACACAAGTGTTTGCTTCTAAGATAGAAGGGAATGGGTAAGCCGACTCAACATAAAGTAAAAGATTGGCCCTTCGCGAGAGGAAGCATTGATTACTATTTTTGTGCTAGATCTTTTTGTTTTGAAAACATAGAAACAATTTTGTCAACGGTAGTAATAATTCATATGTGCTATGCATAATACTTCCTACAAGTTGCATGCCTCATGCATAGAGTACCAATAGTGCTCGCACCTTGTCCTACTATCTCGGAAAACACGGATTCTCATCGCATACATATGCTTCAACCAAGTGTCACAAAGGGGTACCTCTATGCCGCTTGTACAAGTGTCTAAGGAGAAAGCACGCATTGGATTTCTCGCTTTTGATTATTCTCAACTTAGACATCCATACCGGGACAACATAGACAACGAGATAATGGACTCCTCTTTTTAATGCTTAAGCATTCAACAATAGTTAATATTCTCATAAGAGATTGAGGTTGTATGTCCAAACTGAAACTTCCACCATGATACATGGCTTTAGTTAGCGGCCCAATGTTCTTCTCTAATCATATGCATACTCAAACCATTTGATCATGAAATCCACTACTTCAGACAAGACGAACATGCATATCATCTCACATGATATCCAACAAAGGTAAAGTTGATGGCGTCCCCAGAAAACATGGTTACCGCTCAACAAGCAACTTATAAGAATTAAGACACATAACTACATATTCATCACCACAATAGTTTTTAAGCTATTTGTCCCATGAGCTATATATTGTAAAGGTAGAGGAATGAAATTTAAAGGTAGCACTCAAGTAATTTACTTTGGAATGGCGGAAAAAATACCACATAATAGGTAGATATGGTGGACACAAATGGCATGGAGTTTGGCTCAAGGTGTTTGGATGCACGAGAAGCATTTCCTCTCAGTATAAGGTTTGGGCTAGCAAGGTTGTTTGAAGCGAACACAAGTATGAACAGGTACAACAAAACTCACACAAGAACATATTGCAAGCATTATAAGGCTCTACACTGTCTTCCTTGTTGTTCAAACACTTTACCCGAAAATATCTAGACTTAGAGAGATCAATCATGCAAACCAAATTAAACGAGCTCTACAGTAGTTCTTCATTAATAGATTAAACTACATGATGCAAGAGCTTAAACATGATCTAAGAGAGCTCAAACAATTGCCAAATTGCCAAACCATATGCATCATTTTCCAATTCCAACCAAATAGCAATTTAACGAAGCAATAAGCTTTCGTCATGAACATTAAAGCACAATTAAGAACACAAGTGTTCCATAAGAAAAAACGGAGCGTAATATCTCCAATATAAGGATGGCGAGATCCAACTTTATTCAAAACAAAACAAAAATAAAAACAAACCGACGCTCCAAGTAAAGAACATAAGAATGTGACGGAATAAAAATATAGTTTCACTAGAAGTGACCTGATAAGGTTGTCGATGAAGAAGGGGATGCCTTGGGCATCCCCAAGCTTAGATGCTTGAGTCTTCTTAAAATATGCAGGGATGAACCACCGGGGCATCGCCAAGCTTAGACCTTTCACTCTTCTTGATCATAGTATATCATCCTCTTCTCTTGACCCTTGAAAACTTCCTTCACACACACTTCAAGCAAACTCATGAGAGGGTTAGTGCATAACCACAAATTCACATATTCAGAGGTGACACAATCATTCTTAACACTTCTGGACATTGCACAAAGCTTCTGAAAGTTAATGGAACAAAGAAACTCATTCAACATAGCAAAAGAGGCAATGCGAAATAAAAGACAGAATCTGTCAAAAACAGAACAATCCGTAAAGATGCATCTGGACTGGGCACTTAACTTGCTCAAATGGAAAAACTCAAAACTAATGAAAGTTGCGTACATATCTGAGGATCACGCTCGTAAATTTGCAGATTTTTTCGAATTTTTTACAGAGACTTGTGCCAGAATTCGTGACAGACAGCAATGCTGTTTCTGCGCAGCGATCCCAAATATAACATCAACTTTAACATAGAAACTTTACTTGGCACAAAAACATGATAAGGAGAGGTTGCTACAGTAGTAAACAACTTCCAAGACTCAACAAAACAAAAATTGCTGTAGTAAAATAAACACATGGGTTATCTCCCAAGAAGTGCTTTTCTTTAACGCCTTTCAGCTAGGCGCAGAAAGTGCAAATCAAGTATTTTCGAGAGATGGAGCATCAACATTACCTCGGGCCTTACGCTTACCCTTCTTGTTCTTTTTCTTACTCTTTGGTTTAGGGAATACATGTCGGCCTCCCGGTATGAATTTTAGGGTGCCTTCTCCCGTATTTATGATTGCTCCCAATAGTTTCAGCAGGGATCTTCCAAGTGTGATTTGTCCAGTTCCTACACATTCAATAACAAGATAATCGGTGGATACCGTTCTTCCAAGAATGGTTGTATGCACACTCTCGGCTATTCCCTTAGGCATTATAACGGAGTTATCGATAAGAGTTATTCCTTCTCCCCCTTCAACAAGTCCCCAAAGTGTCAAAGATTCATAAATACTCTTAGGCATAAGACAAAATTCAGACATAATATCACAACGAGCATGAAAAGTTTCACCACCAATAGTAACTTTGATAGTAGGATTCCACATTGAGGGTTCAGAGTTCACTAAAACTTCATCAAGACGGTTTCGAACATAATCACAACTTTCCTTCAAGTAAGATGCATTTGTCTCAAGAGTGTTTAATCTATTATAAATACTAATAAGAGCTGAATCAAAGTTATTAGCCGAACTATGTGATGCAACCAATTTTTTTATGGCATTAAAAGCTTGATCACTGTTGCAATGAAGGAAATCTCCTCCCACTATAGCATCTAAGGCATATCTATAGCGAATCATAAGCCCAAAATAATAATTACTAAGGAGCAAGCTTAGAGTCATTTGAGGTTCAGTTTCACGATAAGCATCAAAAATTCTAGACCAAGCGTCTTTAAAACTCTCCTCATCCCCTTGTTTAAAAGTAAAGACTAATTCCTCAGGTGAAGAAGTAACAGGTACAGAGCTAGACATGATAACAAAAGTAAACTAAATGCAAGTAACTAATTTTTTTGTGTTTTGATATAAAGCTAGTAAATAAGACAGGAAGTAAAGTAACTAATTTTTTCGTGTTTTTGATATAGAGAGCAAGACAGTAAATAAAGTAAAACTAGCAACTAATTTTTTTGTGTTTTGTTTAAGTGCAACAAATAAAGTAGTAAATAAAATAAAGCAAGACAAAAACAAAGTAAAGAGATTGGAAGTGGAGACTCCCCTTGCAGCGTGTCTTGATCTCCCCGGCAACGGCGCCAGAAAACAGTCTGCTGGCGTGCAGTTGACGTGGGAGATAGAAATCTTTGTGGTATAACTTTTCTTCAGATTCCCCGGCAACGGCGCCAGAAAACAGGCTTGATGCGCGTAGATGTACACGTCCGTTGGGAACCCCAAGAGGAAGGTATGATGCGCACAGCGGCAAGTTTTCCCTCAGAAAGAAACCAAGGTTATCAAACCAGTAGGAGCCAAGAAGCACGTGAAGGTTGTTGGTGGAGGAATGTAGTGCGGCGCAACACCGAGTGAAACCGGCGCCAACGTGGAACCTGCACAACACAATCAAAGTACTTTGCCCCAACGTAACAGTGAGGTTGTCAATCTCACCGGCTTGCTGAAAACAAAGGATTAAACGTATCGAGTGGAAGATGGTGTTTGTTTGCAAAGAACAGTAAAAGCAGTAGAATGTGTTCAAATGTAAAAGAATGGACCGGGGTCCACAGTTCACTAGTGGTGTCTCTCCAATAAGATAACTAGCATGCTAGGTGAACAAATTACAGGTGAGCAATTGACAAATAAAGATTCAATACATATCAACGATGATTACTATGTGATTTAATCAGGGCATTACGACAAAGTACATTGACCGCTATCCAGCATGCATCTATGCCTAAATAATCCACCTTCGAAGTTATCATCCGAACCCCTTCCGGTATTAAGTTGTAAACAACGAGATAATTGCATTAAGTATGGTGCGTAATGTAATCAACACAAATATCCTTAGACAAAGCATCAATGTTTTATCCCTAGTAGCAATAGCACATCCACAACCTTAGAACTTTACTCGTCATCGTCCCGATTTAATGGAGGCATGAACCCACTATCGAGCATAATTACTCCCTCTTGGAGTTACAAGTATCAACTTGGCCAGAGCCTCTACTAGCAACGGAGAGCATGCAAGAACATAAACAACACATATATGATAGATTGATAATCAACTTAACATAGTATTCTCTATTCATCGGATCTCACCAAACACAACATGTAGCATTACAAATAGATGATCTTGATCATGTTAGGCAGCTCACAAGATCTAATACAATGAAAGCACAAGCGGAGAAGACAACCATCTAGCTACTGCTATGGACCCATAGTCCAAGGATGAACTACTCACGCATCAATCCGGAGGCGGGCATGATGATGTAGAGCCCCTCCGGTGATGATTCCCCTCTCCCGGCAGGGTGCCGGAGGCGATCTCCTGAATCCCCCGAGATGGGATTGGCGGCGGCGGCCTCTCAGTAATGTTTTCCGTATCGTGGCTCTCGGTACAGGGGGTTTCGTGACGGAGGCTTTAAGTAGGCGGAAGGGTAGGTCAAAGGGCGACACGAGGGCCCCACACAACAGGGCGGCGCGGGCCCTAGCCTGGCCGCGCAGCCCTGGTGTGGCGGCGCCTCGTCGCCCCACTTCGTCTCCTCTTCGGACTTCTGGAAGCTTCGTGCAAAAATAGGACCCTGGGCGTTGATTTCGTCCAATTCCGAGAATATTTCCTTACTAGGATTTCTAAAACCAAAAACAGCATAAAAACAGCAACTGGCACTTCGGCATCTTGTTAATAGGTTAGTGCCGGAAAATGTAAAATAACGCTGTAAAGTATGTGTAAAACACTCAAGTATTGTAATAAAAGTAGCATGGAACATAAGAAATTATAGATACGTTTGCGACGTATCATCGACCTCTTTAAGCTTGAAGTATTTGACTTGAAGAGCTAACTTAGTGAAGTCGATAATTTTGACTTCTTGCTTTGTCCCAAACTTAGCAGCAATCTTCTGTAACTCTCGTTCATAGTTATCTGAACGAGAGAAACTTCCAAGAACCGTAATATTGGTCCCATTGTTGCCTGGCATCTTAAGCTTTAAGTACGCATAGTGCGGTACATCCAATTAACTTAGCGTAAGCTTGCCTCTCGAGGATAGTGTGGTACTGCGATTCTCAGTTCACTTCCTCGAATTCGATCCTTTCTTTCAAGAAACTGTCGGGTTTCCCGAGGACTACATTCAAGGAAATTCTGCCAAGAGGGTACGCTGGCAAGGTTGGAACAATGCCATGGAAACATGTATCAGACTCCTGCAATATATCGGATGTGATGCCCATATTCTTGGTTGTGCTTGTGAATATCAGACTCAACCCGCTTTCTCCATCCATGAATACTTTAATCATGCTGAATCCTCCAATTTGTGCTTCGACTACCAAGGCTGCATGAACTGGCCTTGGAATAGACAATGGGTGATCGGCTCGGCTGAACAGGATTCTGTGTAGACCAGTCGATGAATTCTGGGACGTTAGCCATGGTGCTTTCTGCAAGGTTGATCTCTTGTGTAAGCTTTTTTATTTCTCTCCTGGAAATGCTAGTTTTGTGAATCATGCTCATCTGCCCCCGAGGTGGAGGAAAATCTTCATTGGAGGTGCGAGTTTGAACTTGTTGAACTTGATGCTGAGGTGGAGGCGGTGGATTCGTGACCTGCGCATGTCTCCTACCCGACTCGTAGAACTTCTGAATATCGAGAAACTGTCGGCAGTCCCTGAGCGGATGGCTTGACTTTTTGGTGTTATCCTTGGGGTCGATGTACGCATGTATGTAACAGGGAGCGTTTAGCTGCTCAGCAAATGGTAACTCGGGGACCTGTGGAGGTCGCTCCGTGTAATTGTTGCGATTGTTGTCCCGACGATCATCACGTCTGTCACCACGCTGATCATCGTACCCATCATCACGTCGATCAGAATATCCGACAGCTACAATGTTGGTGTCCACGTACCCGCGGTCTTTCCTCTTTTTGTGGCGATCACGTCGATGGCCTGACTCGTGCTTCTGGTCATCATCTTCGCCATCATTGTACGGACGCGGTTTCCTTACTTGATCTTCTCCATCAGCCCAACTGTTGGCAATCTCCATAAGCTTGGTAATAGTCTTTGGCTTTTTCCGGCCAAGTTCTTCGATGTAGGATTCTCGTCGAATGCCATCACTGAAAGCATCGATTGCTCTGTCGACGGAAACATCTTCGGCAACGTTTAGGAGTTTAGTAAAGCGTCCAATGTACACGTGCATAGATTCCCTCGGCTTCTGCTAGCAATGACGTAATTCTTCGATTCCAACGGGTCTCTTGTATGTGGCCTAGAAATTCTTGACGAAAGCATCAACCAAAACTTCCCAGGACCTAATAGATCCTTTCGACAGGCCTCTCAACCATGCTCGTGCCGAATCTTTCAGGTAAAGCTGCAGGCACTGCATCGATGCTCTTTGGTTTCCCATGTGTAAGATCACAGTTTGCAGATAATCGTCTATCCAAGACCTTGGCTCCTGCTGCCCATCATACTTAGTAGAGTTAGTGGGAGTAGGCTTGAATCTCTTCGGTGGCATTGTCTCCCGAATCATGTAGGTTAAACAATCGGCTCCTCGAAGTTCGCCATCATACTCCTGGGTTTCCTCGGAATCGTCGCTATCATATCCTTCCCTTGCAGCACGCCGACGGTGAGCTTTGTCGATTTTACTCTGTGTAATATCATCGCGAGCATCTTTCGAACGATGCTTAGATCCACTGCCCAGATGCGTGGTTTTCTCCTTCCTGGGGTGAGTTTATCTCCAAGGATCGTGAGGCTTTCCAAAGCACCCCGATGAGCTTGCGCCATTGGACCATTGGGTGTTGGCTGGTGATTGATCAAGTAAGCCGTGAGATTAGTCGTCGCCCCTTTGACAGTTTTTGGCCTGAGCATGCCCGCGATGTCCATAGTCATAAAAGAGTTGGAGAGATTTGAAGTGATCTCCCTTGCATCGTCTTCTGAGAGCCAAGGAATTCGTGGCCGAAATCTCCCTGGACCTTGGTTGCTACGAGACGTGCTTCCATGCGACGCCCTTCGTCGCTCGCTTGATTGATCCGCTGCGTGTCGGCGTCGATCGAGGTCAGCTTGCTCATTTGCCAACCGAACCCGATTCCTCTCCAAAATAGTGTGGTACGCATTGAGGGTCCCTGCCGAAACTCCAGAGGGGACTCGAGTGTTATTGGCTACAGCATTGCGGGCAATTTCCCACTCTTCCTCAGTGATGGTGTAATCGCTATCGTCGTTGCTGCCGCTAGTCTCGATGTTCCGGTGTCCACCACGATTGGCGCGTGGGGTATGTTCACCTTCAGAGGGTCCTTGTCTGTTGACAGAGTTGAGGATGGCGTAAATTTGGTGATGCGCCACTCTCCAGGTGGCTACCCTGGCAATGTAGTCGACACTTTCTTCGTCAGAGGTAAACCTGCAAATGACATGGCATGACTATGTAAGTTTGGTTAGTTTCAGTGGCCGGTTAGTTGTTAGCTTTGCTTTAACTTAAGTACCTATGGTAGTTGTTAGCTTTGTTTGTTAGTTTGTAACGGGTATGTTTGTGATGTCTTTGTGATGTGGTTGAGCTTTGCTTACGGTATGGTAAGCTCACCGGATTTTTTTTATGTGGTGAGCACATCACATTATAGGCAACTTTATTGGAAAACCAAATAACCCTTGTTTTTCTCTTCTCATCCAAAATAGTAAACAATAGGCATCCAATCAACATCGTTAGCTTATTTGTCTTGGTGTGTGGCCCGGGCTACCAAACGAATGGAACAACCTGGCTTTTGGGCCGTTTCTCTGTGACCATGCCCCGGGGACATGCGCCTAGGAGCCCCAAAAGAAGCCCATCTAGGCAACAAATCACGTCCTTGCTTCTTCCTCTTCTCTCTAGTATACCCTTCATCTTTGCTTTTGGCATGTGGCTAAGTTGGGTACCACTAGCAAAAACCTGATCTTCGTGGAGGTCTGTTGGTGCAGTGGGGAGCGCACCCATGCTGACACATGCCGCGTACAAAGAGGTCCCATGAGTGTACTTTCGTGCGTGCGTACTTCCGCAGTAGTGCATAGCACAGCTATACTCAAAAGTTTAACATATGTGTACTCACAAGTTCAACATATTTGTACTCACATATATCCAAGAGGACAACTATAGCAAAAATCCAAAGTACACCTATGTCATGAGTACACCAAAGTACAATTGTGACGAAACAGAAGTACACCAAGTAAAGTTTTGCTGAAACACGAAGTACACCGAAATACAGTTGTGCAGAAACTGAGTATATAGTACACTAGGAACCCAAAGTACAACTAGTTGAAACCCAAGTACACCCAAAGTATTGTTCTGATAGTTTTGGAAGTACAATTCATAAAATCTATCAATACGAGATCTAGTTTTGATGATCTCGCGAGAATCTCAAAAGTGAAAACGACTAGTAATTTGGACCAACGGTTTTTATATATTTTGTTTTGAAAATTTAAATCCATAAAAAGGGAAAAACTGAGCCATGCATCCCACCGCTCGCCTAGCCTTCCTCATCTCTCACCTTACTTTGCTTCTCCTTCCAACAAGTGTCATAGGCGGAGACCATTTTCGGTTGATTTTATTGCACCACGTTGAGCCACATGTCAGATGCACAACACACGTAATTCCCTCCGCGGCCTTTTCTTTAGAGGTTTCGGGTTCATTCTCGTTTTCCTTTATATGAAGTATGACCAATTATTCCCTTTTGACAAGAGAGTGAAGTAAGCAATTAGGGCTCCGTGCCTTCCGTCGCCGCCACCGTCGATATGCCTCAACTCGTGTGCCCGTAGGGCATGGAGGCGCGGTGGATCCCGATCCTTGTTGGCGGGAGGGCTCCGTTTCTTGCTATTTTTCTTTGATTTGTTTATGGTTTGTGTCCTACGTAGAAAGATGTGGTTGTGGCGACTCCCTGAATATGAAATAAAGCCCTCATATTCTACTCCCCTCCCCGATGAGTGTCTACCGTCGCAGAGGGCATGTGGAGGTTTGTCTTCGACGCATCTCGCTGGATTTGGTCCGTGTTCCTTCTGATCTACACTTCTCCTCATCGGCAATGGTTGATACTCTTGTGCGCTTGTCCTCCGGGGCCTTACCACAACGACTACCCGTCTATCTGCTACATCAAGCTCTAGTGCGACAAGTTTTGTCTGACTCCAATGTGGGTGGGGGGGGGGTTGAGGACAGCGGCATATCTTCGGCTCGTTCGAATGCGTGTAGTTGTCAGTAGGTGATCTAAAGACCTATTTGCAATTTATATTATTTTTAGGGGGGGGGGGTGAGGACAGCGGCATATCTTCGGCTCGTTCGAATGCGTGTAGTTGTCAGTAGGTGATCTAAAGACCTATTTGCAGTTTATATTATTTTTAGGTTTTATTTTACTGCTGTTGAGGATTATAAATACTCCTAGTTCGGTGAATTTTCCGCAAAAAAATTATTGATTTCCTTTTAAATATTCTCATTGATTTTTTTGACGGTTGTTTTTGATTTGGTGCCTAAGCGCGATACAGCTCCATACTGCATGGGCCGGCCCAGTCTATACTGTTTTTTTTTGCGAGGATGCCCCAGTCTATATGCTGTTAGGTACGTTCGCTCCATAACACACGCATTGAGCATCAAATTCCGAATAACTCTCCAAAACGGGCAGCCACGCGAGACGCGAGCGAGCGTGGACGGAAGGAACAGGCTTCCCGATCGGACTCGAATTCCGGGACGAGACGGAGCAATCCCGTGTTTAAAAGGCAAGCCTCGCCCGGCGTTTCGTCCTCACCAGAACACGATCAGCTTTTCGATCGCAGACCAAGACACGCCAGCCCCGTTCGAATCGAGAGTTGCAGCGAACGAATCGAAGCGCGAGAGTTTGTTCTTCAAACGCGATGGCGAGCACGGCGTCTTCGAAGAAGGCGGCGAACCGGCTGGTGGTGGAGGAGTCCAGCATGGACGACAACTCCGTCTGCAATCTCCACCCGGCAACCATGGACCGCCTCTCCATATTCCGCGGCGACATCGTGCTGCTCAAGGGCAAGCGCCGCCGCACCACCGTCTGCATGGTTCACCCCGATGACACCTGCGAGGAGCACAAGCTCAAGATCAACAAGGTCGCCCGCTCCAACCTCAGGGTGCGCATCGCCGACGTCGTGTCCGTGCACCTTTGCCCCGACGTCAAGTACGGCAAGCGCGTGCACATCCTCCCCATCGACGACACCATCGAGGGTATCACGGGCAACCTATTCGAGGCCTACCTCAAGCCCTACTTTGTGGACGCCTACCGCCCGGTGCACAAGGGCGACCTCTTCGTCGTACGTGGCGGTATGCGGAGCGTCGAGTTCAAGGTCATAGAGATCGACCCTGCGGTTGACTACTGCATTGTGGCGGCAGACACGGAGATCTTCTCCGACGGCGAGCCGGTCAAGAGGGAGGACGAGGAGAGGCTCGACGACATCGGCTATGATGACGTAGGCGGCATGCGCAAGCAGATGAATCAGATCAGGGAGCTGGTCGAGCTGCCGCTCAGGCATCCGCAGATTTTCAAGTCTCTCGGCGTGAAGCCTCCCAAGGGCATCCTATTGTACGGCCCTCCCGGCTCCGGCAAGACGTTGATCGCTCGTGCGGTGGCAAACGAGACGGGGGCCTTCTTCTTCTGCATCAATGGCCCCGAGATCATGTCCAAGATGGCTGGCGAGAGCGAGAGCAACTTGAGGAAGGCATTTGAGGAGGCCGAGAAGAACGCTCCGTCCATCATCTTCATCGACGAGATCGACTCCATTGCTCCAAAGAGGGAGAAGACACACGGCGAGGTGGAGAGGCGCATCGTGTCCCAGCTGCTGACGCTCATGGACGGGATGAAGGCACGAGCACACGTCATCGTAATGGGCGCCACGAATCGTCCCAACAGCATCGATCCTGCTCTCAGGCGTTTCGGGAGGTTCGACCGCGAGATCGACATTGGAGTGCCGGACGAGGTTGGGCGCCTTGAGGTCCTACGCATCCACACCAAAAATATGAAGCTCTCGGAGGACGTCAACCTAGAAGTGGTGGCCAAGGACACGCACGGCTATGTTGGTGCCGACTTGGCCGCGCTCTGCACCGAGGCGGCCCTACAATGCATCAGGGAGAAGATGGATGTGATCGACCTCGAGGACGACACAATCGATGCTGAGATCTTGAACTCCATGGCCGTCACCAACGACCACCTCAAAACGGCTCTCGTTGGCACCAATCCTTCGGCGCTTCGTGAGACCGTCGTGGAGGTGCCCAACGTCAGCTGGTCCGACGTCGGCGGTCTCGACGGTGTCAAGAGGGAGCTGCAGGAAACCGTCCAGTACCCCGTGGAGCACCCCGAGAAGTTTGAGAAGTTCGGCATGTCGCCTTCCAAGGGCGTCCTCTTCTACGGACCACCAGGCTGCGGCAAGACGTTGCTAGCCAAGGCGATTGCCAACGAGTGTCAGGCCAATTTCATCAGTATCAAGGGGCCCGAGCTGCTCACCATGTGGTTCGGCGAGAGTGAGGCCAACGTCCGTGAGATATTCGACAAGGCGAGGCAGTCGGCGCCGTGCGTGCTCTTCTTCGACGAGCTCGACTCGATCGCGATGCAGCGCGGCGGCAGCGTTGGAGACGCCGGCGGTGCGGCGGACAGGGTCCTGAACCAGCTACTGACCGAGATGGACGGTATGAACGCCAAGAAGACGGTGTTCATCATCGGCGCCACCAACAGGCCGGACATCATCGACTCGGCGCTGCTCCGTCCCGGACGTCTTGACCAGCTCATCTACATCCCCTTGCCAGACGAGGCCTCGCGACACCAGATCTTCAAGGCTTGCCTCAGGAATTCTCCCGTGGCCAAGGACGTCGACCTCGGCGCGCTCGCGAGGTTCACGACAGGTTTCAGTGGCGCCGACATCACCGAGATTTGCCAGAGGGCGTGCAAGTATGCCATTAGGGAAGACATTGAGAAGGATATCGAGAAGCAGAAGTCGGGCATGGAGGTGGATGGTGGGCAGGAAGATGAAGTGGCTGAGATCAAGACGGCTCACTTCGAGGAGTCGATGAAGTATGCGAGGAGGAGTGTGAGCGACGGCGACATCCGGAAGTACCAGTCGTTCGCTCAGACGCTGCAGCAGTCCAGGGGCTTTGGCACCGAGTTCCGCTTCCCGGCGCAGCCACAAGCTTCTGTCAACGCCTTCGACACTGCCGTGGCACCTGATGAGGATGATCTGTACAACTGATACACTAACCACTTTTAGCATTAGCTTAGGCTCTAAGCCTCTAGGTTTTTTTGTAGCTAGCTTAAACATATCTCCATTATCTCTCTCCACTGTAAATAGTTTGCATTGCATACAATCCAATAAATAAGAATGTTCCTGTTAATTCCGTACAAGATGCAGTATGTTTATGTTTTCCAGTTTCGCCTGTCCTTCGTTTATATAAAGCACAAAGATTAACAGTAAGTTTATATTCGGTTAAATCCATGTATCTCTTTCCACTGTAAATAGTTTGCATTACATACAATCTATGAAAAAAATAAGAATATTCCCGTTAATTCCCTACAAGATGCAGTATGTTTATGTTTTCCAGTTTAACGTGTCCTTCGTTACAAAGCACAGAGATTAACAGTAAGTTCATATCCGGTTGAAAGAAGTGTATGCTACCTGACATTGATCCACACATATCATACTAATTTGTTTTACTGAACCTGAAGGAGATAAACGTCGAAACCGTATTCAATATGTTTTACCTTGCATTACATAGTTACTTACCTTTATATTAGGTGCCAAAGTAGGTAGTTTCTCCTTTACAGCTGCTAGGCTGTTCAAATTAACATACCGAAAACTACATTAAGCTGTTTAGCAAATACTCCCTCCATTCTTTTTTAATTGACTCAAATTTAGTACAAAGTTGTACTAAATCTGATTCAATTAAAAGAGAACGGAGGGAGTAGCTGCCAGAGTTTTGAACAACTAACAGATTGTTTAAAAATAGCTTACTGTAATTTAAAAACAGCTACCAGATTGTTTACTACTACCAAATTGTTGGGTTTCTCTATTTGTGCTGTACAGATATATCCTTACGATTGTGATTTGCTAATCAGAGGTTCGGATAGTCGTGTGCGACTCACGGTCCAGGGCGAAGTTAGGAAAGTAGGCCATTTGTATCATTTCTCTAGATTAAAATGGTGACATTGTGTATTTCTAAGGGTACTTCTTTCAGAAAGGGAAATAACAAAATTTGTTGATACCATTTGACACTGACCAATACATTCTTTCTGAAAAGGGAAATAACAAAATTCGTTGATACCATTTGACACCGACCAATACATGCTAGCTTCTCCCTGCAGTCTATCGCGGCCCGAAGGGGGAGTTGTCTCTCAAAGCAGGGTGCAAGGGTCCTTTGGCAGCGGAACATGCTTAGCGGAGCTTGGTCTGCAGGGCGGCCCCCAAGTGGTGCCGACTGGTGTGGTCGCATGGGTGGCACCCCAGCTAGGTGATGTGGGTGCCAGGTGAAGGAGCTTTACGTAGGAAGGTTGGTGGTACGGCGGTGTTCCGTAGCTGGAGCAGCTACTGAATCAGGGCAAGCAACTGGATTCATGTCGAAGCTAGGAAGGTATGTAATTTGTGTCATTCTCTAAATTAAAATGGTGGCATTGTGTATTTCTAAGAGTATTTCTTTCAGAAAGGAAAAAAATAACAAAATTCAATGGTGTCATTTGACACCGACCAATACATGCTACCATCGGTCCACTGTCCGTTGCGGCCAAAAGGGAAAGGATCCTGGGCAGCGACCCTGAGCAGGAGGTCTCTAGCTTCGCTAGCGATAGGTCATGGTGCGTAGTTCGAGCATTGTGTGTGCGGAGCATAAACCTAAATGACCATGTTCTCTGGCGAGGGGTATTACCGTGAGGCGACACAAGACGGTGTTTGGTGGAGGTCCATGGATATATGATATGTAGCATGTAGTGCTTCGACGATCTGGAGCTTCCTAGACTTGTCGCGATGTCTCTGTGTTGCGGGATGTGCAAGAGATCCAGATGAAATCCTAGGGGGGCGTTGCCAACAAAGGCAGCGCTCCTGCGTCGCTTTCCTTCTTAGAGGCATTGTCATGGGGATCATTTCCACCTCTATCGTTGAGGTTTGGACTCTTTGAGAGGAATCCCCTAGCTCTGGTTCTAGATATGAGCGGGTGATGGCGGTGTCTTAGTTGCTCCCTCTTGGAGGCGTCACCTTGAAAGGTTTGTATTTAACTAATGTGCGTATTTCTCTTATTGTCGGGGTGGCCGATGTCGGGGCAGCAGCCCAAGTAGATGATGTGTGTAAGTGGGGATGAAGATCTCATAAACCTTAGGGACCGTGGCTTCATAGGATGATAGAGCATCGTTTTTTCCGAGCTTTGATAGCAATCTTGTGTTGCTAGTGTGGCGAAGTTGTCGGCTCGGTCGATGCGTCTCAGCGGAGGTGGTTTGACTATACGCGCCTCGACCGTGGTCTAGGGGTTGTTGGGTCATGAGCGTTGCGTCCAAAGAGCGAGCGATGGTATGTCGGGTGGTAATCCCAGAAGGTGGTATTGGTATTTTGGGTTGGGTGACGATTCCAGATGGTGGTGTTGGCAGTGTACGCAAGGAGTGATGAAGCAGTTGGATGGTTGGGCGGCGGTCCCGAGAGTTTGGAGGTGTTGAGGGCATCAACCTTGTGTCGTGTAGGTGATGAGGTTGCCTCGATGCTTGTCGTCTTTTTTTTCATTCACTTTGGTACGGACATGTTTAGACTCGACCCTTGTTATGCTGGTGTTCAAATGGGCTTGGCCATAATTAATTGTATAGGCCTATTAATCAACTTATTTTTTCTTACAAAGCCAATATATTAGAACCAATCAGATATCAATTACACATGTTCTCTACAACAATATAATGCTAAGATAGCGAGACATTAAGGATGCACGTAGCTAAAATAAAAAAGAAAGAAAAATCCCCATCGAACAAAACACATGTCCTGAAAACTTGTGGGGTTTTTGTGAGGATAGGTGAAAATTTGTGGGGTTTTTGTGAGGAGTTTCTTTGTCTTCTTTCAGTTCTTTGGCCTTGGCCACGTGTGTTATAAGTGTGGAGTTTGTATTTATTTCTTCCTCTATCTATAAAAATGGCGTGCTTTCTCGTGCGTTCCTGAAAAAAATCCCCATCAAACTAATCAAGGAAGGAATTAGCGCCACCAATAGCCACACGAGACAGCAAAAAATGGTTCTGCAAGAAAGACGTCTCCGTCGTCACCTCACGTGATCATCAGATCACAGGTCTTTATCCCGAAAAAAGTTCGAATAAACTTTAGACAAAAACAATGCCTTCAACCAAAAGACAAATAAAGATTTGTCTTTCTCAGGCACAACCCATGAAGGCCAGGTATGTTAATTAACTCGGTGTATCTTCTTCTTAATCAGTAAAAGATAAATCTTCTTGTAATTGATAAAAAGAGAAAGGTTTTGGCTCGGTCTCAAAACTATCACTTTAGCTGCACCACTTGGTGTATGTAGTGTAGCGTTGTCGTGTATCTTCTACG